>NW_006159829.1:4438107-4478774 GCF_000334495.1 Tupaia belangeri chinensis | reverse complement strand
AAGAACATTAACCTCTTTAGGAAGGAAAGCTTACCAAACGCTCTCTTATTCAGTTCTGTAACAAGCCCTTAACAGCCTCCTACTAAGTACTGCATGCTGTTTTAGGTACTGAGAACCCAAAACTACTTCAGACATGGACCCAGATCTGGTGTTCGAAAGCCAGTTGATGCGGAAGCACTTGGTCGGTCATTGACTTTGCTGTCAATCACCACTACCGACACCTGCCAGGACCGAGCACTGCTTAGAACAGCACATTGCTTTGCCTATTTGATCCCTGCAAGAACACCATGAAATAGGCCTTATGATATGAGAATCTCAGGTAGACGAAGGTCAGAGAGACTAAACCATCAAACTGTCCCAGCTTTGGGGGTCAAGGGTGATGCGAAACCATGAATCAGTTCTGGAGCACCCTCAGGGGAAGTGACCAGACATGAGTGACACATGGGGAAACCGAAAAGGAGGCTCTTCTGATTCCATGGAGCAATGAAGGGCTCACCCAGAGCCTCCTCAGGTCCCAGGAAACTAGAGTTGCCATCCTGGCTCTGTCCTCTAAATGCCAGAGCGTCCCGGCAGCAGACGGGACAGCCTTTTCTCAGATGGAGAAGGAGGCAGGTGCTTTAAACTGTGCTTACAACCAAGAACCTTCAGGCGATGTTAGAGGACTTTGGTACTCAAACAGTTCTTAGAGCACAGCAAAGCAGACCCCTGGGAAAGAAGAGGTCGTCCGAGAGGGAGGTTGAGCAGGAGGCAATGACACTCAGCAGGCATTTCACTATTAGGACAACGAACCAGATCATAAAGTTTCACTTGCGGAAAGGGACATGAGGAAGCCACTGAATCAGCAGCCTTGCCCAAATCCCAAAGCCCTCAATCCATTTGTTCAATCAAATGTGCACGTGTGCCCATAAGCATGCATGCATGTAGACAGGGGTGTGCACAAACATATGCATCCCAAATATGTGCAGGCAATCATGCCTGCCCGCAAATGTCACTACTGTCCTCATTAAGATTAGGGCTTGGTTATCAGACCCTCCCAGATCCCTGAATTCTCGCCTCTAGAGGCTTCCTCTCTTCCATTCTACCTCTACAAATCCTTCTGTCACACTCTGGGCTTTTTAATAATAGAAACTACTCAGCATTCAAAATAATTTATTTCTGCATTCACCCACAGATCATAAAATCCTGTCCCTCCCGTTCACTTGTTCAATAAGCCACAAGCCATGACTTCGATATTGTCATAATCCTTAATCCCTACCCAGCTGGCTTTAGATGGAAGCCAGCTATCTGAAAGGGGGAAGGCCAGTGACTGGGAGCAGAGAGCCAGGGATATGTTTACTTCATCTTGGGAAGTGGCAGGGGGCACCTGTCTGACAGCCAGTGTGATCTTTTGGAATGCTGAGTGAGCTAGGTGCCTCCCCTATCTACTTCATGCAGCCTCTTCCTCAGTTACCCTGTACTGGTTAGGAGCTAGGAGGTATCTGAGGTCCTGGATGTAGTAGAAAAAAGAACAGATAAAAATCTCTGCCTTGTAGAGCTTATGTTTTAGCAGAGGATCAACTGCTGCAGGGGTCATTTACATAGTATGATAGAAATAACTAGTTAAAGACGGATTCCAGTTGAAGGAAGCTATAGTTTTGAAGTGCAGTTTGAGGTGGAGATATACGCAGACACATGCAGGCGAGAGCCGTGTGCTGTAGACATAAGGGGAGGAGTCTCCAGGTAGAGGGAGTGGATGTCACAAAGGCCCTGAAGAGGGGCAGGTGGCCGGAGTCTCTGAGTGAGGGTCTGCGGCTGGGAAGTGAGGTGAGTGGCAAGTCTGGGATAGTGTGGCAGGTCACCTTGAGGACCTGGACTTTTGCTCTGAAAAGAAACAAAAAACCACTGGGAAGTTCCAAGAGTAAAGTGACACTCCGTGGCTTTGATCTAAAAGGACCCTCTGACTGTTGCACCGCCCCGGATGGCAACAGGGAAAGCAGGACACCAGGCAGAGACAGGGCAGGCCCCCAGGGTAGAGGACGCAGGCTCAGATGGGGCAGTGGAGATGGTGAGGGGAGCGCTAGAGTTCAGATGTCCTGTGGGAGGAAGCCAACAGCGTCCGTCCGAGTATCCAGAGTAAAAGAGCAGTGTCAAGCGTGACGCCGAAGTTCAGTCTCATGGGGCTTCCTATCTCAAATCAGGCTGCCCAAAGCAATGCAAAAAGGTAGACCCTCAATACGCATCGAGGCCACGAACCATCTGACAGCAGCTCACCTTTGCGAACACAACAGTGGCCTTACTTCATTTTCTGAAATAAGCTCTTCTTGCCTCGGGACCTCATGCCTGCCCTTTCTTAATCTCTGTCCTCTCCTTTGCATTTGGCTACTTTTTAATTAACCTTCAGATTGCCTCTTCGACATTACTTCCTCAAAGAGGACCTTCCCTGAGCCCTCAATCCAAATTAAATGTCTCCAGTCACACTTTCTACGGCCACCTGCACTTCACATCATAGTACATGTTTCAAACTGAATGATCTATTAGTATTTAGGAAAGGGAGTTTGTGCTTAATGAGTGCTCTCCCACTGGAGTGATGTTCCGTGACAGCTTGGACTGTCCTGTTTGGGTCATAACCATGAAAGTGGCACCCAGCACTGTGTCAGGAACACAGTAGACACTCACAGAATACTGTTTCATTGATGAATAAACACATGAGGAGGGTCAAAATGTATTATCCCAAATCATCCATTTATCACCAAGCACTGTCTGAGCTCAAGTCTGCACCAGCCTTAAGTGGCAGGCCTGGAAAGCAGAGGGATTGATGGGATGGCTGCGAAGCCCTGGCAGCAGAATGGGGAGGTAAGAGCTTAAGTGGTGGACAAAGGAGGCCATCTGAAAGAACTCTATAATTGGTGACATCTGAGAAGACAGAAAGCCTGAGCAAGCCTTAGAAGAGAATGCTGCCTAGGAAAAGGTGCTCCCAACAGTGTGAAGGCAAAGCCCGAAGCAAGAGTGGACACAATTCTAGGTAATTCCTCATAGACAAGGAGGGTTGGAAGCTGACCGCAAGTCAGTTGACGGATCGCAGTGGAAACCCTTGGCTTACCAGCGTGGCACCTGATTCGTTCTTCTAAGCCCCATTGACGTGGTGTATGAGGACGTTAGGATATTAACTCAGGCTTCTCTTCAGCACTCTCTGGAGCCATATCCTGACCCAAACCACCCAGCTGTCTGACTATAACATCTGACCCCTCAAATGTGGGTGGAGAGAGAGAGGCACCCTCTGATCTTCAGTCTTTCCTGAATTCTCCCTGGGAAGATAAACTCTGCCTTGGAAGAACTCCCATATACTCTTTCATGACCTCCCTCTATAGCCTCAGTTTCCCTATCCAGGACATGGGTGTGGCTAGGACTTGTTTCCATATTTACAAAGATTAAATGAGATTAAGCTCCGTGGGCCTGGCAGTAGCTAAAGTTTATAAACGCTTACAGCCACACTGCAATCAGCGCATGCCTGCCACTGCCACAGGCTCCAAGGCTCAAGAGAAAAGTTTCTAGGTGCTTCCCTTCTGGGTTCCCTGGAGCTGGCGCCGTGATACTGGTGTTAATCGCAGTTTGATGAGTGAATAAA
This sequence comes from Tupaia belangeri chinensis, assembly GCF_000334495.1. Taxonomy (NCBI): domain Eukaryota; kingdom Metazoa; phylum Chordata; class Mammalia; order Scandentia; family Tupaiidae; genus Tupaia; species Tupaia belangeri. Next base: position 4,475,170 of record NW_006159829.1, on the reverse strand, counting down.
TAAATGATCAAAGTAAAACTAGGTGGGTGAGATGAAGGCAGGGCTGAAGTAGGACAATGTCTTCTCCAGGAGGGACTGGTGGCAGATTTGGGGTGCAGAGTTCCTTAGGACAGAGTCTGCGTAGTATTCATTTGCTCATGCAGACGTGGCCTTGTGAAATAACTGCAAGAAAAGCAAAGGAAGAGCCTGCAAGCTTCCTAATTTCTTGACCGTCTAGTGAGGTTAGGAGCTGGTTAGGGGAGGGTCTTAAGATGTGGGTTTTGGAAAGTATTATGACCTCTAACGAACAATGTGGGCTTGGAAGAGAGACAGACTTGGAATGAAACCCTGGGTCCTTCACAGAGTAGCCTATGGCTTTGAGTAGGTTTTGCTTTGTTTTGCCTTAGAGGTTTTTGCCTTAGAGTACATGCGCTCTCTGGAGAGAGAGAAAGAAACAGAGAGAGACAAAGACAGTGAGCAGGAAAGTGAGAAATCACCCCGCAGGGGGACGACCACACTGCCCTCCCTTCTCCTCCATTCTCCTCCCAGGATCTTAGGCACTCACACACACCCATGCCCCGTGCGAGTTTCAAGCCACCAAGTCAGGGCCTCTAACTGTAGTCTGCCAGGTGGGAGTCCAGCAGCGTAATCGCTATGCCACCTGCTGGCCCCAAGTCAGTTATTTTGTTTGAATCTGTTAAAGGCTGTTTGTTCACATGTAAAATAAATACACATCTGCTATTCCAAACTAATTAAATAACATGTGTAGACAAGTCCTTAACTCAGTCTTTAGGATATAACAGGGTATAGCAGGGGCTAAGAACAGGCTGGTTCCTTCTCCTGTCTTCCTTCCTTCTCTCCTTCCTTCCTTCCTTCCTTCCTTCCTTCCTTCCTATTTCTTTCTTCCTTCTTTCTTTCTTTTTAATTTCTCCTTTTCTGTTTCTCCATTTTAAAAAAAGCCCTGATAATTAGCACAGAGCTGCCCACATATTGCCTATGTGATATATACATAATGAGAGCGAAAATTTAATGAATTAATGAATTAACACATAGATGGATGGGTGGGTGAATGGATGGATGGAGACGCCCTCAATAGAGGCAGTTTTGTAGCTCACACAGGCATCCCTTTCTACAGACTAAGATGAGAAAAATGGGGCCAAAATGCAAAGCACATGTGAGGACATACACTCTTTGTGGTGAGCTGGATGCAGGTTTAAATCCCAGACTGACCCCTCACCAGCGGCCATCATACCTTCTCAGAGAAAGTATGAGACAGCCGTGATGAGGGTCACGATAAATTATAGCCAGATAGTTAAAACTTAATAAGAACAAGGCACACAAATGCACACCATGTTATTTATTATTATTTTTATTTACAAACACTTGAGATAGCTATCACGATCTCTGACATTCCGATGAGGAGGGGTGAAGGAATTTGGCCCTGACCATATTGCTCAGAGGACTTGGGTCAGTATCAGACTCTGTGCTCCAACTCCAGAGCCCAAATCCCAGCCACTGAGTAAACCTCTTTGAATCTCCATGTCCTCCTCTGAGAAGTTTCCTCATTTTCACAGCATTTCAAAGATGCAAACTAGAGCATGCTACCTGACTCACTTAATGTAAATAGACAGCAACAAATGTCATGCCTCTTCCCTCACCTAAGTTAACATTTAATACCCTCATTATTCAAAAGGAGGCTGCTGGACAAGGGTGCAGAGCAATCAACCAGTCGAGCCTCTAGACAAGCCCAACTTAGTGTAGTTCTGCAGATCGCTGCTTTTGATGTGTGAGAAGGCAGCCTGGGAAATCAGCCATTCCCCCAGAGGTGTTCTCCGGAATACCAGTGTCAGGAGTGGCTGACAGGTTTTCTATAGCATGCACACACATGCACACATACACATGCACACAACACACACACACACACACACACAGAGACACACATACACATCCATTTATGACATCATAAGTAGGAAACATTGCTCCAGGAAAATTCCCATGAGTGGTAGTGCAAGCTGCATTTGAGAAACTAAGGTTCCATTGAGCACACCCAGAGATGTTTTGTCTGTGAGAGAGAAAGGGCCTTTATTAGGAGCTGGGAAGATCCTCTGAGGATTCTTCCACCACTCATCTTCCTGTCTACTGAAGGCAAAGTCCCCTTTTACTGTGCCCATGTCTTCATCCACACAGTAAGAAGTCAAACTGTGATATACAAGGGTACTTTAAAAGTTTGCAGAAAAATAGAAATCAGGCATGAGTTTATTTTGGTGTAAATAAATTGAAATCCATGCATGTTTTTTTATAATACACTCTTTGTAGACCCCTATAGATGCTTATTCCCAGAGGCTCTACGTGCCCATCCTCTGTGAACCTTGTGCTGCCTTCTCTGTCCTGGATACTATGCATGGCCTTCATCTTCAAAGTATTTACAATACGACCTGATCACATCCCAGGTCTTTACTAACCCTGTACCCTGCTTCACCCTGGGAGCTCCCTAACATGATCAATTTATTGCCGTTTGCCTGGAATTTGTCTGGTCTTAGCATTGACAGTCCCACACCCCAGAAACCCTCTTCAGTCCTGAGCAAATCCAGGCAGACTCTACACAAACTTTCTGCCACTCCACATATAGATCATGACTTTCATGCTTTTTAAAATTCAGCTCCCTTTACACAGATCTGGGAGATACCATCTATAGGGCTGAATTGTTTCTCTTCAAAATGATATGTTGGGTTTCTGACTCCCAGTACCCTAGAATGCGGCCATATTTGGAAACAGGCTCTTTACAGAGCTAATCAAGTCAAGATGAGGTCATCAAGGTGTAGGCTAATCCAATATGGTGAAATTTGGTGAGCCATTGTAATGGTGTTGAGAGAAGGGAGACTTAAATCTGACTATGATGTTAAAAGATAGGACCTTTGGGAACCAGCAGTTAGCGTAATGGCTATGTCGCTGGACTCCCACGTAGTCGACCACGGTTCGTGTCCCGGACCCGGTGGCTTAAAACTCACGCCGGGCGCGTGTGCGTGCGTGCCCAAGATCCCGAGAGGAGAATGGAGGAGAAGGGATTGCGGCGTGACCATCCCCCCTGGGGGGTGATTTCTCGCTTTCTGTCTCTATGTCTCTCTCTGTCTGTCTGGCGAGCGCACGCGCCCTACAGTGAAAATCTCTCAAAAAAAAAAAAAAAAAAAAAAAAGATAGGACCTTTGAGAGGTAACTAGACTTGGATGAGGTTGCCAGGTGGGCCCCTGTGGCTGACTCGTGGTAGCTTTATAAGAAGAGCAGACATAGGCATGAAACCTCTGTTCATGCTGACTTACCATACAAGGCCCTGCACTGCCTCAGGACTCAAGAGTTCCCACCAAAAAGAAACCTTCACAAGAGGTGTCTCCTCAACCTTGGATCTCCGAAACTGTGAACTAAATAAACCAGTATTCTTTATAAATAATCCAGAGTGGCACTCAGCTTTTAACAACAGAGAAGCACACTCCAACAACTGATGTCCTTAAGAGAGATACGGACAGAGACAGACATGCACAGAGAGGGTATGTGAAGGGAATACACGTGAATGTCATGTGAAGATGAAGGCAGAGATTGGAAAGAGGTATTCAAAAGCCAAGAAAGTGCCAACCCTGGGACACTGGTGGCTGAGAAAGCCGGATCCTACATGGTCAACCATGGTTCTAATCCTGACACCAGTGGCTTGAAAAACATGCCGGTTATGTTTTCCATCTCTCTCTGTCTCTTTGCACACATGCCCACAACCTGACAGGAGGGAGAAGTGGAGAAAAGAGCTCAGCGTGACTGCACTCTACTGGGGGATTTCTCTCCCTCTCCTTTTTCTCTATATCTCTCTCTGGAAAATACAAATACATAAACTAATGTTTTTTAGATAGAAATAAGTAAACAAAAGTCCAAGGACAGCAAAAATTACCTGAAAACCACTGTACGCTAGGAGAAAAGCATGGGGCTGATTTTTCTTCACGGCTCTCAAAAGGAACCAACCCTACTAGCACCTTCGTTTCAGACTTCTAGGCACCAGAACTGTGAGATGACACATTTCTACTGGCTCATACACATGGCTTTTGATACTCCACTACAGAAACCCCAAGAAACCCACACACCACCAATTTCTGCATGCTTAGGGCAGATATTTTTGATCAATAAAGAAGTAGTTCCTACTGATTTTTGATGGACCCTTAAAATAGTTTGAGCTAGAGATGTTCAAAAGCTGCAAAGAGAATCAGGACAAAGAAGTTATAGAAGCCAAGAGAAATGAGAGCCTGAAGAAGGGTACATCCCTGGGATCAAAGCTGCAGAGGAACTAAAGGGCACGAGAACAATAAACTATCTTGAACTTGGCTTCTGGAAGTCAACGCTAGCTTTTTCCAGAACGATTTGTCTGTATAAAGAGAACGAGGAGTCAGAGAACTGCTATGAAAATATGAGCTTCTTGCCATAATACTGTAGACATGCACTGTGTAGGAGATGGACTACACAAGGTTAAGCTCATTGCACAAATCAGGAAGCCATTGGCATAAAGATAGTGTTGAAACTCATGGGCTGGGAGGTCCAGGCAATGGATACAGGCAGAGTGGCTTTGAAATTTGATTGGTTAAAGACTTAGATATTGATGGGACAAACACATGGCATAATGGTTACATCACTGGACCCCCACGTAGTTGACTGGCATTTGAGCTCCAGACCTGGTGGCTTAAAAACCCACACCACGTGTGTGTGAGTGCATGCCCAAATTCCCAAGAGGAGAATGGAGAAGGGATTGCAGCAAGGTCATCTCCCCAGGGAGTGATTTCTTGCTCTCTCTCTTTGTCTCTCCGATGAGTGCACATACTCTATAGCAAAAAATCTCTCACAGAAAAGAAGATTGAGATATTAACTGGGATGTATCCTAACAATAGACAGGATTACATTGCTTTAAATATGAAGAACCATCCAGAAACTTATGGCCAGCAGCTCTTTTTACTTGTTTTTACTTGTCTTCAACAAGGACAGTTTGGCTAGTGGTCTCTGGGCTCCTCACAGGAGGCAGGCTTCTGTTCATCTCCTTTCCTTGCCCTTTCCCTCTGTCTCTAAATACTGAGTCTAAAACAATGATCTCAGATAGATAAATCTTCCTATTTCAGGAGAGACAGGAAGAAATCCCATCTTGGCACCCAGGCCTGTGTCTAATCATTATTGCTCAATCTGTTTTCCTCAATGACCTGAACTCAGAGGAAATGGAGAACCTTCCCAGCCACAAATAAAATATATTGCTTCTATTTCATTACTGCTCCTTATGGTTTTATAGCTCACTAAGTCATGAGAAGAAGAAATCAGTAGTGGGATTTAAGCTTTATACAAGCGTAAACCCCACTTCTCAGAACTACTAATCAATAGGTTTGGAGTGCAATGAAAACCGCTTTATCACACTGCTCAGTAAATATCTCCTTCATCATCATCACCCAGCTACCATAAGTAATTTCACCCAACAAATATAAATTCAACTATGAGTGCCAGTTATGTTCCAGGCAGACACAGCCTCTCCTACTTCTACCCACTCTCCACTTCAGGCAAATAACATTCTAATTTTCATATGGACACAAAACTTGTCCTGCACCATCCCTAGAAGAGAAAGTCTAAGCTCTTAGATATGCTTCTCCACCTCCTCCAGGAAGCCTTCTCTGTATCTGCCTCCCAGCAGCATCAGTCCGAGAAGTCAATAAGTGACATATGATGGCAGCCTCTAGCTCTACTTTGGTTCCCCTCTCATCGAACAGCAAAATCTGGCTTACATGTCAGCTACATGGTGAGCATCAGTGCACACCAGACTCTCTGGCTTCTTGTTTTCTGTACATAGGCAAATTGTTCTGGCCAAGGCTAGCTTTGACCTTCTGAGGCCAAATTCAAGATACTTTACGGTCCTCATGCTCTTTAATCCCTCTGCAACTTTGACCTGCATCTTTCTTGGATTCTGTAATATCTTTGTCCTAATTCTACTATCTCCTGAAAATCTCTAGTTCAAACTCTTCTGCAAGTTTCTCTACCTTCGAATGTAGTTAAATTTAGAATTTTCTTTTTGGAGTCTGGTCTCACGAACAAAATAAAAATCAGTGTTTATAATGCTGACTTTGGACCCAAGCAAATATGAATTCAAACACTAACTTTGTCGTGGGGTAGTCTGGTGACCTTGGGCTTTGGTACATCACCTAGCTAATAGAGCTGTCAATAGCAGCCAGTGAATTGATACAATAAAGGTCCAGGCAAGCAGTCTGATTATGCAGAGCCTTTGCTAGTGTCACACGGTCACTGGGAGATTTCTGCCTCGCTCGCTTATGCCTAGGAGTTGAGGGATCCCAGCCCACGTTCCTACTTAGCCTCTGGGCTATCTCTCAGATACCCCTTTACCTCTGGAACTCTGGACTCCCATCAACTATTTTCTGTTGCTTGGTTCTTCTCTCTAGCTTTATCAATTAATTCAGCCAAAGTAACAACTGGCCATCACTACTTTTGCCTTTCTCTCACACAGTATAAAAGCATCAATTCTTCAGAGTCCATGGCCTCAATTTTTCTCAACTTTTTCCCGTCTGAGCTGCTCCTATCACAAATTTCTCCCAACTTCATCTACCATCTCTTTTGCTTCCATCTGTGAGATGAGACACGAAAGACAATTTCATTAAATAATACCAAAGAGATTTCTTAAAAAAAAAAAAAAAAAAAAAAAAAACACAAAAATTCACTCATTCTGGGGACACACAGAATGAAAGCATAGATCTGCCCACCTTTAGGAATAACAGCAGGACAATCTTCCAATGGCATCTTCCCTCTTTCCAAAAGTTCTCACACTATAGCTCTGTGAATGTCAGTGCCTAGGGTCAGTTTTTTCATGGAGACTCCAACATTAACTAAGTGGGCTGCTTAAATACTTGGGCTCTTCACCAAAGTTTCCTCTCACTCAAAAAATGGAGATCCACTGCCTGGTAAGTTTCTTAGTCCATGATTATTTCCTCTGGGCTTCGTAAAATGCCTCATCCAGGGATTTTGGAAGGGGTGGAGCAGAAAAGGTATGCAAGGACTCCGGTCAGAGATGATTTCCTCTCTTACTCTGTTTGAGATAGAAGTGTTCATGAAAGAGGTGTTTGGTCGAACTGGGTGCTAAACCTCGTTAACATTTCCAGGAACCAAGAAACAAGACAACAAGCAAAAGTATTCATTTTCAGAGTGTATTGTTCATATTATTGAGTGTTTCCTAATTGATGAAGAAAAACATCTCATGACAACTTATATATAAAAGGATGGGAGAATGCTCACTTGGAAGAGTTATGCATCTATGTTTATTGCAGCATTATTGACAATTGCTAGGACATGGAGCCAACCTAAATGTCCATGAACAAATGAATTGATTGAAAAAGTGTGGTATATAGACTCTATGGAATACTACTCAACCATGAAAAACAATGAAACTCTGGCATTTGATAGAAAGTGTATGTATAGATAAGATTTACTACTGAGTGAAGCAAGCCAGACTATGAAAGAGATACATTGTATGTCTCCACTTAGTATATACTGACTGTTACGCTCTATGGTTGAAGCTGAAAGATTAGAAGATATGGAAAATGATTCTGGACACTGGAGACAGTGTGGGAAGAGGATGGTAGAAGGAGGAGAGGGTGAGGAAAGGAATCGAAGAGAAAAATAAAGAGGCAAGACATTTATGTCTTCCAGAAATGGATGATTATATGTTGATGATAATGTATATAGTATCTTCAACTGGAATGGTGTGAAGAGTATGCATGTTGGGCACATTCATTGTACAAGCTGTAGCGAAGAATAGTGATTGTATAAAAGACATTAAAATCTTTTAAGTATTAAAACAAAATTTTAAAAGAAAACAAAATTAACAAAATGCTCAAAATTGAGCATTGATTCAATAACTGATGATGAAACTATATAACAGAATTCTGAGTTTTCTTTTTAATTGCCAGAGAACATGCCAGACCATGGGGGCTGGCGCTGGTCTGAGGGAATTCTGCGTGACTATTAATTCGCAAAGGCCTATGGAGGGTTATTAAAAATGTTCACAATGTGGAAGTAAAAATAAAGATAAAGAGCAAGTAGTACTTCACATTTTTGCAAGGGAAAACAATGCAGGTGAATATGAAAATTTGCCTTGGAAAAGATCTCAGGTGGCAGTTTCATCTTTGTACCTTACCTTATTTTCCACAATACACACATTACTTTTATAATCAGAACTATGTGACTACACACACACATACACACACACACAGTGTGTGCGCAACTGGAAGTTTGAAATGAAGGTACCTGAGGGAATACATTTGAAATGGCTTTTCAGCAATATCTGACAAATAATGATAACAAAACGAAAGGAATTTAACAATCTCAGTTTCTTACCTTTTCTACTCTAGTCAAGATCACTCAAAGAAACTTATAGAAAAGAAACATTCTGGGATTTAGTGTATTTCCATTGACTATATTTTGCCAATATTCCTAAAGCTATTATTTCTTTTAAAATGTGGTATTTTCACATTTTAAAATTATTTTAGATTCCAGATCTAAAATAAAGAAGAGAAAATGTGGTTTCTCCCATTGAAGCTGATAAGCAACAACATGGAGTCTCTCAGGTTTTCAATTAGCAAGGAGACCCCTTCCTCAGGGGTCAGTCGTTGTGAGTATATATAAAGCACCTGCCTAAAATACAGAAAAGAATACAAGTTGAGAGCCTGAACAGGCCAACAGTTCTACCAGCCCTGCTACTAATGAGCTAAGGATGTTTGGTTCAGAGTGTTGGTTCTAATCAATGAAAAAGATGGGCTCTAATGGGAGTAAGCCCTTCTGGTAGCACTAAAGGCCAGGACCTATTATACAAGGTGCTTTGCAAACATTGCCTTACCGACATCTAGTAAAGATGTTGCAAAAAGAACAAAGTGAGATCAGAGAAGTTCGGTCACTTGCCAACAGGTGCCTTCTTAGTAACTGAAGGCACAGATTTAGACTAAGGTCTGTTTCTCTTAAACGTCGGTGCTTCCCCAATACACTTCTCAGCCGTATGTCCTTTCACTCTCCTTGACAGACCTGAGTGAGACCATGAGTACATTTAAAGTACAGAGCTGGAAAGGACCACATGCCCAGGGCATCTGCTCTGCTTTGGATCTCACCAGGAGGTGATTAGGCGCAGTGGGTGGCTCCCAGCTCACCAGAGGCATTTTAAATCTCTGCAGGGTAACACTCAGCCCCTGGAGAGGTCGTTTCTTTATACACCTGCTGTGCATGTCCTCAGCCGTGGGTTAAGAGGATAAAAGACTCCAAGCAGCAGGGCCATGAGTCACAGACTAAAAGGTAAAAGAATTAAAAGTGGGACTGGGCAATCATGACCATGCATGTGGATTTGCTGGAAAAATAACCCAGAATGTGCATCTACATAAGCTCTTAGGGAACCCAAGTCTGTTCCTTCTTCATAGGAATAATGATATGCAGTTTTATGAACAGGGAAGGTCAGATGCTTATTAAAATAATAATTGTAAAATTGTATGAAATTGTATAAAAGACAGTAAATTGTATGAAATTGTATAAAAGACAGTTTCTTGGAGATGACTGAGCTTACCCCATACTCTGTGCTAGATGGGACTCTAACTGCAAATGAGAAACACCCCAAATCAAACTGAATTAAATAAAAGTAAAGGGAATGGATTGGTTTGCTCAACTGAGAAAGTGTGTGGCTGGATTGGGTACTAAGTCCATCATTCTCGTGGTGTGCTCTAACCACTTCACTGACCATTCATCATGGCAGAACCTGGTACTGCCGCCACCAAGCTCACCTCCTCAACCTCCCAGCTCCACCTTCATTGTGTCTACACCATGCAAAGCTGAACGTTCAACGGGGCTCTCAACATTTATAATATCAGCTCCCTTTCAAAAGTGGAGGAATAAATGAAGAGGATCTCAACATATTTTTAAAAGAGAAGTGAAAGAAAGAATTGTTTTTGACAGAACCGGACAAATCGATTAATTGATTTCTGGCAAGCAAAGATAATTGTATTTCTGAGTCTATTAAGGCACATCAGAGCCAGTTAGCTAATTTCACAGAGGAGGCGGCTGTCACTGGGCATTAGCAGTAATAAGAAACATCAGGTAGAAACACAGAATGGCATTTTCCTTTAGGAATCCCTTGACTTATGACTCAACGTTATCACTTTGGTAGGGAAAAGGCAGGTGAGTTGGTTCAAAGGGAATTTCAGTCCTGACAGCTCTATGAGCATTCAATTTTTTTCATCAGGTCAGATAATACTGAGCTTAGGTCCTTTTGTGAGACTATTCTGTTGATAGGAGCATAATTTTTTATAGTAAAATCTGTTAAAATCTATGGGTAGCAAATCTCTTAAATGATACGAAAGGGGAGGAGCAGAGAAAAGACAGGAGATAAAGCTGAACATCAAACAAAAAAAAAACTTCACTGGGAAATATAATAGGTTTGATTTAGAGACTTGCTGAAATAAGATTTAAAGTCAAATTTGAATTCATTTTCAAGGACAAATGTTACTCCATCTCAGCTAACAATATTATAAATGAAGACTAATACTTAATCAAGAGGTTTTTTGGATATACTGATGATTTATAAATATCTATGCTACTATGCAATGGGTTTTATAATTAATTATTTGAAAAGTATTTCGGAATTGGCCCTGTAGCACAGTGACTAAGTGCTATGCACTGAAAACCAGATCACACATGGTGAAAATTCCAGTCCTGGTAGCTTGAAACACATTGGGTGCATGTATGGATGCATGCCCCAAATTCCACGGAAATAGAAAACTGCAGAGAAAGGGATTGCCCTGTGATTGTACCCCCTGGGGGTGCTATCTATCTTTCTCTCTTGTAAGTGCATGCACCCTCTAGCAGGAATTAAAAAAAGAAAAAAAGTGTTTTCTTATAAGAAAGTCATTGTATGTGAAATAAGATCTTCCTGTTTCTTACCCCCAGCACCATACTGGAAAGCTAACACTAATCAATAGAGTTCCTGCAGTAGAAGGTTTTACAAAGGGAGTTAAGACCTGTTCTCCTATTGAGAAAGACAGATGTCACGATTTCGTTCTGAAAGGAAAAAAATGGGGGTCACATTTCTTGATGATAAAGAGGTTAACAAGCAAAAGTTGAGTTAGCCATGATGCTAACTGCTGGTCCAGAACTTTGAAATTATTGAGGACCAGCAGATGGTGTAATGGTTACGTAGCTGGACTCCCATGTAGTCAACAGCAGTTTGAGTCCTGGACCCTGTGGCTTAAAATTCCCGCTGGGCACATGTGCATGTGTGCCCAAAGTCCTGAGAGGAGAATGGAGGAGAAGGGGTTACAGCGTGGTCATCCTCCCTGGGGGATGATTCCTCACTTTCTGTCTCTCTATCTCCCTGGTGAAAGCACACGCCCTGTAGCAAAACTATCTCTAAGAAAAAGGATAAAAGAAAAGAACTTTGAATTTATTTGGAGAGCTTTAATAAGTGTTTACATTGTGGAAATTTTTATTCAGTTAGCCTAGAGGGTAGATTTTTCAGTTCCCAATGCAATGGTGCACGCTTATTCATGGATACAGTAATGAGTATGTGAATGAATGAATGAATAAAGCATATAAGATTTACCTCAGCAATATAGAAACGATAGAGGTTCATAAAACCTAGGCTGAATACAGTAGGTAAATACCCACATACAGAAATACTTGGAGAGACTATATTTGTGCTGGAACTTGCGTGGGGAGAACTTTCAAACCAAACACTAGGAGGTGAAGAGCCAGGAATCATCCACGCACACACAATAAGATGAAGAAGTTTAAGGTTAAACCATTCAGGTTTGGGGAATGAGGCAGAGGAAGGAAGCAAAGAGTTTTTAACAGGGAAACAAGGTGGTCACACCAACCCTTTTGGGTAATAACTCCTTTAATAACGTTAAGAATAGCTTGGAGGCAGGAGTGTACTAGTGACTTCAGACAGCATCCACTAGATCCAAGGTGCCATGATGGCTGCTCTACATATACTGCTGCCATAACTCTTCAGATTGCCCATGAGATAGTTCTGAATCACCATTTTACAGGCTACAAAATGTTTGCTCAGTGCACTTTTAAGGGATGTTCCTAAGTCCTCAGAGCTCATAAATGGCAGAGTTTCCAATTCAAGTTTGACCCAAATGCCGTAGTTCCTTGGCCTTCCCCACATTAGCTTTCCTGTCAGCATGAGTCTTGTTGCTGAACCTGAGCGTGAGCCTCGTGATATTGTTGACTAGTTTGAAGAAAGGCTTTCCCTTTGAGAATTTGCCTCAGTCAATATAGACTTTGGATAAATGGAAGTTGACTGTTTGCTCAAAGCAACATCAAAAGGCAGCCTGCATTCTGGAACTGGAAAAGCTACCCACAAACATAAATGTGCTAGACGCAACTACCTGATGGGGCCAGTTCTCAAGGAATACTCTTGTGCATCCATCGAAAACTCAGGAGGAGGATCCTTTCTGGCCAGGCTAGACAACAATGAGCTGGGACATGGGCAGAGTAGGAAGGGCCTTTCCCATCAACTAGAGACAGAGGTGGGCTTGGATAGTCACAGGCAGAGTCAACCTGAGAAATGGTACTTTCCCTCACTTGCCACCTCCTACCCCAGCTGTCATCATCCCAAGGGCCCTATAGAGCATGCATTTACTCATATATCCTTGCACCCCCCAAAATGACTAGCTTCCCTGAACCCTACATTTCTTTCCTTTAGTAACATCAGGAGATCATTCACTTCCCTTCACAAGCTACCCCAGGGCCCCATCTCACCCACTCAGTTTGGATTGCAGCCATCATTTTCCATGGAGCACTTGCTGAGCAAAGTAATTACATTTCACTCTGAGCACAGCTCCTGCAGGATTCCAAGCGGAAAAATCTTTAGCACTTGAGCATCAGGGATCATGCCTGGCAGATGCAGAATCCTGGTGAGCATCATGCCTGGTCTGTTGACACCTTCTTGGAGTCAGGACACAGGGGAGCTGGTGGTTACTCACTTTAGGGTCTTACTGTTTATCAGACCTACAAGATCCCAGAACTCACTCGATCCCCTGAAAAGTCTAATTGCCTTCACCGAAACCATGTCCAGGATTGTCCATAGAAGTAGTTGCAGTGGAGCCCATCTCCAAGCATGTTTAATCATAAGATCATGCCTTCATGCATACATGAACATGTGCCTAAACGTGCACACTCCTCACAGACATGAAACACTGAGTTCTATCATAGAAGCCTGTGAGAGTATTCCTGATCTACTGGACACATGGTCTCCAACTGTTAATGATTTATCAGTGAAGACATGCTTGAGCACCCAAAGGAGTACACGCATATTTACTTATAAATCATATGCATATGCAGTTCTACTCAGACATAACATGCATCATGAGTACAGAAAATGTCTCTTAAAATATGGAATGAGGATGTAATCATCCATGTTTTAAAAATAGGTATTTTGGGGAAGAGCAGATGGTGTAACGGTTACATTGCTGGACTCCCATGTAGTCAACTGTGGTTCAAGTTCCGGACCTGGTGGCTTAAACCTCACACTGGGTGTGTGCGCATGAGTGCCCAAGGTCTCAAGAGGAGACTGGAGGAGAAAGGATTGCTGTGTGGTCATCCCTCCTGGGGAGTGATTTCCCACTTTCTGTTTCTCTGTCTCTTTCTCTCAAGCAAGTGCATGCACCCTATAGCAAAAATCTCTCTAAAAAGAAAAATCGGTACTTTATGTATTAAGAGAACCACATTTTTGTTCTTACTAAAAATATCTGTATATTACATAATTCCAATTTCTGGTTTTAGTTTTGCCTAATTCAATATTGGACTTCAGTGATGAGCATGGCTAAACATGATACCTCCTCAACATACTCTCCAGAAAGAAGAGGATTGTAGTCTTGCTGAAAAGTCACAATTTCCATACTCATGTTTTACCTCCTTTACAATTTCACAGGGTTCTATTCATGGGTATCGCATTTTGAAAGGTTTTTGTTATTATTTCATACAAGATTTGGTCAATATCCCAAAGCCCGACACACAGTTAAAAAGACGTATGTTATGAATAATTATGTTCACAAATCTATATAGCAAATAGTTTTCAAAATAAGCCCAAATCTCTCATCTCATTTATCGTTGAATCTGAATCATTTGTCTTCTTTTAAGTTTATTTCTTCCATAAGCCAGAGAGAGACCCCCCTAGCAGGTCTTCATGCTGCAATCCACCCCCACTTTCTAGCCAGCCCAGGATCATGGGCATGCGTGTCCCTCATGTTCTCAGGAGGGTCCCTGGATAAGAACACGGAACTTTCCCACATGGTCAGCCTCTCGGAGTGATGTGTTTTATCACTTCGCCATTGTCTAACCCCCTAACTAGTCATCGTTCATCTCAGTGAATGTATCAATAGGCTCTTACAAGGATTAGTGGTTTTAAAATTTTCTGGAATTGCTATTCTCCCATTATTAGCATTGCCTTTTCATGATTTCCTTAGAGTTCTATGAGGATTAATGTGGTTAAATGTAGAAAGCACTGGCCAATCACAAAACTGCAGCATGTTGCAACATAAAGGTGACATCAGCCTGTCTCCCTGCTGGGATGCCCCTTTTGTTCTTGGTTCCTGAGTTACTGAATGGGCTCAGACCATTTGCCATATGGACAAAGAGAGGTGTTGAGGGTCAATTTGGATTCCGATAGTACAGTGTGATTTCTTTCTTCATTTTGCCTGCTAAAACAATTGTAAATAGCAGTCCTAATACTTTTTTTTTTTCACATTCCAATAGCTCCCTTGTGTACTCTGGGAAGAATGCAGCCCACTCAGACACAAGCCTTAGATAATAGAAAATAACATGAGATTTCCACTGAGAAAGTCTCTGCTTTAGCTCTCCACTTTGTTGTGCAAAGGCTGGGTGCTGCTTTTCCCTGATCCCAAGTTACCTGCCTGGTAAGTGAAGACAGCATTGCATCCTTCTGTGGTTGGCAATAGAGTCAGGAGAAAAGGGACGGAAAAATGTATAACAGCATGACAGACACATAACATTGCAAAACTGCTTCACTCTGGGGCTGGCAGGTGGGGTAGTGGTTAAGGCGCTGAACTCCACATGACCAACTATAGTTTGAGTCCCGGACCTGGCTGCTTGCTTTCTCACTTTCCATCTCTCTCTCTCTGCCTTACTCTATCCCTTTCTAGTCTAAATATATAAATAAATAAAGTTTAATAAAATAATTCTTTAAAAAACTTTTAAAAACTGCTTCATTTTTTCACAAATCTGGAACCTGAAGAATGGGAAAATGTGCAAGAGAAACTCCCAGAATCAGTAGCAGAGCCTAGACTCAGAAGTCCTGGCGCCAAGCTCAGCACTTTCACTCAGGAGGGTCTTACCCTGACAACAGATTTTTTTTTTTTTAGAGGTTTTTGCTATAGGGTATGTGTGCTCACCAGAAAGATATAGAGAGACAGAGAGACAGAAAGCAAGAAATCACCCCCCGGGGGATGGCTACGCCACAATCCCTTCTCCTCCATTCTCCTCTCGTGATCTTGGGAATGCATGCCTGGCATGAGTTTAAGCCACTGGGTGTGAGACTCAAACCACAGTCTACTACATGGGAGTTTAGCAACATAGCCATTACACCAACTGCTGGTCCCGATAGATAATTTTCAAAAGTGCATGAAATCTTCCTCTTCCATTAAGTTACAGTATATATTTCTCTGTCCTAAAGTAGAATTTGTCTTGTGTCTTTCTTTGGCTACTAATGTATTTAAAACAATTCTGAAATTTCCAAGGCTGAGTATCAGAGGTTTTGTGGGATTCCACTCTGGTTCCTAGCACCTCGCTGCCATGTAGACAAGCTCAGGCTAGCCTGCTGGAGGATGAGAAACCACAAGAAAGAGGACCACAGCCTTCCAGCTGAAGGCTCCCAACTTGTGAGTGAGCCCAACTGAGATCAGCCAACCTAGTACAATTCAGTGGAACCACTGATTTGCGCTCAACCCATTTGCTTACCCTCAGAATCACAAGTTATGCTGAAAGTTATTGTCTAAACCATCAAGTTTTAGGAAGTCACTGATTTAGCAAAAGCAAGTTGATAGATCCCCCTTGTTTTTGATACTCATTTGCTCTAAGTTGGGCACATACAAATTCAGTTTCTATGAAATTTGGTTTCCATATTGGGACCACGAGGAAAGTATTTGTAGCCACTACCATGCATGTCATTCCAGACTGTGTTAGTTGCTCTGTAACCATTTTCCATCTTCACAGTGACCCTGAGAGGTAAGCCTATCATGAGAATTTATTGAATTTGTGCATATACAATGCCAAAACCAGAGTTTATTCTCAAAAAATGACAGCAAGTATATTTTAATCATATATTTAAAGAAAACATTTGTAAATTTCATCATTCTCAGTTTCTAGATTTAAGCATACATTTTACAAAATGTAGCGTTGGAGGGATGGCTTTTATAGGAATTAGACACATAGATACATTTTATAAGAGCTACATAGGAAGCATGTTCCCACAAATTTACTTTCCTTTAAAACTGACATATTTGGGCAAATAAGTGATGCTGGATCCAACATGGCTGACCTTGCGGTTCAGGTTTCAGATCTGGTGGTTGGAAAACACACCAGGTACATGTGCATGCATGCTCAAAATCCTAAGAGGAGGAGAAAATGGAGAAGAAAGGATTGTGGTATGATCATTTCTTATTGTGGGGTGCTTTCTCTCCCTACCCCCTGGTGAGCACACATGCCCTCTGGAAAAGATTTAAAATAAATAAATAAAATTGGCATATTGAATGGAAAAAACAACTGAGGAGAGATAAGGAGGAAGGGCATTCAGGAGGGAGGAAATAAATTAGCATTTCCTAGTCTGTCGATATATGGTTTATTTTCTGGTGCACTAAAGGCTTAACTATTCACTTGGCAGGAAAAATAATGAAAACATTTTCCTCATTAATCCCAAATTTCCTATAATCTACTCTTACAACCTCTAGTTCCTATCAAAAAATAAACACACACACAAACACACACACATGCACACACACACAAAAGTACAGAGTCTAAAGTACACTTACCCTCTCTGAAAGAGATCCACATTATAAAATTTATGTAGCTCTACAGAAAACTCAACTGTTCCTTGTACTTCAGACATGATCTTTTTGGTTCATTACCTGAAAAACAAGATGAACAAACAGCTTGGTATCACATCAGACAAACACAGAAAGCCTGTCTGGAAAAAGAACTAGCAGGGCTTAGGAGAACAAGAATATCTGGCAGCAGGACTATCAGGAGCACTGTGGATCTAGTGATGTCACCACCAGGGGCTTCTTTCCATGAGAAAAGGCAAAGCCACCTGCTTAATGTCATGCAATTCACACCCGGAAGGGCGGGACTCAGATCCTGGCATCCTAAGTCCAAAGGCAGGCTGATCCACTGCCCTTTCTAATCTTTCAACAGTACAGAGGCAACAACAGCTCAGCTAAAGGCACGTCCTTCGTGGCCAAATGCGAGAACCTCTGCTCTCCCAGTTTCACCTGGGCGGCCGTGAGCAAGTCACTAACGTCTTTTGTCCTTGGTGTTCTATAATAGGAGGACTAAGAATAGCATTTGTATCAGTCCAGTAAGTTATTACCATGCACAGTATTACAAGCAGATAATTTTCCATTTTTGTGCCCCGTAAGTGGTTTTCTTCTTTCTTTTCCCTCTTGGTTCCCTCCCAGTGTATTCATTCTGGGAAAACTTATTTTGTATGTCGTAATGATAAAAAGTGATTAAATTAAAATAATAATAATAATAAAATTTTACAATAGTACTTAACTTTGATGGGTATGAGATCAGTAAACACAACACTGAGCACTTTGCACTGTCCCTGACATGTACTACATACTCAATAAATGGTAGCTACCAATAATGACCATTATAGTAATCATTAAAAATGAAGCTATCATTGATACTATAACCCAGTCCCTAAGAGCCTAGGGAGCTGCAGTGGCAGAAGAGCAGTATGCCCACCCACATGGGGAACTGAGCATGTAGGAGTTGTTGCTGGCAAATGTTGAACCCAAATGGACAGGGTACTAATTTTCCAACTATGTGACCCAAGGGTCAATAACAAAAGGGTTGGCTATAAAAGATGGAAGGGTACAAAATTAAAACAGTCCAGGTCTCATCCCAACAACAGTGGCACATCCTGGGTAGATGGTACTACATGTCAGGCTGAGACCACAGGGGAGACGTGAGTTTGATTCCTAGCCCTGGTCCTAGGTATTTGGGAGGCTGAAGCAGGTGATCATGAAGTAGACTGACTTTGTCTTAAAACAAAACAAAACAAAAAAGTCCAATCCTGGGATGAAAAATAAACCAAGAGGGATATTCGAAGCAGCCTGGGTTTGCTGAGGCTATGAAATGTTCTGTGTACCAGAGGTCTGCAGAAAGGGAAGGAAACGCTTTTGTTGAGCATCTGCTACATTCTAGTGCTACATCAAGTGTTTTGTAGAAGCTGTCTGATTATTTTTTTCTAACAATAATTTTGTTATTAAAACAAACAAACAAAAATCTTGCCTCAGGCTGCTCCCTTGGCTTAGTGATTAAATCCTGTGCACGGGAAGCTAGATTTCTTATAGATGACCACAGTTCAAGTCCTGGCCCTGGCAGTTTGAAAACATACTGGGCATGAATGCATGTATTCCCCAAATCGTGATGGGATAAAGAAATGGAGGACAAGGGATTGCAGTATAGACATGCCCATTGGGAGAGTGCTTTCTCTCCTCTCTCTCTGCCTTTGGTAAGCACATGTGCCCTCTGACAATAAAAAATAAAATTTAAAAAGTCACATAATAATTAAAAAAGGAATCAGATAGGCTCTGACATAGAGATACTTTCCAACTCTAGAATGTTCTAGTGGTGTGTCTCTTTTTTTTATTATTATTATTTTTTATTTTTGTAAGTCTCCTTGCTTTCTCTAAGCCTCAGGTTAACACCATGCGTAATGGTAATGAAGTGAGTTACCTGTTAAGATTCCGGATAAGATAGAAAGTAATTATTGGCAACACACCCTGGCTCTCTGAAGATTCTCAGCAGCTGGCATAACCTCTGAGAGCAGGAAGACGGAGTGGGCAAGAGGGGAAGGGAACACTTGGGCACTCCCAGCTGGCGAATGGCAACCAGCACCTCATTCTCCTTTCCAACCACCTACTCTTCCTGCCCCTGATTGCCTTGGGGCCAGACCATCACTGTGGTTCAGAGTGCATCCTCACTGCAGGTAACAGGGTCGTGCCAGTCCAGCTCCCAAGAATACTAGCAGAGGGATTAACGAGGGCTTAACTCTGCACTCAGCTCTGTCAAGGGCTCCATCAGAGAAACATTTCTGAAGATGCAGAAGGCCACCTACAGATTAAATTCAGCAGATCCTAGGAACCAATTTAAATGAATTCAGCACAACGGGATTTCATTCTGACAACCCTGGGAAGGCCTGGCTCACAGAGAGGACTGAACACCCTCTTACCTAGTGGCACAGTCACTGAGGCAGGCCCTGACCCTGCCTAACACTCCAGAGCTGGTAAAGCTCAAGAACACCACTAAGTTTCAATCTCAAGGCCTTTCCAGGAAGAGGAGAGAGGCCAGCAAACAGTCCCTCTGTGCTTCACTTCATTATCACAGGGAACAGAACTTGTAGCCCCAGTTCCTCATCACCCCACCTAGTCCCATCCTCGAAAGTGCAGGGCTGAGAGAGCCGTCCGACTCCTCCTTTGTGGTTGTCAGCTTTACCACTCTCTGGTCCCTCTCCTGATAACTGATCCTAGGGGAGAAAATACATAGAAAGAGAACCTAGAGGGAGTGAGGAGACACGCCAACACCACTGGCCTACCACACGCGAACCCTGCTAGGGACACAGTATGTGACCCTGCACGGTCCTCCAAACACGGGACATTGCCACCATTTGGGGAGTGTTGAGTCAGGAACTTAAAAGACTTTGGTTTTCATATCCTAGTGGCAAAATAATGGGACAGTATTTTATTGAGAAATGAATACTTTTTAACATTAATTTATTGTATTTCTTTCATAAAGAAGAAAAGAGAGAAAGAAAACAGGCACCCTCACAGGGTCTTGTCCTGTCACAATTCCCTCCTCCCAGCCTCCTAGTTAGTCAGGATCTTGGGTTGATCTGAACCTGGAGTCTACCATGTGGCCTCCAGTACCACAGAGCCATACCTGCCTGGGGCACCAGGCCAGGCCATCCAGGGGAATTAATGCTTAGAAGAAAAGTATGTAATGCGTGGAAAATCCCAAACACCATATGATTTTCTCCTTGGACAATAAATCTTACCATCCTATTTCTCAGGGCTTCTAGGAGGGAAGCAGCCCTCTCCTTTTTAATAGCATGAGACTCATCTTTAACCAGAGGCTCAATATTCCACAAGGAGGAAGACGAGGTTGCATTTAAAATATCAGAAAACTCCATGTTGATTGTCCTAGTAACGGTATTATGCCCAATAATCGCTCAGTAATCCAGACCCAGCTGCTTTGGTCTCAGCACTGGTGTATGTGAAGATTTCAGATAAGGATATCTTGAATGGCGGTTTTCAGGGGTAGTCCTTGGACTAGCAGCATCAGCGTCACTTTGTTAGAAAAGCAAGTATCTTGAGTCCTCCTCCCCCACACCCCCACCCTACACACCCCTGCAATCCATACTTTCTAAATGAGAAATCCAAGATGAGGCTCAGGGAGCTGTGTTTTCTCAAGCCCTCTGGGGAACTCTCATGCAAACGCTCATCTGAGAAACTGGCTTGGAGACCAGTGTTTTGACGCACAGCAGAATTGAGCAAACTCCACCCTTGTTAGCTGCATAACCTTGGGCCCATGGCTTAACCTCTCTGTTCCTCAAAGCCCTTCTCTATTAAGAGCACCCATTCCATAAGGATATTTTCATTTTCAGTGAAGTATGCAAAATGCTTAATATAGTGTCTGACACATTGTTAGAACACACAATAGACATGTAACACACACCCAACTCAGACATCACACTCCTACACCCGGTACACACTAGATGCACAGGTAACACCACATACTAACACCACACACAATATTAATCACACACATGAGATGCCCATGACAGATTCACACACCCAACACACACACATACAACATTCATACCTCATATGCACATGTGCAACAGATACTCAGAGACATCATGCATGTACACACACAGTGCTCACACCCAGCAAGCACATGTACAACACACACAACTCCCTCCCTCACACGGACACCATGCACACATACCCCTACACACACCACAGACATCTTCCCTATGCCAGCTTCTTATTTCGACCATACCACCCATAACTCTAGGTGTGATTCTGAGACATTCAACCTCAAACCCATATTTCCCAAAGGCTGTGTGTCCAAATATTACACATACAGAGCTTCAAAGCAGGCCTTGTCCTCGTGTGCAGGTTAGGACAGGGTGACCCAGCAGTATCACCAGGAGACTTCTTATGCTTAGGAGGGGCACCTGGACACTCAGGGCTCAGGCAAGGCTGAGTGGGAAGGCTGACTTCTGAGTGGGAAAGCCCATACCACACCTCCATTCAGGCAGTCAGTGCAAATCTCTGTGTTCAGAGAGTGAGGAGCGTGCCCTGCCACGGGTCTTCATGGACGCACGCACCTGGAGCTGGAACACCTGCACTCAGTATTTCCCCCACACGGCACTGCCCAGCGCCTGCCTCACTGCCTGGTCCACACTGAACGTGGCACTAACAGCCTGCAGCTGTGTGTGGCAGCAGCCCTGGTACACCGTGAGTAAGGCAAACACACCTACAAAGGCATGACAGCACCTTCGGGAAGGAGTACTGGAAGTCCTCCTCCCCCACACCCCCACCCTACACACCCCTGCAATCCATACTTTCTAAATGAGAAATCCAAGATGAGGCTCAGGGAGCTGTGTTTTCTCAAGCCCTCTGGGGAACTCTCATGCAAACGCTCATCTGAGAAACTGGCTTGGAGACCAGTGTTTTGACGCACAGCAGAATTGAGCAAACTCCACCCTTGTTAGCTGCATAACCTTGGGCCCATGGCTTAACCTCTCTGTTCCTCAAAGCCCTTCTCTATTAAGAGCACCCATTCCATAAGGATATTTTCATTTTCAGTGAAGTATGCAAAATGCTTAATATAGTGTCTGACACATTGTTAGAACACACAATAGACATGTAACACACACCCAACTCAGACATCACACTCCTACACCCGGTACACACTAGATGCACAGGTAACACCACATACTAACACCACACACAATATTAATCACACACATGAGATGCCCATGACAGATTCACACACCCAACACACACACATACAACATTCATACCTCATATGCACATGTGCAACAGATACTCAGAGACATCATGCATGTACACACACAGTGCTCACACCCAGCAAGCACATGTACAACACACACAACTCCCTCCCTCACACGGACACCATGCACACATACCCCTACACACACCACAGACATCTTCCCTATGCCAGCTTCTTATTTCGACCATACCACCCATAACTCTAGGTGTGATTCTGAGACATTCAACCTCAAACCCATATTTCCCAAAGGCTGTGTGTCCAAATATTACACATACAGAGCTTCAAAGCAGGCCTTGTCCTCGTGTGCAGGTTAGGACAGGGTGACCCAGCAGTATCACCAGGAGACTTCTTATGCTTAGGAGGGGCACCTGGACACTCAGGGCTCAGGCAAGGCTGAGTGGGAAGGCTGACTTCTGAGTGGGAAAGCCCATACCACACCTCCATTCAGGCAGTCAGTGCAAATCTCTGTGTTCAGAGAGTGAGGAGCGTGCCCTGCCACGGGTCTTCATGGACGCACGCACCTGGAGCTGGAACACCTGCACTCAGTATTTCCCCCACACGGCACTGCCCAGCGCCTGCCTCACTGCCTGGTCCACACTGAACGTGGCACTAACAGCCTGCAGCTGTGTGTGGCAGCAGCCCTGGTACACCGTGAGTAAGGCAAACACACCTACAAAGGCATGACAGCACCTTCGGGAAGGAGTACTGGAAACCTCCCATGCAAAAATCAGATTTCTTTTAGAGTTATATTCATAGTCTCGATTTCTAATGTACCAGGTAAAAACCAGTGCATCTGAGTAACACATAGAACAGGGTTTTGTGTGTCAGGGTGAGGTGGAGGGGGCAGCATACAGTATATATATACAGGAAGTGAACTTTTAAGATTAAACCAGCCAGAATCCAGATATCTATTTTATTTTTTTAAAAGAGTTTTTTGCTATAGGTCATATGTACTTGCCTGGGAGACAGAGAGACAGAAAGCAAGATAACAACCCCCAGGGGAGATGGCTATGCTGCAATTCCTTCTCCTCCATTCTCCTCTCAAGATTTAGGGTGTG
This sequence comes from Tupaia belangeri chinensis, assembly GCF_000334495.1. NCBI lineage: Eukaryota > Metazoa > Chordata > Mammalia > Scandentia > Tupaiidae > Tupaia > Tupaia belangeri. Next base: position 4,451,759 of record NW_006159829.1, on the reverse strand, counting down.
ACCAGCTTGAGTTTTAAGCCACCAGGTCTGGGACTCAAACCGTGGTCAACTATGTGGGAGTCTGGCAATGTAACCATTATGCCATCTGCTGGTTCCTAGATATCTAGCTTAGAATTTATTTCAAATTATAAAACTCTTCAAGACTTAGTCTCATCCTCTTCAAAAATAAGATAGTAAAAATTTACCCCCCAATGAATAACACAGGAGATTGACAACAGACGTCAGTTCTAGTCTTCCCATAACACATAAAGTGTAAGCCACCAAGAATATTGGTTGGATGGAGGGAATCAGAAAAAAAATTAATAGACACAAAATGAAGTTATTTATTGACGACAACGTAAATGAAAATGTCTTTGACTTGACTAATACGCACAGTATTCACACTGGAAGAAAATCATGTTGTATACTGTAAAAATGTACAGTGATTAAATGTAAGTAAAAATAAAATTCAAAAAGGAAAATATTAATAAATATTAATAAAAATAGTTCATGTGGGGCCAGCAGGTAGGCACTAGAATCCCACATGGCTGACTGCTGTTCGAGTCCTGGACCTGGCAGCTTGAAAATGATGCTGGGTGCATGTGTGTGTATACCCAAAATCCTGAGAGGAGGATGGTGGAGAAGGCATTTAATGTCACTATCCCCCATGGGGGGGTGAGTTCACACTTTCCTTCCCTGTGTCTCTCTCCAGCGAGTGCACACACCGTATTGGTAAATACCTAACCAAAAACAAAAGTTAATGCATTTTTGTCAACTGTATAAATGCTTTATTTTAAATTTTCTTTTTTATTTACATTATCAGATTTCATTGATTTTTTTTTTCTTCTGTGTGTGACTGTTTCATTATCCTCCCAAACAGCATATTCAAGACCAAGTGACATGGCAGGGGTGGGGGAGAGTCCCTGTTCTCTGTTCCAAACCATGGCCCGTGGCTCTCTTCTGTAGTAAGAGGACCAGAAAGTGGTCTTCCCTGCTGCACTGGGGGCATCTAGAGGGACCCCAAAGCTGTAGAGGACAGACGCCACCCACCTAGTACTCTGGGTGTCAGCCAGGCATCAACCCTGTCTTCTCTCCTCCTGCCCCCCAAGACACCTACTGCAGATTCTCTCTGGCCCTCCTCTTCTCCTCCACAGCCCCACCCTCCGCCGGTCACCACACCTCTGCCGGACTACTCCCTGCTTCTCAGCGCTCATCACCTTCGGTGCATAAGATTAAACCAGCCAGAATCCAGATATCTATTTTATTTTTTTAAAAGAGTTTTTTGCTATAGGTCATATGTACTTGCCTGGGAGACAGAGAGACAGAAAGCAAGATAACAACCCCCAGGGGAGATGGCTATGCTGCAATTCCTTCTCCTCCATTCTCCTCTCAAGATTTAGGGTGTGACCAGCTTGAGTTTTAAGCCACCAGGTCTGGGACTCAAACCGTGGTCAACTATGTGGGAGTCTGGCAATGTAACCATTATGCCATCTGCTGGTTCCTAGATATCTAGCTTAGAATTTATTTCAAATTATAAAACTCTTCAAGACTTAGTCTCATCCTCTTCAAAAATAAGATAGTAAAAATTTACCCCCCAATGAATAACACAGGAGATTGACAACAGACGTCAGTTCTAGTCTTCCCATAACACATAAAGTGTAAGCCACCAAGAATATTGGTTGGATGGAGGGAATCAGAAAAAAAATTAATAGACACAAAATGAAGTTATTTATTGACGACAACGTAAATGAAAATGTCTTTGACTTGACTAATACGCACAGTATTCACACTGGAAGAAAATCATGTTGTATACTGTAAAAATGTACAGTGATTAAATGTAAGTAAAAATAAAATTCAAAAAGGAAAATATTAATAAATATTAATAAAAATAGTTCATGTGGGGCCAGCAGGTAGGCACTAGAATCCCACATGGCTGACTGCTGTTCGAGTCCTGGACCTGGCAGCTTGAAAATGATGCTGGGTGCATGTGTGTGTATACCCAAAATCCTGAGAGGAGGATGGTGGAGAAGGCATTTAATGTCACTATCCCCCATGGGGGGGTGAGTTCACACTTTCCTTCCCTGTGTCTCTCTCCAGCGAGTGCACACACCGTATTGGTAAATACCTAACCAAAAACAAAAGTTAATGCATTTTTGTCAACTGTATAAATGCTTTATTTTAAATTTTCTTTTTTATTTACATTATCAGATTTCATTGATTTTTTTTTTCTTCTGTGTGTGACTGTTTCATTATCCTCCCAAACAGCATATTCAAGACCAAGTGACATGGCAGGGGTGGGGGAGAGTCCCTGTTCTCTGTTCCAAACCATGGCCCGTGGCTCTCTTCTGTAGTAAGAGGACCAGAAAGTGGTCTTCCCTGCTGCACTGGGGGCATCTAGAGGGACCCCAAAGCTGTAGAGGACAGACGCCACCCACCTAGTACTCTGGGTGTCAGCCAGGCATCAACCCTGTCTTCTCTCCTCCTGCCCCCCAAGACACCTACTGCAGATTCTCTCTGGCCCTCCTCTTCTCCTCCACAGCCCCACCCTCCGCCGGTCACCACACCTCTGCCGGACTACTCCCTGCTTCTCAGCGCTCATCACCTTCGGTGCATCCACCCTCTCTTGAGAGTGAGCACCCCGCAGCTCGTACCACCCTTCCTGAGACCCTGTGCCTCAACATCGCTTTCTTACCTCCCTAAGCACAAGGCTTCCCCCCCTCCAGGCCGCATCTCCTAACAGCTTTACTCCCTTTAGTTCTGCAACTGAGGTCTGAGAACCCACCTCTGTGCAGATACCATGGAGAGCATCTCGGCGCGTCATGAGGGGTAAAGATGGTCACTGACAGGGAATTCCAGCCCCTGCCTGGCAGGATGGCAATGCTCAGCAGCAGTAGTAATAGGTATTCTTATTCCTGCCTTCAACGCAGTTGACAGAAATTCCAATGTACATTTCCTAAAATGCTATAGTGCATCCTCAGGTGCCTCTGAGGTGATTCAGTAAATATTAAGACTACTTTGGAAAATATCATGACTCTGATAGCTCACTAGGTATTGCTTGCAGAAAAAAAAATGTTCTTATAAACCTATTTTTCTTTGAAATATTATTTTTCTTTAAAACTTTAATATTCAATGTATGTGGCCTATGAAATAGTAAATGAGCAAAAAAGGGTGTATTGACCTTAATACAAATGAGCATCTGCTTTATGGGAAGGTCACAGGGTGTTAATGTGCTCCAAAGTCTCTAGGTCACAAAACCATGAGTCACTACCCTCCGTGGTCGATGGGGAAGGCTCCGGAAGGAACCTCCTCACACTTCCAGGGAGAATGGTGGGTGAAGAAGGTTTGCAGGGGGCAGCCCACTGTGTCCACAGAGGCGGTGCCCCTGACCCTGGACCTGCAGAGCGGGCTGCCCTCCTTGGGGTCTGTGAGAAGCAGCAGAAATTGTTGACAGCTATTGACAGCAGAAGCCTTTCCCCGGGGAGATCTGACCAAGACAGCCATTCCAACAAGGTTGGTAAGGGTTTGCTGCTTGGCATGACCTGTGCTGAGAATCTGCTTGGGGTTCAAGGCAAATGATATTAGTAATAGAAGTTAATTTTTCTTTACCAAGGAGGGGAGTCCTTAGGAGCAGGTCTCCTTTCCTGCTGTGAGAACATCGCGTTCACATTCACAGCGAGTCTCCACCAGGGTCGCACTCCGTGAGCTAGTGAGCAGTGTAGCATCTCTGAGCCTCAGTGCTCACATCCCGAAGGCAGGCCAGCCCTGCCTCTCAAGGCAACTGCTCAGGGTCAGTCGAGGAGATGTGACCTGCCAACCTCCGCATGGGGGTGGCGGTCATTCTTTCAGCACACGGGGGCTCGGCGCCTAGACAAAGCATCAGGGTCTCAGATATCTGAGCTTCTGCCCCGAGCTGTCAAAGGCGCAGACTAGAGAAGGCAAAGTTAAGTCACAACCCAGGTCCTCGGGGACAAGTGTCATGACATAAACGTGCCCAGAGAAGACAGCAGCACCTTGTGGTGATGGTTTTTACCTACAAGGTTAGCCTGCCAGGTCCTGGCCATCCCAAGTGACACAGAGGTCAACCCCTCAGCAACTGTGTGCTCTCAGGGAAAAAAAAAGCCTTAAAAAAAAATACCCCGATGACTCAGTTTCCCTGACTGCAAATTGCTTTGGAGATTGTTACACAACACATATTTAGTAAGTATAAGCATTATGAGAAGGAAGAAAACTGTAACCTGGAACAGTGTGGGCATCCCAGGGCCTGGGTGCGGCAAGGAGCAGAGGAACGCTAGAATTCACATCTTTGTTGCTTGCCGGTCACAAGCTGTGCAACCAGACATAAGGCCCCTTGATATTTAACGGCTATTTCCTTCCCTCTGTGCAGAAATCAAAGTGGGGTGTATGTTTATCTTTTTCACCTCTGAAGATACTGCAAACAGAGCCATTTCAGACAATGGCAAGTTTCTGTGTTCCTTGAGGTTCTGTGCACCCCCTCCCTCTTATCTCAGGCAGTGCACATCAGATTTCACAGCCTCATGAAAGGATAACCGCCTCATAAATGCAGGCAGAGGCCTTGAACCACTGCAGATCGGAAGCTCCATTAAGGAGGCACCTGACACTGCCATGGCCATTTGCCACTCTCGGGCAGGGAACCTGCTCCCCATCTCCCATGCTGGAAGCTCCGGCGCCACTCACAGCAAAGCTAAGCAAGCACCTGACCATAGTGGCTGCAAGTCATCTCTCCTACCTACTGAAACATACGCACGCAGTCAGATGGCCAAGTCTGGCTCTCATCCTGACCACTTCACACTAACTTAATCAAGTGTAGTGCTCCCCACCCCAGCTTCCACATCTGTAACCCCACACGAGTAATATCTACTTGGCAGCGTTTGCTTTCATGAAGATTAGCCATAATGTAAACTGCCCCAGCAACATATGGCTGCTCGATAAATGGTGAATAACGCCAATAAGAGGATAACAAACAATAGCAATAAAACACACACAGCACTCAATAGAAATGATGCACAACGAAAATGAACGTGTGCACCCAAGTAAGTCCAACATGGAGGGGCCATGCAGAGAAGCTGGGTGGGGCCGAGGTGCCAGAGAAAGGCCTAGGCTTAAGCAGTGGGCAGGGATCAGGCAGCAGGACCATGTGCTGGGTGGAGGCACACTGGGTGTCCAGGCCACAACCAAAGATAGTAGGTTCAGATTTAGGTTCTCATCAGGATGCTGGGGGGGAGAGAGAAGCTGCATATCTTCCAGAGAAACCTAGTGTAGGAATGTGATAATAGCAGCTCTCATTGATTGAAGTTGAAGAAGTTTCAATACGATGATAGAAATAACTCGAGTCAGTGAGACCAGGTAAGGGCTAACCTTCCTTGAAAGGTACTGACTCCCTGTCCCCGAGAAAGTGTCAGAGTCTGCCCCAGAAGCTCAAGAGGGGATCCCTGCTTGGGCTCGAGCCATTAGCAGGCACCCTCTATGCTTCCTGACAGTCTTGAGAGTCTATGAATATCACACCATCTAATTTTAAGGTTCTGCATTCATTAATGGCTATAAATGTTTCAACAGCATTTCGTTTGCGGAATGGCAGTGTGCTCGGTTCAAACTGAGTCACGTGAAGACGACAGTGGGTTCAGCTTCAGCCGTCTTTTGTTTAACCCTTTGAAAATAGCAGCTCCAGCCAGGCATAAACCCCCCACATGTCAAAGCAGTGACTCAGCTGACCCTGTGACCACCCACTTTCCCCCTTGTTGCACACATAAGAAGTGGAGGCCCCAGGAGGAAGGCGGCATGCCCACGGTCACAGCGCGAGTACTTTCCAGACAGCTCCTCCAACTTCTAGTCTAGTGACCTTTTCATTCCTGGTGGTTGAAGTTTTCATATCATGATTCCATCAGGTCATAGAAAAGACCCCCGGAGGTGAAAAACGGGACAGGGATAACATCTCCCAATACCTGCATGGAATCAGGGAAGGAAGTGGCTGCAACAGAGACTCCGTAGGCTCCCAGAACCTCAGGCTCACAGCAATCTCAGGGATCACACTGCTCAAGTCCTTCGTGGTGGGACCCGAGGGGTAGGACATTTGTGTGGTTTTGCAGCCATCACACAGTCACCTGAGAGGAATGCCATGCTGGACCTCAGATATCTGGGTCCTGAGGGGGTGATGCCCTGTAAGAATTTGCACCAACAGACCCACCTGTGCTCCAAGGCGGCCCCAGCACCTGACACATTAGCACCCACACTCTCAGCACAGAAACCAGGTGACCGAGAAGCATGTCTATTACTTGGGTTAGACTATGAGCTTCTTAGAAAAAGGAACAGCCACTGAATTTGGCAATAACCAAAGTAGAGAATCAACATGGAATAACATTTGTGGGAGAAACAAGAGTCGGACTGAAAGATCCAACAAACATAAGAGAAAATGCATATATAAATGAATAATGTGTCAATTACTCTTCTTTCTAGTCAAATATCGTGTCCTTGGGCACTTGGAACCAGTCCCTACTGAGGACTTGGAGACAGAAATAATTAGACCCTCTTAGCTGGAGGCAGCCCTGAGCTCCTCGTGTCCTCTGAGTGTCTGCCAAGGAGAGGAGGCAGGCGTGTGTGATCCATCATGGCTGAAGCAGCGGCATGGACGGCGCAGTAGCAGGTGGTGCTCGGACTGCAGAGGAGCGCTCTATTTATCCTCCCTGATGCCACAACATAAACAGGGGAGGAGGTGAAGGCAAGACGCGAGCCCCCACCAGTGAGTCAGGCTGGCATTTCAGGCTCGCTGTCTGTGTGTGCCCCGGCCACGGCGGTTTGGGATCCCGCTCTGCTCAGCATCTGTCATTAGCTTCGCAAGTGCTGCGTGACTCATCCTGCGTCACCACGCTCCCACACTGACCACCCACCGGATCTGAGCCTCCTGCCACTCCTGGGCCCGCCCTCCTACCACCCAGCCCAGAGAGAAAGCTCAGTAGAGACCAGATGCACAGAGTCTTGGAGAAGATGGGAAATGATGTTTTCTGGAATCTCCGGGAGCTGGTAGGAATGGGGGATCAGTCATCCCTGTGCTGTTCAACATGGTCACGCTGCAGGGCACCCTTTCCCCAGGGCCTCAGGTACCTCCAGGGGTGCCTAGCCACTCTGGAAACTGGAGGCTTCAGTGCTTCAGTTCTCAGCTTACAGACTCCTGGAGCTGGAGGGGCTTTGGGAGCGGTAAGCCTGACTCCCCCAGTCACAGAAGGAAACCAAAACCACAGCAGGGCAGGAGGAAAAAGCTCACACAGCAAACTTGGCCAGGTTCAGGGACCGACTGTGATGATCATAAATCCTGTCCTTCAACAGCTGATGATTTTATGCAGTTGCCTTTGTTTCTCAATTCTTTCATCTGCGAACTGAAGTTAAAGATACCCTTGATGCAGGGTCAGAGGGAGGAAGAGAGGAATGTGCATGAGAAGTAGCCGGTGTAGGGTCAGCACACAGAACGTGCTCAAAGCAGCCACTCCTGCTACCACATTCTCACAGTGGTGAAGGCAAACAGGGAATGGTGGCAGAGAAGCAACAACCTTTATACTCAGGGTTAGAAACATCCCCCCACTTAAAAATGAATGCAGAAGTGTCATTTCATATTGAACATTTTCCCCAAAACCTACCCGGTTGGCATGATCTTGCTGGTAAGATGTTATCCTAAGACCATGGAGAAAAATTCTAGAGAGAAGACTATTGGGGGAATGGAATATGGATGGTTGTAGACTTTAGTCTGGCCTGTGCTTCCACGATCAAAGGGCTGGACCAAATCCCCTGCTTGACAAAGTGCATTCACACGATTGACAGCAAAGAATATCTCCATGATCCCCAACTACAAAGATGCCCCTTCCTGCACTGTCTCCGCTTACCTAAATGACGGTGAGGGTGGTGATCCCCTTCGACTGCAGTATCAACGAGGTCTTAGGCTCACATCCAGGAGCGCTGAACCTCAGAGGCACCCAGTGTCTGCCCTGTTCTCAGACTCACTCAGAGGTGTTAAAGCCAGACATGCTTCAGTTCAAAAATGGGTATATTTTTCTTTTTTGTAAACTCAAAACCCCAGTAGGCTAATAGTTGGGCCTTCATTGTCCTCGTCTGTAAAAGCATGTGCTACCAGGGAAAGGGTGAAGACTAAGGAGACACACGTGGAGTCTGACGCACAGGAGGACGCAGGGCAGCTCACGTGCGGGTTGGGAGATGCCGAGTGCTCTGCGCTGCTATCGTCCTGGTTGTTAATATCCCGCGGCTGTGATATATCCATCTCACTACAAGTGCCAGGAGGCCTGTCCATGGGGCTGCTGCTTCAGGCCCCGACAGATCAGCCCAAACCAGAGCCCTCGTGCTCACTTATCATCATCCCATTGAAACTTTAGGGAAGTTGATAGATACCAAAAATAGACCAATTTTTCCTGAAAGCAGGAGAGTCTAGTCTGAGTCAGAGCTATAGGAAATAAAACAGGCACATCTACTGGCTTTCTTAGGAAGGTGTGCCTGAAATAGCTCAAGATGCTACTTCAGCTCATCCAACTCTGTTTCATGAGCATCCTTATTGTGCAGTGCGTTCCTCCTTTCCCTTCCGGACTCTGACTCCACGCTTTGCTCAAGACTAAGCAAAGGAAATCTGGATGATCACGAAGACATCCTGCCCTTCATCTATCGCAGAATTCAGCCAATCGCTGCTGTACAAGACTCCTCGCTACCCCCCCCCATTCTTGATGCACCTCTAAATCACCCTGGAGCTGACACAGTGGTCCTCGTTATCCAGGGCACTTGGGCTTTGTGTGGCCCAGGCGACTGCCCTGACCTGGCCCAGTTAGAATACTGTGCTTCCCTTGCTTTGCCTCAGCCTTCGCCTTTTAGGTTGACTTACAAGATGAACTTAGACAGCTTCACACAGGCTTAGATATTAATCTTTATAAAACGACAGTCAACAGCCTATTTTTTGACATGAATTAATCATGAACTTATGCTTTCTAATTTTTTAAACAATCTTCCCTATAAATGTCTCAGCAAAGACAGCATGGTCTCTGGTCATGAGGAGACCAATGGCTTATTGAATCATTCATCAAAAATTACTATTAACTAAAGGCCCAGGATATATCAGCAACTGAACTGGGTATTAGGGAGACATGGACAAGGCAGGCCTGAGACAGGGAGATGGGACCACAGGAATTACCACACATTCCAATGAGAGCTAGAGGAAGTCACAGGATCACAGGAAGGGGATGGACCGATCACTTCTGCCTTCAATTAAACGGTACAGAGAAATGGAGAAGGCCCTCCAGGACTCACACCCTAAATTGTAGCCATATACTCACTGTTACTTGACATTCAGGGGTCAAGGACAAATGGTAGACAGCTTACTAAGTGGCTGACTGCAGTTGGACAGATCAGCCAAGCACTGGAGCTGGTGGAGTGGGAGGGAAAGGGAAACAGTGAGGTCAGACCAGACTTTACAAGTCCTGTCCTCAGAAAGTCATGCCTGACTGGGGCCTGAGCCTCACAGGACTGGCTCTCTCCAGCTACCCACAGCCCCATGTGCATAGTAAGGCACAGACCCCAGGAGCTTAGGGGTAAGGAGTCCACCCAGGGACAGAGCTCTTGGAGAGAGAGAGAAGAAAGTGCTAGAAAGTCCAGATGAATCCACCTCTCCATCCTATCTTCCTCTCTTTCCTCCTTTTGGCCTCTCACTCCCCAACCCGGAAGGCAGGGGACAAAGCAGAAATAAGAGCCTCAAATTCTCCCATTAGACTTTCAGACCTGTCCAGCCTCGGGCTGCTGCAGGGAAGGTGCTCCTGTTTCCAGAGCTCCAGCCTCATGCTAGACCCACGTGGGGCCTCCAGACTCATGGTCCACTTAATCCTGAATGAGCTCCCTTGAGGATGGAGCTGTTACTATCCCATGCCACAGAGGGGGTTACTGGGTCTCAGAGGTGGCAGACGTGCCCAGGTGCACAGTACCAGAGAGAGAAAATGACAGAATTAAGCGTTCGCATCCAGTCACCTCTCCCCTACTCCTAAAGTACCTTTACAAGTGGTCTCCTGCTTCCTCTATTCTCCACCCAGAAGCTAGGCTTCTAGTGACATGTCTATGATATGAACGTCCAACCTCAGAATTCCCTGGTTACAAACTCCAATTGGCTTCCTATCACACTTTAAATAAAACTGAAGTCCACAAAAGAAGATATACAAACAGCCAGCAAGTACATGAAAAGAGTCTCAACATCACATGTCATCAGGGGATGGTGATTCAAACCACAGTGAGAAGCACAGACTGAAAACTGGGCCAAGTACAGTGGTAACTCAACAACCCACGATGCTCAAGCCACATGAGAAGCTTTGGGTTCCTGTCTGACCTCTGGTTTGCACAGGGCAAGCAGGCAAGCATAGTCCCGGAGGCTAGGGGTGGACCTGGTCTGAAGACCCTGTTGGGGATGCCTTTCTCTGACTCCTTGTGTCTCTCTCACATGAAAGAATTTTTTTTTAATGGGCTAAAGACCTTCACAGACACCTCACTAAAGCAGTTAAACAGATGGCAAAGAAGCACGTGAAAAGATGCTCTTCATCCCGTGCCATCAGGGAAATGCAAATGTAAGCGGCAGTGAGATGCCATGGCACACCCACTCCAATGGCCAGAATCCAGAACACTGAAGCACCAAGTTCTGGCCAGGATGAGGAGCAACAGGAACTCTCAAATTCTCATTAACTGCTTGTAGAATTTTTTTATTTTTCCTGATAGAAGTTTAAATAGCACAGCCACTTTGTATAACAGTTTGGTGGCTTCATAAAGGCAACACATACTCTTACCAGAAAATCCAGCAGTTGCAGGACGAGCAGCTGACATAATGGCTATGTTGCTGAACTCCCATGTAGTCAACTGTGGTTCGAGTTCTGGACCCGGTGACTTAGACCCACGCTGGGCACGTGTGTGTGTGCCCAAGGTCTTGAGAGGGACACGAACCGCGGTCAACGACATGAGAGTCCAGCGACATAGCCATTACACTAACTGCTGGTCCCACGTTTCTTGATATCTATTCAGATAGGATGCAAACTTATGTCTACAAAACCTGTGCATCGATGCTCACAGTAGCTTATTCCAAAACTTAGAAATGATTAAGACACCCTTCAGTAGGTGAATGGGTAAATAAATGGTTTTATAGCCAAAGAATGGGCATTGCTTAGGTCTATAAGAAAATTAACTCTCAAGCCATGAAGAAACATGCAGGTACCTTAAAAATACGTTGCTAAGTGGAAAAAGCCAATGTGGAATGGCTACACACTGTAGATTCTAACTACATGACAACAAATAGGGGCCAGCAGGTAGCATGGTAGTTAAGGAGCTGGACTCCCACATGGCTGACTGCAATTCTAGTCCCAGACCCAGCAGCTTGAAAATCACACTGGGCATGTGTGCATGCATGCCCAAAGTCCTAGGAGGAGAGTGGAGGAGGAAAGATTGTGTGGCATGGCCATCTGGGGGTAATTTCTCACTTTCCTCTCACTGTCTTTCCCTCTCTGGTGAGCACACATGCCCTATGGCAAAAAATCTTTAAAAAATACAACAAATAATGCAATATTGGGGTCATACCTGTATTTAAAATTATTAAATAATTCTGTTAGTCTAAAATTCAAATTTAACTGACAACCTAGACTTTACCTTGAAACCCTATCACGCCTGTATCCTGAGAGTAGAGTAGGTGCGAAACCGATATTTCTGGAAAGTATAATGAATAAATAATTCCTAACCCAACATCTTTGTACTCACTAATGAGGATCCCCATCATTCATTAAATACATAATCACTCTCTTACTGTAATATCCAAGAGAGAAAAGTTAGCAGGCGAAGTAAAGTGGATAGGTCGTGTGTAAATGGGTCACTGCCATTCTACCACTCTTGACAGCCTTCCATAGGAGTTTTAAAACAGCTGAGCACTGAAGGCATTAGTCTAGGCACTAGTCACTGGGAACGTCTGTGCTTCTGAAATCTGCACTGTGAGGAGGAAGGCAGGAAGAATTGTACATAGCACCACAACACAGCAAGTGCTACCAGGGAAACCAGAAGTTTCCAGTTGCAAAGAGGAAGGATCACCCACTGAGTGACTTCACAAGGATTTGGATGCTCCACCAGGGAGCGATGAGATGAGATGGCGAGTGGAAGCATTTCAGGCAGCAGAGGACCACTCTGAAACCCAAGTGCTATCCCACTCCCAAGCCAGAGAGCATTCTCCCTCCTTCCCTCCGCATCACCCTCAGCAGACCTAGAACCCTTCTGCTTTCCTGGATGAGCTCCTGTTCCTGACCTTGGGTCCATAAGGATTAATGACATGCCATTTGATCCGGTTCCTCTCTACTCACTTGCCCTAACTGTCTAGCTGCCTGTGGGTATCGTTATTCCCACCTTATGGCCGCACTGGACTGGCTGCTCCTTCAATTTCCCTCCACCTTCCCCTCAGTACCAGCTTTCTCTATAAGCCATTCAGCCTCTCTCCACTTGCCAGCATCTTATTGTATATTCTACTAGTTTCCAGAACACTTCAGCCATTTCATAATTCACATCTGCATTGCTCTGAGCAAGCTATTCTTCTGCCATGACCTAAGTTCTCCAACTCAGCACTCTCCCACTTTCTCTCAAATTAATTCTCCTGCCAGCTACCCTTTGGAATCAAGCAGGCTAGGTGGTAGGCCATCAATCCCTGCAGCACTTAAGCTTTGGCCAAATCTGTTCTCAGTCATTCTTGTCCTGCCTGTCATGATCACATTAGCTAATATTTACTGAGCATGCCTTATATGCCAGGCCCCTTGCTCAGATTTAAATATATTTTAAAATATAATTAAATATCCCCAATAACTCCATGCTGTAGGTACCATTATCATCATCCCCATTTTATAGATGAGGCTCAGACAGGTTAAGCAACTTGCCTGAGTGTCACACAACTAAATCAGTAGCAAAACTAGATTAAAATCAAGGGAGTCTAACTGTGTGCACCTCACCACAAAGCCACAGGGTCTCCAGGCAAGTACTGTTTAGGGGAGGAGGAGTCTCACTTATTTCACCTGTCCTAGCCCAGGAGGCTGCAGAGTAGGACTTTATGTTAGCTTATTAACTGAACAGAATTGAGGAAAAATAAGATGACACCTTGCATGTAGGATCTCACACATTCAGATAAGGTTGCAAATTTAACTCTCTCATTAGAATAAACACTTGGTTGCGCATTTTTACAACTGCCTTTCCAACTGCTTGTGTGTCTTCTGGCCCCTGGTGCAGGACCCCCTCCCACCCAAATCTGGCTTCTCCTTCCCACTTGTGTGTGTGTCTCTGCCTGCTGCAGGGAACTCTTCAGGATAGAAGACTAAGTAGCACTTTGCTACCTGTGAAGATATTAGCTAATTAGAGTAATTCACACCGATGTGTGAATTAAGCCAGAAGTTGGAGGGGAGGAGGAAGAAGAATGCATTTTAGAGAGGAATTGAGTAAGTCCTGTTTTTTGCACACACCAACATTCACTGGAAATTCTTTCTGCATCTGGAGATCATTGTGATCACTCCCCAATCACTGCTTTCAAATGCTAACTCCCTCACTTGCAGGGATTTTTCTCGGAAGGAAGGAAGGAAGGAAGGAAGGAGGGAGGGAGGGAGGGAGGGAGGGAGGGAGGG
>NW_006159829.1:4418705-4437901 GCF_000334495.1 Tupaia belangeri chinensis | reverse complement strand
GGAGGGAGGGAGGGAGGGAGGGAGGGAGGAAGGAAAAGAAAAGAAAAAAGTATAGTCTGAGGAAGGACATTAAGGAGAAAACTAGAGAGGCAAGGCATTTATGGGACAAAGAATTGGATTATTATCTATCGAAGATAATTTTATAGTATTGTTAACTGAACTGATGAGAAATGTGCACATGTTGGAATACTCACTTTGTAAGCTAAGCAACATGTGATTGAATGTATAAAAGAAATTGAAATAAAAAGAAATAAAAAATTTAAAAACATAAAAAAAAAATCTGTTTTGAAATTGGACTTGAGTCCCAGCCTTCCCACCTTCTAGTTTTGTGACCTTTGTCTGGTTAACCCAATGTCTTCTGAGCTTTGAGGTCCTCATTTTATCTCAGTCTGGGGTATGGAGTTCAACTAGCCCAGCAAAGACCTAGAAGGACAGGGGACAGTGTGCTGCCCAGTGACTTCTCTTCCTTGAACCAGCCTCTTTATCACTCTATCCCCACTCCAGGTCTCTATGAAGCACTAAAAAATTACTTCCCAGACTGTTTGCAGATCATTCCTTAGTAGGTGTTTCTTCCCAAAGGAATCTCTTGGTCAAGAAAGTTGGGAAATCACCAGATTGAATAAGGATCATCTTTGATCTTACAGGAATTCTCAGAGATTTATTTATTGACTTTTAAGAGAGAGATTTTTGCTATAGGGCATGTATGCTCGCCAGAGAGACAGAGAGCAACAGAGAGACAGAAAGTGAGAAATCACCCCCAGGGGGGATGGCCACACCGCAATCCCTTCTCCTCCATTCTCCTCTTGGGATTTTGGTCACACATACACACGCACACATGCCTGGCATGAGTTTTAAGCCACTGTGTCTGGAACTCAAACCATTGTCAACTACGTGGGAGTCTAGTGACATAACCATGCTATCTGCTGGTCCCACTTCTCAGAGATTTAACATACCAGTATTTGAAGTCAATTTGCAAGGTGGGACAAAGGTATTCTACAACACATTTAGTCTGAAAAATCTACTGTTTTTTACTATATATATGTATCTACATATTTCCTTTCTTTTTTACATTTAATCACAGCACATCTTAACAGTGTACAATACGGTTTTTCCAAAGTATACATGCTTTGTATATCAATCAAGTCAGTGGAATCAACCTAAATGCCCAAGGACAAAAGACTGGATTGAAAACTGTGGCACATATGCACTAGGGAGTACTACTCAGCCATAAAATGAGATCATGACCTTAAAAACAAAGTGGATGAACATAGAACATTTAATGCTAAGCAAAGTAAGCCAAACCATGAAAGACAGACACTGCATATCCCCACTCAATATATACAAAAAATACATTTAGAACTGTGTTACGTGGGCCAGCCCATGGTCTAGTGGTTGTGGAAGCTGGATTCCTATATGGCTGACCACGTGGTTTGAGCCCTAGACCAATGACTTGGAAAACACAGTGGGTATATGTGTGTGCCACCTCATATCCTTAAAGAAGGGGGACCAACAGTTAGCATAATGGCTATGTCGTTGAACTCCCATGTAGTCGATCGCGGTTCAAGTCCCGGACCCAGTGGCTTAAACTCACGCCAGGCACGTGTATGTGCTCAAGAGCCCGAGAGGAGAATGGAGGAGAAGGGATTGTGGCACGGCCATCCCCTCTGGGGGGTGATTTCTCGCTTTCTCTCTCTCTGTCTCTTGTCTTTCTGGGGAACACACGTGCCCTATAGCAAAAATCTCTCCCCAAAATAAATAAATAAATCCTGAAAAGAGGGAGAAATGGAAAAGGGATTGTGACATGACCACTTCCGTTGGTGGGGGGAACTTTCTCTCTCTCTCTCTCTCTCTGTCTGTCTGTCTTTGTCTCTATGTCTCACTCTGGTGAGCTCACACATCCACTGGCAATTTTTTAAAAACAATAAAGCATGTGTTATGTGCCATGCATGAAGCTAGGTCCTATCTGTGCTTAGTGAATTTACTTCTAAAATTTAGCTTGTAAACTGAGGATGGAGGAAGGGGAGATGTAGTAGCAGAAAACTCTATGCAGAAACAATTACTGAGATTTCAATAACAATGGAAGTGTAACCTCAATGGTCCTGTCACCAGCAGACAAAAAGAACCTAAGCAACTCTGTATTAAACTAGCACAACAGATTAAGCTGCAAAAACTAATCACAGCTTTAATGAGATTTTGCAGAGACCAGGTCTTGAGACTACAACCCAAAAAGCAGATGCAATTCAGGAAGGTTGAGAACATCTGCCCTGGGCCAGCAGGTGGCCAGTTATTCTATCCGTGGGTGTCTTGTTTTATGGAGGCAGGTGACCTTGGAGATCTTGCTTCCATGAATGTCACATATTCATCTTGTCTCCCCTTTGCCCTGGGCTTTCACTCACCCTCCCCAGCAGCCCTCTGAGGGTGTGCATTCCTCTCACTGATGAGGTCACAGGTTCAGGCAGGTCCAGAACCCATTGCTATGGCATGGTGAAGATGGATCCTAACTCGGGCCCATGAGCCAAGCCGTCTACGCCAACAGCAGCTCTAGGTGAGGCTGCCAGCTGTGCACGTACAGGGAAGCAGGGACTCAGGCAATGCCCTGAGAGATCCAGGGAAAGCAGGCCAGGCACACTCATCGCTGTTTGAGGAAAGTCATTTAACAGGTAGGATTAGGTCTCTTCTCCTTCATTCTCCTCCAGTTTTCTTTCTCCAGCTGCCCTTTTTAACCCACCGCCTGACAGGCCCAGGGGGATGTTGCCAATGGAGGGAGTTAATGCCTTTGCCTCCTCCGCTCTGCCTGTGCCTGCCGGGGAAGCATGCCCCGAATCCCAAGTGCTATTTATCTAATAAGACTGCAGTTACATCAATTATATTTAAATGTCTCCCTCACACGATAAATCTGCCTGCATGGCCCTGCTGTTACCTCCTCTCTGGAGCCCCTCACAGTCTCTGTGTCTTCTGAGGAAGTCCCAGCAGAACTGCTAGCCCCAAAATAGAAGGGGCATGTCTGAGATGAGATGCCGCACCTGCTCGGGTAGGGGACAGCCTTCTCCTGGTCTGCACTGCAGGTGCTCTCCACTCTGCAGAACCGCAGGCACTCCAGCAGAAGGAAGCGCGAGGCTCAGACACACCTGGGTTTGCGTCCCACTCTGCACTTGCCACCTGGGTGGCCTTGGTACCAGCGTCTTACCTCTCTGAGTTCTTTCCTCCTGGATTATAAGGTTTAGGTCTGGGCAGGTCCTAGCTATACCTGATCTTTCTAGGTCCCAGGTGGGTCTCCTTGGGTACAGGTGCCTCACGTAGCAAATACTTACTGAGCACGTAGTATGTGCCAAATAATATGCTCGGCACTGGGCAATCAAGGATGAAAGAGGACTGCCTGTGTCTGTGCCTTAGGGCAGAATGCAGAGACATTGTGGACTCCAGGAGATCTTGATTTTAATGACACTTCTATCGCTTAACAAGTACATGGTGTTACACAGATTATTCAGCTTCATGGACCTTCATTTTCATTATCTACTAAATGAAAATAATCTCAAGGTGCTGCTTCGGTGACAATAGAAATAATACATGACATCCCTAGTATGGTCTTTGGGTTAGGGCCCATGTTCAGTGACTCAGTAAGATTATTCAGATGGCATCCTACAACCAAGAGTCAGGGTGTCGGGTTTGTAATCCTGACCACAAGGCTTCCTAGATACGAATTTATGTCCTCCTAATTTCCTGTCTATGGGCCTCAATTTACCCTTACATACCCATGCAGTGAAAGAGCACCTCTGCTTCCTGGGAAAAGTATAGGCTTGAGATCAACATTGGACCCGAAGGCCAGCACTGCCCCTTCTTGCTCTGCCAGAACCTCTGAGGGCTCCTTAAACTTCATTCTCCCTTGCTGAGCTGTAAGCCCTGTGCACACCCTTGACTGTGTGTCTAAGGGAGGAAGTACAGTAGGCAATGTGTGGCAATCTCTGTAAACAGAAGGGAAGAGACAAAGATTGACAACCATTTCACAGCCTTGTTAGAGAGCATTATTCCATTCCTGAGGATGTTCAGGCTTTCTCTGTGCCCCAGGACACGGGCACAAGAGGAGGGTATAGGGGGCACAAGAGCACAAACAGGACAAACATGTCCATTCTCCCCAACTGTGGAGTCAGCCCCGTGGGATCCAGCAACACAACTACCATGCCACCTCTAGCCCCAGGGCATCCAGACAGGCATAGCCACCTCAGGCACATTTGCACATCCTTGGCCAGTGCAGCAGGAACTCTCCTGAACCTACACCTCGGCCAGCCCTCCTCCCTCCACTCCAGGTAATGCCAAACAGTGGTTCTGCACCCTGGCTCTTCTATCCAAGGCCTGCTTCACCCCTTCTGCAGAACAGGAGCAACACACCTCAGCAGCCCTCAGAGCCTAGAGAATACACGGCTCAGTGCACAGGACTCTCAGCACGGTTCCCGACACCCAGTCAGATACAGGGGCTCCTTAAACCTGCACAGGTAAAAGGGCCCAGCAAGAGGAGGCACTGCTTGGATTTTCAAGGATAAAAGCGTGTATTTGTAGCCAACAGCATGCTGCTAAAAATAGCAAATCTTCTATGGATGATTTCACATTAAATCTGCTCAATTTACATGTTGAAGTCTTATTAGCTTCCTTCCTCACCCTAGCAGGCTGCGGGTGAGTGGGGACAGGTGCTCAGCACAGGACAGTGAGACAGGAGACTCCAGGGAAATCAGCTACACCCAGAGCCTTGGAGGGAGTGACCCGCCATCACCCTGCAGCCCCAGCCTAGGGTGTGAGTGATGTTTGATTTGGTGATAAGGCAGACATTAGAGGCTCCTGTGGGGGTGGGGCAGCGTGGGAAGCAGAGAACAGATGAAATACGTTCCCTCACAGTGAAGGCCCTTCCTTAACTGTAGGGCAGAAGTTTGAGGCAATAGTTTTAAGTCTTTGATGAAAAGATGTTTGAGGCAACCACTGAGCTGCCAGACACACAAGAAGGTGGTGAGATGTCTTGTTGTAAGGAGTCTGGGCTCCCAGCACTGCCCATCCCTGCCCCATCCTCTATTTTCTCTGCCATAGAATCTGGTCAGTTGTTTACCAGACTCCTCAAAGATTGGCAAGGAGAGGGTATGGGGCTGGACTTGATGCCAGACCTCCAGGGCTCTAGAACAAAGCTCATTTAGCACAACACCTTGCCTCTGCATATTTAGCCTCAGCCACCTCATAAATAATAACAATAAAACAACAGAATAATACATACTTTTAAAAACACCACTCATTGCACGGCATTGTTTTAATAGCTATATCTTTATTTTCCTGGGACGGTCTTAGTTAACATCTAGCATCGCTGTCTTATTATCGCATACCATTCCCGTTCACTCTGAGAGCAATACGTTATAGGATCATCCAATCCAGAACAAACCTAAAAAATAACCTTACTGTTGATCAATCCCCTTTTACAAGGGGTTTATAAACTGAAGCTCAGACAGATAATTTTAATAAAGGGGTAGAGCAGTATTCAAATCTAGTCTGTTTAGAATAGAGGCTGAATTGTAATCTCTACCCAACAATTTCCTCTCAAAATGACAAAATGAGTGTTTCTTTCTTTCTTTCTTTTCCTTTCTTTCTTTCTTTTTTTTTTCTTTTTTTTTGAGAGGTTTTTGCTATAGGGCGTGTGCACTCCCCAGAAAGACAGAGAGGGGGGATGGGCATACCACAATCCCTTCTCCTCCATTCTCCTCTTGGGATCTTGGGCATGCACACACATGCACCTGGCATGAGTTTAAGTCACCGGGTCCGGAACTCGAACCACAGTCAACTACATGGGAGTCCAGCAACATAACCATTACGCCAACTGTAGGTCCCTTTGGAGTGTTTCTTAACACCAAGGGAAGAGGAGAACATTCTTTGGGGTTCATTGGAGGAGCAAAGGGAATCCAAGTGGAAGGAAGGCTGGAGTTCTACCTCCCCTCATTGAAGGACTAAGTCCCTTCTACGGGTGTTATAGATAGCAGTAAGGGGGAGAGGTCTCTGGAAGAGACCTTTTTCCTTTGGAGGGAAAAAAGCCTGATGTTTGAAAAACTGAGCAATATGATTTTCCTGTTTCACCAGTGCCTTAAACAGCACTGGTTCCCTGGTTCTCCAGTGAATACTTACTGAGTACTTACTGAAAGAATGGATTGGACTCATTACCAAATAACTCCCCAGGCTGTCAAATACTTTGGAAAGGATGCAGGCTTCCCAGTGAACAATCATATTCATGTCAAAATTCACAACCAAAATACTCATGTCAGACTCACCCAACCCTTTCCATTGCACATGCAATGGGAATATAACAAAAAGCACTATTTATAGCAAGAATCCTTGTTTCCCTGACCTTATAAGTAAAAGTAAACCCTTGGAAAGGTTATGAAGAGGAGTCATGACTACATACCATCATTCTTTGAAATTACCTAACAAGCCACATCTTTACTTAGTTTCTCCTTAAAGACAGTACTGGAGTAGCAAACACCCTCTCTATTCCCCTCAATGCCTGTGGGCCTCCATTAGAGCTTATCCGGTGCCTAGATCCCTTTTTATTCACTAGGTTTTATTCCCATCTGTTCTCCAGAGCCTCTGCAGAGTGTGTGATCCTTTGTAAAGATTCAGTAAATATCACATGGGGAAATGGAGTTTGGGTAAGGAAGACCCTGTGCCAGACCTCTCGGGAAACTGGGCTCTGGTTGGGCTGAAGTGCAACACTTGGCTGGGATTCTGCCTGAGGTCCTAGGGAGCCTGGCTAATGTTGGATCCAGAGCCATTTCTCAGGTATCTCAGTGCAGACAGGATGCGGGAAATCGAGTGTTGGAAGCATAGGCAGACATAAGGCAGAAAATACCACCCAAGGCCGAATAGTCATTCTGGAAAGAGCGGAGAATAGAATGGAGGGCCCAGATGAACTGAGGGGTCAGAAGCGGGGTGGCACACTTGAAGCCTGGTCCCTGTTTCCCCCAGTTTATCCCAGTCTCACCTGCCTCCCACCTCCATTGGAAAAAAGTGGGAGGAAGGAAAGAATGAGAGGAGGAGGATTGGGAGGGCTGAGTCAGGGGAAAGTAGGTCAGACTCCTACTCTCTAGCAGGTCCCGAGTGTGGCAGAAGCTGCCTCAGGCAGGCTGAGGAATCCCCTCTACTTCCTTGGCACACTGCGCTCAGCCTCAGTTTCAACCAGTCCAAGACCAAGAATGTATCTTCCAGGGCCTTCAGGGATTTTTCTCTTGGGTCCACCCACAGCCTCATTCCACACTTATGGGAAGTGACCCATTCCCCTACCTTCAAACAAACCCAAATACCACACTCTAATATGCCTAGTACACAGATTCACATTCCAAAAGAACCAGAATGTATAAAAAATACTGATTGGGAATAAGAGTTAAAAACACAGACTATTTACAATTTCTTGAGGTTTGATAACTGCAGAAACTGAACTGCCAGTCATTTCAAGATGTCTGGTAAGACTACGCAGAGTAATCTTACAGAGAGGCTAGAAAATTCAGGGAAGTCACAAAATGCTCTGAGTTCCAAAGCAAAAACTGATGATGCACGTGCCCTATAGCAAGTCGAATTGAAGAAAAAATAAAAAGCAATAATAATAATCATTAAAATTAAGTAAATAATTCTTTTAAGGGGAAAATAATGTCTAGGTCACAGGACTTCTTAGAACCTTAGACATGATAATCCTTTCTAGGACACTCCAAGCAGATCTCATACAGAATGTCTCCCTGTCTTCCCTGATTATGCAATTCTAATTTATTGGGTCATTGGAAAAGTCATGATGTATTTTTCTATGTTTTTCTATGTAAAAATGCATCACGACTTTTCCGACCATCCAACATAGGTTATTACCTGGACTGATAGTCTACCTCACAGTCACTGAGAAGAGCTGGACTGCCTGTTCTGCAACCTTGAGCAAACCATGAAAACTCTCTGAGCCTGGGTTACGTCCTCTGCAGTCCCTACCCTACAGCTGAATACAGAAGAGTCTAACTCTGCCAGCCTTCGGCCAGCATACAGGAGGCATGAAGCAGTCCTGTTGTCTTTCTTCCTGAGTGAGTGACAGCCACAGGCTTAAAAAGGATCTATCGTTCCCCAGCCCAGGCTCTGAGCCAAATGTTGGTCTCAGGGACATTTTCATATCTATTTTCTGAGCCTTCAACACAAAAAGAAAAAGGCCTTTTAACCTCAACTGACACAGCAATGAAACCTGGGAAAGCAGAGATGAGAGTCTGTTTAATACGATATTTGCCTGCAGAGAGAACTGCCAATTGAATTTCCTTTCTTAAGAGCTGGGTGATAAATGTGACTGATGGGTAAGAAATATCACTCCTGAGTAATGCATTTTAGGATAAAGCTATGGTAGCAAACTCACCCAGGTGTGAAAGGACTGGATGACTTCTGTTTACCATAGCTCACCCCTGGCAGGACCACCACCTGCCATAGCTCCACTTGCAAACAACAGTGATCAGTGACATTTGCAAACATGCATTTTGGGTTAGACTCAGGCTCAGTGATATCCCTGCGTCAACTCACCATCACCAAAAAGGCAAGTGCCTATAGTTGAAGATGAGGAGGTCACAGCACAAGGAGACCAGGTCACCTGCCCAGGGCCCGACAAGAGGAAAGGACCGTGCTGGATCACCATGGTGGTCTGAACTGTCCAACACCCTTTCTACAGTGAGAGCTGTGACCCTTATGGCTTGAGAGACTTATGAGTCCATGTGTGCTTATTTTGTTTTTACAGTCTCCCACCTCACCAGAGTACTGGCAAAATTGGAAGACAGAAAGCAATTGTTCAATGAGAAGATTTTGAACCACATTGATGAAGAGTTTCCTCCTCAGCTTACACTCTCTTCTGTCTCTGTCTCCCACCACCCACCCCACCTTGCCCTGCATACCTCACTAATACTCTCCAGCTCAGTTCCCTGACTCTCCATTTGTTTCACAGTTCCAAGTTTTTATTCCTATGTTCCCTCTGCCTTCAACAGTGACCCAGCTTCTTACCAATTCTTATGTATGCTTTAAAGTTTATTTATTTACTTATTGAGAGAGCATGAGAAGACATGGTGATACAAACCCGGACCTTCCCATATGGCTTCAGCATGGCAGAGTATTGCATTTACGGCTGCACCACCACTGCTGGCCAATTTGTAAGGATTGTTGAAATACCTTAAGGGTCATTCCACCTAGTAATCTAGAAAACCTTCCCTAAACATGTCCTGTTGGTGTAAATGCCCCTTCTTTTTATTGCCAGAGGGTGCACACACTTACCAGGTGGCAGGGAAAGACATGGCATGCTGCAGGTTCTTCCCATCCTTTCACTCTCCTGTCAGGATTTGGGGTTTGCAGATACATACATCCAGCATGTGTCTTAAACTGCCATGGCCAGGATTCAAACTGTAATTAACTATGTGGGATCCAGCTCCCTTACCACTATACTATGGGTCTGACCAAATGTAATCTATTTAAAGTACCCTCCATACACATACCCCAAATATGGGAAGCTCATTACTCCTGAGGCAATTAATTCAATTTCCAACTAAGTAATAAATGGAGATCATTTTAAACATGCTCTTTCCTAGAATAAATGACCTATGATAAGTCACTTAACACATTAGCCTCAGTTTTATCATCTGTGAAAGTGAAAACATTGCTTAGCCTGCATGGCCTCACACAAAGAATGGTAGTGACAATGATTGTTTTTCTATGTAAAAGTGCATCGTGACTTTTCTGACAACCCAAAATATGGAGTAAGGCTTTGAAATAAGAGAAAATGTGATCTTCTCGGGCACTATTGTCCCTATTCCACCTTTTCTGGGGGGCAACACAATATCCTGCATGCTTCAGGCCCCTAGGAGAGACTGCATTAGAATTGCAAACACAGCGCCAGCCCATGGCATGGTGGTTAATGGCTAGATCCCACATGGCTGACTGTACAGTTCGAGTCTGGACCTGGCATCTTGTAAAACATGTTGGGCATGTATGCATGTGTGCCCAAAACCCCAAAAAAGAAATGGAGAAGGACTATGGCATGGCTATTCCTCATGGGAGAGTTCTTTCTAACTTCCCCTTGTTCTTTCTTTCTCCCTGACTCTCTGGAGAGCTCATGTGCCCTCTACAAATTAAAGATAATAATTTTAAAAAGAATTGCTAACATAAAGAAGGTCCTTTTTGCTTGTTTGTTTTAGAGAGAGATTTTTACTATAAGGTGCATGTGCTCACTGCAGAAAAAGAGAGACAGAAAGTGAGACATCACCTTCCAGGGAGAATGTTCATACCACAATCCCTTCTCCTTCAATTTCCTTTCAGGATTTTAAGCATGCATGTACATGCTCCTGGTGTGAGTTTTAAGTTGCCAGGTCTGGGACTCAAACTGTGGTCAACTACATGAGAGTCCAGCAACATAACCATTACACCATCTGCTGGTCCCTCTGGTCTTTGTTTTAAGTTCCAAAGCTTAAAACTTTTGAGTTTAATGGGGAAAAAGTATAATTTCATAGCAAACAATCTGGAATTTCCAAAGTTTAGGAATGTGGGTATAAATTATAGCTTTAGGAGATTATTAAGTGATTAATCCTTCTCCCCTCCACAATCCAGGAACTACATAAAGTTACACTGGACTAGGACAATTTAAGCAATAGCTGAAGGGAAAGCGAAGTTGGCTATAGCCTGATGAATTCCCTGCTAAGAGACCCCGCATTCTTTCAATTCTTAAACCTGGCAGAGTATCCTTATTTCAAAGAAAGAGACAGGTACTAGGAATCTCTGTGCAGGCAGTGTTGTGTTCTCATCCCAGAGTCGAGGCTGGGGACACAACTTTCCTCAAATACCCATGGGTTTTCTAACAAAAAAAAAACATGAAAGAACTCAAGGAGCTTGAGGTAAAAACTCTAGAATAAGGGGTGAGAAGTTAACGACTGGAATTCTATGGGAAGATATACAATTGAGAGGATGCTGGTTAGCAGCTCAGGAACCAGGTTAAATACCCAGTCTCATCCCCATCTCCAGTGCTGGGGTTCTCTGAAAGTGCAAAGATTTGGTTTCAAATTCTGGATTTTGTTGCTATCTATGGCCTGGAGGTTAAGATTGAAATGAGGTTTGCTATAGAAAACCTATACAATTTTATAAATATGAGCTGGTGAGCTGTAACCATGAATACAAGGCCTTACTCAGTGGCTGGCCCAGAGCAGGTGTCCAGCAATACTGAACTGACCCTGCTCTGCCTGCAATGCTCACACAGCTCCCAGTTTAGCTATCGGTGGTGACAGTGACAAAGGATTTAATCATAGAATCTTTGCCCAGTAGGGAATGTTCCAGGTCAGCTCTCTCAATTTAGAATCTTGGAGTTGAGACCCAGGGATGGGAAAAGACATCCCAAACATGGCAAAGTAGTAGTAGAAATAGAGGAAGAGCTCATCTCTCCTGAATTCATGCCACAGCTTCTTCCATTTCCCATGAAATGCCCCAAGGAGCAAAGCTGAAGATGGCTTTGCAGGAGATCATCAATGACTTGAGTGGTAGAATAAAGAGGAAAAAGGGGAAGTTAGCTGGTGTGAAGAGCTAATCAAGGTGACACAACCCCAAGGGAACCCTCTTATTCTCCAGAGTCCTAGAATAAACGATAATGACTTAGTAACTCAACTTGCTCCAATCTCTCCCATGCCCATTTGCGCATCTCCTGAAATACGGCTTCACATAGTTATTCTTTTATCAAATATCTCCTATAATTTCCCGATATTATCAACTGAAGTCCAACTTCTTTGCCAAAATTGCTCTCCTTTCTACTAAATATAAGTACCTTTGTTTATTGGGTATTCAGTCACAATCTCAATAAATAAATTTATGGGTAAAGTAACATTTAAAGTGGAGTTACGTAGAAGTCACTTTTGCCTTTATCTTCTAAAATTGGAAGCCATGACATTTTTTGAACCACACATCACATTAATGTTATGAACATGTCTCAGGTGGCTTTTTGCAGGACACGTACAATGCATTGCTACCATTTAACTTTTGCAAAGCTCAGTTAGCCATGGTCTGCTCTGCTGGCTTGTCTCTCACATCAAAACATGACTTCATTCCAAAGTCACAGTGGGCTCACCACATGGTCATCATTATCTTTCGCTTAATTTTAAAGTTACATGCAACAAGTATTCCTGTCAAGAATAAGAGCTGGAGGGACCAGTAGATGGTGTAACGGTTACGTTGTTGGACTCCCACGTGGTTGACCACAGTTCAAGCACCAGACCCAGCAGCTTAAAACTCATGCCAGGTACGTGTGTGTGGCTGTGTGCCTAAAACCCTGAGAGGAAAAGGGAAGAGAAGGGACTGTGGCATAGCCATCCCTCCTGGGGGATGATTTATCACTTTCTGTCTCTTTGTTTCTCTCTGTCTCTCCAGCAAGTGCATGCACCCTATAACAACAACAAAAACTAACTCTCTCTCTAAAAAGAAAAAAGAAAACAAAAGGAGTAAGAGCTGGCATTGAATGAGTGTTCAGTGATTGCCAGTAGCTGTCCTTAGTATTTTACACACATGGACAAACCCTTGATCAAATACAGTAAATGAGAAGCAAGCACATATTTGTAGGTACTATATTCCAGCCACAGTCACTTACTTGGAAACATCAAGTGCAGTTGATGAGAAGATAAATACCACTCTGACTAAGGCTCCTCACAAGTAAGATGTGGCTGGGGAGGGAGCGGGGACATAGCCTCATTTATTCATAAAGCCTTTCAGAGAGAATGCAGTCCTAGCCCATGAAGGTGTGCTCCCTCCCAATATGGCCATATTAGAATGCCCATTGTTCAGAAGATTGCCACTCATTGGCTTAATTAAGCATTCCATTTAGAATGATTCTGACACAATGAAGAAGGAGGATTGAGCTATGTCTTAGTTACCTTCTAAAAATGAACAGAACCCCAACCCCACATAGATAGGTTTGACTTTCCATCTTGGCTTCAATTCTACTTTTTTTTTTTTTTAAGAATTCTTTTTTTTTTTTTTAAGTTGACCAGGGAGAGACAGAAAGAAAGAAGGAAAGTGAGAGAGCAAGTTGCCAGGTCCGGGATTCAAACCACAGTCAGTCATGTGAGTCCAGCCACCTTAACCACCACAGTTCTTACTCCACATGGACCCTGAGCTTTGGGCAACCACTTGTTCGTCAGACCCTGTCCTGGGTGCTGAAACCACACAAAGAAATGCATTTCAGTCTACATCAAGAAGTTCATAATTGCAAAATATCAGTATAATATGATAAGCATACCAAGAAAGAAACCTATGCCTCAAAGAATCCATTAAAATACTGTACCAAAAGACCTACCAATCATATGAAAAGATGCCCAACTTTATTTTTAATTTGGTAAGTGCAAATTAAAATACTAATACAATACCACTTCACACTGACCATGATGGCAAAAATGAACAGGCAGACAATACAAAATGTGGGTATGGATAGGAAATAACTGAAACTTTATGTACCGCTGGAGTGAAAATTGGTATGACCATTTTGAAAATCTAGCAGTATCTACTAAAGCCAAGTATAAACATAGCCTGTTAGACTATTGTGATATTCTTGTAATGTACTCACTAGAAAGTCATGTATTCAATATAATAATGTTATTATCATTTTTTGCAATACTCTAATACTGGAAATTGCACATCTCAGGCATGGGTAAATAAATTTAGCTACATTTATACTTTGGAATACTATCTGACAAAGAGAACGAGACAGGACATGGCAATATGAGTGAATTGCATAACACAGTCTGAGGCAAAAGACTCTGGGCACCATGTCTGGTCACACTTGTATGTGTCTGTCCGAGACAGCCAGGTCAACAGTGTTAGAGATCAGGACAATAACTACCTTTGGTGGTGGTGGAGTATTTGGGGGGGCAGAAAACCAAGGGATTTTGGGGTGTGGGTGATAGGATGTTCTATTTCTTGATTTGGATGCTAGTTGAGCTACATCTTTGAGTTTGAGAAAATTAATCAAGATTATAGACACATATATGCACTCTATGAATGTAGATTTTTATTGCAATGTTTTAAGTTTCTTTCATGACACTAATATTTTGAGATATGCATAGGAATTTAATTTTTTTTAGAGGTTTTTGCTATAGGGAGCATGCACTTGGCAGAAAGACAGAGAGAGATAGAGAGATAGAAATGAGAAACCACCCCCCAGGGGGAATGGTCACACCACAATCCCTTCTCCTCCATTCTCCTCTCGGGATCTTGGGTGGGCACGCACGCACATGCGCCAGGCATGAGTTTAAGCCACCAAGTCCAGGACTCGAACTGCAGTCAACTACATGGGAGTCCGGTGACATAGCCATTATGCTAACTGCTGGTCCTGCATAGGAACTTAATTTCACCAAAATTCCTATGTTTTATCTTGAAACCAAACATTTGGGGGCTGGCTCCATGGCTCAGCAATAAGGCACTACTCAAGAGAAGCCAGATTCCACATGGCCACTGCCACTTGAATCTCCAGATCAGCCAGCTGCCTGAAACATGTCAGGCACTCACTATGTCAGGGATCCGACAGGCTGAAGCACTGGAAGAAGGGGATTGTGGTATACCTAGATTCTGTGAAGGGATCTCATTTCTCTGTCCCTTTCTCACATGCACACATGCATTCTATCATGAATGATGAAAAAAATTAAACTACATTTCAAAAATACAAGTTAAACTTTCTGAGTCTTAACCTATGAAATAAGAATCTTTATATCTACCTTCACAGAGTGGATGTGAGAATTCCACTGAGAAAATCACACTGCAACAACTTACCAGCACAATAAAGGCTTGGAGTGAGAGAGTGAATAAATATATCTTATCAATCCTGTTGCTTTAAAGTCTGGCATTCCACAGTTTGGCGAGAGAGCGAGAGAGAGAGAGAGAGAGAGAGATTTGCTATAGGGAGTGTGCATTTGTCAGAGAAACAAAGACAGAAAGGCAAAAAGTGAGAAATCACCCCTGGGGGGATTGCCAGGCTGCAATCCCTTCTCCATTCTCCTGTCAGGAGTTTGAATACACATGCACAAATGCCCAGCGTGAGTTTTAAGTTGCCAAATCTGGGACTCAAACTGCGGCCAACTACATGGGAGTCCAGCGGCATAACCATTACACCATCTGCTGGTCCCAGATAATTTCTCACATTTGAGTTTATATTGCCTTGTACCCCCTTGACACGGTTCTCATCTTTGCCATAATTAACCCCTTACACATCTCAAACATGTGTTTCTGTACTTGACACAGTTCTCATCTTTGCCATAAGTAACCCTTACACATCTCAGACATGTGTTTCTGTACTTGGTCGGAACCCAGATGCCCCCATCCACTGGGAAGTCCCGTGTCATAGCCATGCCAATTCATACCTGTTTTCTCTAGGCCTACACTGCATGCCTCTCCTCAGGGCCCCCCTGCTAGACTTTGCCCATTTCTCCCATAGCTGGGGCAGCACCTCCACAGTAGGCTTCCATTCACTAGGTGTCAATCATGTGCCAAACTCTGATGTTTTACATTAATGTGTAACTCACACATCCTTGGAACAATGTTGATAAGCTATTTGTATTTTAATATAAAAATATAAATTTTAATATAAAAATTATGAAATAAATTATCAAGATCCATGGGAATTAAGTGTTATTATCTCATTTTTAATGTAAGAAAACAGAGGCCCCAGTTGACTGATACAT
This sequence comes from Tupaia belangeri chinensis, assembly GCF_000334495.1. NCBI lineage: Eukaryota > Metazoa > Chordata > Mammalia > Scandentia > Tupaiidae > Tupaia > Tupaia belangeri. The sequence goes on along the minus strand of NW_006159829.1, from coordinate 4,422,179 downwards.
CCATCCTTCAGAGCGGGAACTAGAGGACTTGGGCTTCCCAACCAGGGCTGCTAAGCACAGCATGAATGCTCTAGCCCAAACTGGGCAAGCCTGTCACTGACTGCTGAAGTTCTGTGCTTTCAGAATGGTAGATCCAGACACAAGGCCATCTCTGCCTGTGACATATTTGTGACTTGTCCACATACAGCTAGGGCAACTGGGGCTGAGATCTACTTTAACACCGAAGCCATTGTATCATATCTTGTGAAATAAAGACGCCAGAAGGTTGATTTCATAAGTCTGCAGAGCATCCTCTACAGCTGCCAGTGAACCTGCCAATGTTATTTCATCTGACCCTAAGAGAACAAAAAGAATTTTCAATCTGTGGATGTATTAACAGTGGCTCAGAGAGGTCAATGTACCCAAAGCTAGACAGCTGATGGTAATAAGAAATGAACTTACAACCCACTGACCCTCAGACTCTTTACCACAAAACCCACCTCCTTAAAGATCCAGATGTCTCCCTACCAAGTCTATAACAAAGGGTTGATGAGGTTACACTTTACTTTTAAATTGTCATTATTTTTAATTTAATAAATAAAATAAGAGTGTAGGCATGCACACGTGAAAGAGACAGGTTGGAGGAGGAGCACCCCCTCAGGGTATAGTCATGTCACTGATGACCCTTCCTCTAGTCCTCTAGCTCCCATGATCTTGGGCCCTGGAATGCGTGCCTGGCGTTGCAGGTAGACCAGGCTGGGGATTTGAATGGTAGTCACCAAATGGAATCCAGCTTCTCTTGATCAGTGCAGTCACGAAGCTGACCCAAAACTGTGGTTATTTTTAGACTTAATTTTGTTCCTGCTCTTTTGGACACAGGCTTCTATTTATCCTTCAAGGCCTATTTCAGATATCTCAACCTCTGGCAAATCTTTTACCAAGAACCTTCTGTGTAGGAGGCAGTGCCCTGATGCTGGGGACTCAATGGTGATAAAAGGCCACACTCCTTATTCTTCCAGAGCTTCCATTTTGCAAGGAAAGTCTTACATGTGTCACTCTCAAATGCAATTTCTAGCTGAAGTAGATGATATGAATGAAATGTTCGGGAACTTTAAAATAGAACAGTAGGGCATTGGATCTAGTTTTGGAGGTCAGAAAAGGCTTCCTATTGCATGGGCAGAGTTAATTAACCTACACTAGCAGAACCTCTGTGCTTGCACTCACTTCACTGCACTGTAATTTATTCTCCGATCGTCTTCAAGTAACACACAGACAGGACTATGTTTTATTCACACCTTGATCCCATGACCTAGAACACTTGCATGGCATATTACAGGAGGTCAATAGATCACTCTCAAATTGACTTTTATTATCATTACCATAATTCCTGCTACCCTTGTGGTGCCACCATTACTAAAGAAAAGTGTAACAGGGATCTGCGTGAACATGAGCTAGGATAACAAACTCTGTTCTAACTTCACCTTCTTGGCAACTAAAGGAAGAAAAGAATTTGTTGATGACAAAAGAAGTGAGAAAGCTGCTTAACTCCAATAATGTCTTTGAAATACTAATTTGCTTTATAGCAATTTTACAGCTTCTAGCAAAGGCAACTTCCTGCTAATGACTGTTTGGAAGTCCAATATGATGATCGTGTTGTATATTAGGCCTGACTAAAACACCAGCTTTCAAACAGGATAGCAGAGATAGGGACATTGCCAGCCAGTCCAGAGCAGTGACCAAGGAAGCTATCTTAGACACCTTAAAAACTAGAGCTGTAGGCCAGCAGGAGGTATGGTGGTTAAGGTGCTGGATTCCCACATGGGCAACCATGGTTCGAATCCCAGACCCATCAACTTGAGAATCATGAAAATCACACAGGGCACATGTGTACATGCATGCCCAGAATCACAAGAGGAGAATGGAGGAAGAGGGATTGAGGTATGGCTGGCCATCCACCCTGGGGGGTGATTTCTTACTTTCCCTCTTTATTTTATTTTTTTTATTATTATTCATACATTAAATCACTATACATCATTTAGATTGTGAGGAGATTTCACCCAGCATGATATACACCTCAGTCCAGCCCAGTTGAGGCCACCACACACAACCTCGTCAACAGTTAATAAACCTTATCTGTGTCCACAAGTGTCTTACTTCTCCATCCGCCCCCCCAACTTTCCTACGTTCTTCCCCTCTCACACTCTCTTTCCACTTTGTCTCTAGTGTCCATTATAATTTTTAATACTTTCATGTTTTCCAGTCTTTCAATCTCTACCATAGAGCGCAGACATTTGGTATATGTTAAGTGGAGACATGCAATGTCTCTCTTTCATAGCCTGACTTGCTTCACTCAGCAACAAATCTTTCATCCCTTTTTCTTCTTCAGTGAGTTCATACACTTTATGGCAAAAACCTAAAAATAAAAAAAAATAAAAATAAAAAAACTAGAACTGATTTTTCCCCCACATCCATAAGGCCCCTTTCAGAAATCCTCTCTAACTACTGTAATGAACAAAGTAACTGCCTGAGGACTGAGAAGATAAATCCTAGATCCTACAACAAACTAGGGGCAAAATTAGGGTCTGGGCTCCGGCTTTGTGATCTTTGTACAAGACTCCTCCTACTGGGCCTAGTCTTTCTCACAACACACCAGAAGTTGGGATTCTAGCCAAGGCAGCTCTCTCTGGAGAGAAGCAGCTACATGTATTTCAAATTCAGTGTAAATCTTCCATCTTTCCAGTCTGGCCTCACCGCTGCTCATGAGGCAGCTGACTCTAAAATGAACCCCTACTCGTTCATTAACAGCTTATTGTGTTCTTGCGGCTTCTACTTCCACCTGAACTGACAAGAGCCCCTACGATTGAGCTCTCACAGTGAGCCACGTGCAGTAACACACTTGGCATCCATGTCTTCCAAAGCTCGGGAGGATACCACAAGTTCCTTTAGAATGCACTTTAAATATTTGTGAGCTTGGCCTGTGACTGATTTTGTAAATAAAGTTTTGCTGGAACACAGCCATGCCCGTTATTTAACGTATTTTTTATGGCTGTTTTCATGTCATGAGTACAGCACTGAGTGACTGGAACAGATCATGTGGCCTACAATGCTTAACAGATTTCTTATGTATCTAGCCTTTTACCAAAAAGCTTTCCTGGATTAAATAACAAAAACATATATTATCCCACATAACTGGAGATTTGGAGCATGATGATACATGCTCCGAGGTGCTGCCATGTGGGTCTGCAGATCCTCATGTCTTCCCATTCGCAGCCCACAGGCTGCAGCTTTGTGCAAGCCCAGACCCCTCAGGTTTGCAAAATGGTTACAATATTCAAGGCTTACACTGACACTGAGTCCAGAAGGAAGAGAGATCATTCTCCAGAGAAGAGACCATTCCAAAAAACAGCCTTCTTTATTCACACACACACACACACACACACACACACACACACACACACTCCTACTTAGAGGTCTCCAACAATGCCCATCAAGCCA
>NW_006159829.1:4372610-4418584 GCF_000334495.1 Tupaia belangeri chinensis | reverse complement strand
GAAAGAGACCAACCTAAGTGGCTGATGCCAATCAGAATAATAATCTCTGAGATTGGAGGTAAATTCCCTCTCCCTTAAATTGTGCCAATTAAGGGAACACATAAAAACACACTTGAAGCAAAATGCACGAGGTTATTAAATAGCAGCACTGTCTGATTTAAAGAGTGATTATAGCTGGCATAAAAGTGAAAGGTTCTTTGAGAAAGACTGTTCAGAGAAGGATCTCATGGAACAGGACATCTGAACATAGCTCTGAGTGATAAAAAAGACCTGGTCTTACACCAGTCTTGTGAAAGAGCTAGTTAGATACAGGAAACTGGAATTGTTAGTAAGGAGCAGGACTGATACCCAAATTCCCACACTCTGGGTCCACAGCGAGCACGGTCTCCCCTCCTCTAAGAGCTGCTGAAAACTGTGTTTGTCCCCTAACAGACTGTGCAGACTAGCAGGAAGTCTCCTCTGCCATCCTTAAGCATCTCCCTCACCTTCTCCTTCGCCCCAGCCTGCCTTGTACTCTTCTCATTCTAGGTATGTAGAGCGTGTGGGTTTGTTTTGCCTTCTCATTTCCAAGGATGTGACTTAGCTGATTCGCATCCACATCCACCAGGACAATACTGAACACAGTGCTGGCACACAGTACTTCACAATGCATGTCCACGGAATTAGACACAGAAGCACAGATCAGTGGCCCTGCTTGCTTCAATTTGTTGGGCTGATGGGGCCCCAGGATACCTTGATAGTTTTGCAACAGTCCAAGTTCCTAGCCAAAAAGAACCCAGGAAGAAATGGCAATGAAAGTCTCCACCCAAGACTGACCTCCTGGAAAGCTGTGAATAGAGCATGAAGTCATGGCCCTGAGCTGGAGGCAGTAGAGTCACCACTGCTCAGAAAGCAGAGAGGGACGGACACATGTGAGGGCCCAGGGGCCATAATAAAATTAGATCACATTTTTCCAGCTATGAAGAGCAGAGAAGATTTAGATAACCTATTATATTTCAGGATTTCAGGGACAGTGTAAGGTGTTTTATATATGCCTTTAATCCTTATAACAAAGAATATTAAATAAATATGAACTCTAGTTTATATATGAAACCTGTGCTCTGCAAGGTCAAGTGGCTAAAGGTCACATGACAGATACAGGACTCCACCTAGATCTCCCTGGTGCCCAATTATCTGCTTTTCCCTCTCAGCCATAGAGATGACTTCTGACCAAGGAGTAAGAAGCTCTCCCAGTAGGAAGAGAGAGAATGAGTTTGCTGGAGAGACAGACATTGGAGGCCAGGACACTAGCTAGCAACTATTGCAAAAGTACAGAACAGAGAGGATGAAGCCTGGCTCTGAGTATCATTATCAGAATTGAAACCCTTGTGGAAACCACCAGGATACAGAGAAGGGAACAGCTGCAAATGATGCAAATGTGTCCCCCTTGGGGAGGTGGGCTATGGGGAAGCAACCATTTTTTCTGCTTATGCCACTTTTACTAAATCAAAGCAGTATCAAAATTGCCCTTGGGATTCTTGCTCTATCTCTGGGTACACATTCTAAGCTTAGACAATCTTTAGTCACAAGGACAAAATATTATTAGTTTAGCTGTGTTTTAGCTCCAGCTTTCTCTGTGAATCATGTGTGCATGAATCATAATCACCACTCTTTATATTTTAGAAGCAGATGTATAATTTTTCTTACTCAAGAAAAAAAATCAATTGCTGTCTAAATATGAATCTAATGTTGTTTCTGAATCTCTTCGATTTATTCAATTCTCCAAGCCTTCATTTTCTTTGGGAGTAAGAATAATCAGGAAAGCTAAAAACAAAACAAAACAAAAAAAGTGACAGATAAGGAATATTTGTTCTATCTGTGACTCTGCTCGACACTTTTCAAAGTCAAGGTGTCTGTTCATTGATGATGAACCTAAGACCCATATGAGCAGTTTATTGCCCTAGGATTACAGAGCAGTAAACAGCAGAAGCTAGGATTGCAATCAAGGTGTGTTAGACTTTGAATCATATGCTCCCAATTATCTTGCCCTAGTTCACTTGGTTAGTGAAGACAATGGCAACACACCGACAGCCTCACGTTTGGAGAAGACATTCAAGCTCTCCTCCACATGGATCTGCCATCTGTTTCTACTAGCATCTTAGAACACGGCACCGGACTAATTACCTCTGAACCTAACTGTAGGTGAAACGGGAATAGCAAGCAAGCCTGGCTCTTAGAGTCACAGCACAGTCAAAGAAGGTGGGAAGCTATGTCCGTCTTCGTACCTTCCACACAGTGACATCGGTCGGACTGCACAGGGCTCAACTCCAAGACGAGGTAATATAATGCCCTGAGCAGTCCCACCTGCGTGCCTTCCTCTCAGATCATGTGAACCTTCCAAACTTCCAAGCATGGCAGAAACATCATGTCAACATCATGTCATCCATTCCCCTTGGCCCATGGTGGAGCTTGGAATGTTATTCATTCTACTGATAAGGAAAGTGAGCCCTGAGGGTGGACTTGTTGAAAGCTGTGCTGCTTTGCAATATAGTATCACTACTGTATTCCAATGCAATTGCTCTAAAATTATATTACTTATCAAAATGCAGTAATGATATTATGACTATTACTTATCGAATTTAATAGCAATATGCATAGTTTATGTATGGAATTTAGAATATTTTGTGTATTTTCAAATACATTATCTTAGCAAGCCTCAATATTATCTAAAAATTAGATCCACAAAAAACATTTTTTTAAAAATCCACAGAAATTAATGAAAATAGATACTGAAGGTCACAAACTGCCCTCTGGTCTCCTTTCAAAGTGAGCTTTGTATATGCCGAGGTTTTTCTTTCATATTGCCTCTTTGTTTAAAAATTGTAGAAGACACTTCAAATCTGATTTCCCAATGGAACTGAACTAAGCAAGTTCAGTCATGTAGCTTGACGAGAGAGGTCTGGATTCAGCAGTCAGCAGGAGTTTCAAAACCACCTTGTTCCCCTTGCCTTTTTGATCAGGGTTATTTCAACTTTCTACTATTCTGCAGTTCCTGACCTTCAGACAGCACTGTCTATGGCAACTGGCATGTCTCTAATACCAGAAGGGTTATAATGGCCTCACTATCTAGTATCAATGCTGATAAGGAGGTGGAGCTGGGACCCATCATGTTTATGAACATGACAAAGATACAGGACTATATAACAGTTACTGTACATATGCTAATTGGGCATTGGGAGGGCACACGAGGACATAAGAAGTCCTTAGTGATATAATCAGGGATGAACCTGGGTCTGCAGGAAGAGAGGATCACAAGGAGTTACTTGGCGAGGCTAATGTACGTGAAGTGGCAAAAAGATCACATGTGGACTTGTGTTTCTCTGAAAAAAACCCCTATATGGTTTTCTTCTTCCAGAACTCCTCATGGAGTCAAAGATGAGTCAGGAGAGGGAGCCAGCCTCATAAGTAATTCTATGAATAAGACAGAAATTAGGGAGACATGAGGCTCACCACTGAGCTCACAGGCAAGCAAGGCTGTTGTTGACCCTAAGTACATCCAGTGCTAGTAACATGATAAAATAAAAATGAAAAAGGTACTCTCTGGTTGTCTTCATAGTACAGTAGTTGAGTACTGTGCACTGGAAGCCAGGTCTCATACGGCCTTTGTGGTTCAAGTCCCAGCCAGGTGGCATGGGGAACATGCCCAGCATGTGTGAATGTGCGCTTAAAATCCTGATGGGATGGAGAAGTAGAGGAAAATGGATTGTGGTGTGACCACACTCCACAAGGTGGGGCGCTTTCACTCCTCTGCTGAGTGCACATGCCCTCTGGCAAATGGAGGTTGGTTAATGGAACCAACCCAAATGCCCATGAACAGATGAATAGATTGAAAAACTGTGGCACATATACTCTATGGAATACTACTCAGCCATAAAAAACAAGACCCTGGCTTTTGACAGGAAGTGGATAAATATGGAAGATTTACTGCTGAGTGAAGCAAGCAGACTATGAAGGAGAGACATTGTTTGTCCCCACTTAATATACACCGAGTGTCCGCACTCTATGACCGAAACTGATTGACTAAAGGATATAGAAACACAGTAAATGGTTGTGAATACCAGATATAGTGTGGGAAGAGGGTCGGTGAGAGAGTAAAGTCTGAGGAAGGACATTTAGAAGAAAAATAGAGAGGCAAAGCATTGATGGGACAAAGAAATGGGGTATTATCTGTTGAATATAACTTTATAGTATTATCAACTGGATTGGGGAGAACTGTAAACTTGTTGGAATATTCACTTTGCAAGCTAAATAACATGATTGAAAGTATAAAGAACTTGAAATAAAAAAAACTTTAGAAAGAACTTGAAATAAAAAAAACTTCAGAAAGATATTGAAGGTGAAACAGAATAAAAAATAATGCTATAAGAAATAAGGAAGAGGGAACCTGCAGTTAGTGTAATGGCTATGTCGCTGGACTCCCACGTAGTCGACCGTGGTTTGCATCCCGGACCCGCTGGCTTAAAACTCATGCCAGGCGCGTGTGTGTGCATGCCCAAGATCCTGAGAGGAGAATGAAGGAGAAGGGATTGCAGCGTGACCATCCCCCCTGGGGGGTTATTTCTTGCTTTCTGTCTCTATGTCTCTGTCTGTCTGTCTGGCGAGCGCACGTGCCCTATAGCAAAAACCTCTCCAAAAAAAAAAAAAAAAAAGAATTAAGGAAGACCAGAGCAAAATAAAATAATGTAGGTTTCTATTAATGAAATTATATATATATATGTGTGTGTGTGTGTGTGTGTGTGTATACCTCTACTGCCATGCCATTAATTTATTTTATACCTTTGTTTGTCTGTATCTGTGTGATCCTTTTAGATATACGAAAAAGCACAGCAAATAAAAATTGGGTCAACTTCGATAATATGGGATTTGACAATGTTAAAGTCATTGGAAAATAATTACAATCATGTCAGTCTTATTAAACACAATATTTTGGGGGCCATCAGATGGCATAGTGGTTCAGGCACTGGACTCCCACATAGTTGACCCCAGTTCAAATCTCAGACCCAGCAGCTTGAAACATCCCAGTTACATGTGAGCACATGCCCCAAATCCCAAGAGAATGGAAGAGAAGGTATTGCAGCATGACCATCCCCCCTGGGGGATGATTTCTCACTTTCTGTCTCTCTGTATCTGTCTCTCTGGTGAGCACATGCATCCTATAGCAAAAATTTCCCCCAAAAAATCTTAAGTTTTGTGCTAAGATTAAAAAAAAAAAATGTGTATTAAAAAAAAAAAAAAAAACAGAAAAAGTTGCTCTGGTATTCTGCTGGTATGACCAGGTTGACAAAACCACGGTATGGCCCATCTATGGTGGCACAAGTGAAAGGCACAACAGAGCAATGGCTGAGGCCATAGGGGGCTTGGTTTGGTTTCTGGCCCAACCTAGGCAGGCCAGGTGCTTTGGCACATGCCAGTGGCCCTACCTAAGTGGGAAGAGGTGGATTGTAATGTGGTAAGACCCAGTCAAAATAATAATAATAATAGTAATAATTTTCTCTCTCTCTCACTTATATGTGTGTGTGTAGGTGTGTGTGTGTGTGTGTGCGTGTATCAAGATAATTTCTAAATACAAACTTGACAATCACATGTCCACCTTAACAGAAAATCCTTATAATCCATACATACTATGTCAACATGGTGGGCATTTTAAATTTGACTGAAATTCAAATATGATTTGATGTGGCCTTAAAAGGATTAGTATATGACTTTTCAAACACTGTAAGGATGGCAGAAGTAGGTCTTAGAGTTAAATGAGCTAGTGACATGTTTTAAGGGCCATGCAACCTTGGGAAAATCCTTTATTTTGGTTCTGCAAAATAGAGACAGGAACCTGCCCCATAGGGTTGTTGTGAAATAAGATTTGGTAATACGTTTGCTCCAGTGTCTGCCATATTGTATCCTCAAAATGGAAGCTTCCTTCCTTTGCCCCTTGGACCTCGGAACACTGCAGAAGATTAACACTGATAAGTAGGATGGCATAAATCAGAGTAAAGTCTAGACTCTTTTCTGGTTTGGGGAGGCTCCCATGGTCTGATCCCCGCCTACAGCCTGACTTCACCTCCCCCAACTATTATTAAGCTCCTATCTCAAGTCAGCAGGTTTATGATGAGCTTCTATTTCTGACAGGATATGTCTTCCTCCTCAGGATTTTAGAAATAGTGAAGAAAAAGTAATAAAGCTTGGTATTGATAAAGGGAGAGAAGAAGAATATAGACACAGCAATCAAACAAGCCTGGGTTAAAATCCCAGCTCTGCCACTTCCAAGCTGGAGACGCCGTGATGTTGCATAACTTCTCCAAACCTGTCTTGAGGCTGTAAAATGAAGATTAAAAACTACCTCCCTGCAGCGCAAAGTGTAGATAAGACCTCCCAAACAGTGTCATTGTGAGGAGAGAACACACCGCTGCAAAGCCAGGGCCAAGCATGACACAGCGCATGTGGCTGCCGTTCAGTAAACGGCACAGAGATATTCTCAGCATGAACACCAGCATTCATAAATCATTTCACCCTCGTCATCATCATTTGGAAGAGCCATGAAATTTGACAGTGTATTTGGCGTGCTGATGCTGAATCTACCTGTTCTTGGAACGTCTCTGACTAGTCAAAGAACTTATTGGTCTCAATTTGCTCACCTGTGAAAGCACCCTAAAGTACAAAAACAGTCACCTTCTTTGTCTGCAAAGCCTGTTCATTTTAATTAACCTAAAAGGATTCTAGCAATTCATGTTTGTAAAGTACTTTGACATCCTAAGAATAAGAGGCAATTTAAATGCAAAATTTTATTATAACACCTTTTTCAAGATTATTACTCAAGGGGCTCTCAAGCAGAAGGAGCCCCTGGAATTGCACACCTCTCATCTAGAGAAAGGCACTGTGTGGCCTACTCGAGGGCCTGGTTCTCAAGACCCCAAAAGAGCTCTTGGAACTCTGCTTCCTAGAAAAATTGTGGGGCAGAATCAGAACACAATAGAGTAAGAGGAAGTAGCATTTGAGTGCCTTCAAACGCTAACTAAATGTTGATGCTTCCTAAACCTACAGGTTAAGTCCAACAGCACTTCTGAGCTCTGAACCAAAACAGAACAGGCCAGTAATTAAAGAGGTAAAAACAGATTTTATTCCAGACTACTGCAAAAGAGGGGAAAAATACCTCAGTATAAAACTGGACTCAGTTCTGAATATACCCTAGTCAAGCAGGAATATTTAGCCAACGGGCAGAGTGAGGATCAGTGGATGGAAAATTACTAAGAGGACAAATCAGGAATAAAGGAGATTATGGATAAACCAACCTAGCAGGATTCTTGCTGGAGAAAGGCCAGGATGACCCAATATCACTTCAGGGTAGAGGAGGAGGAGGGACCTGATTAGGTATGGAAGGTGAATACACATCGAGGGTGGGCAGTTCTGGATAAACTGACTTAGCAAGGCTCTCACTAAACCTCGACTTATAGGGAAGCACACCAACTGGCTTAGGGCGGCTTCAGGAACTGACTAAAGCTTGGTCAAACAACACATCTGTGTGCGCTCCAGAAGCACTCATTTGGATCTCACATAGGCTTTTCGATATCGTATGCAAAATGAAGTATTATGACCAAAACATTGGTGACCTCTACTATCATTAACACCTTCACTGGACAGCTCCCTTTCCTCCTTTCAGTGGGGGCCAGTCTCTTCCTCTCCTTCTCAACACTGCACCAAGCGCTTGCCCCATCAACCTGCCTCTTACCCTGTATACTGAAAAAAACAAACACGCACAGGCTTAAGAGGCAGACCAACTGCAGCAACCTGCATGCAGTTATCTAAAATTGGTGTCATCAAAGAGGCAGAGCTCAGATCAGGAGTGTGATCCAGGATTTAGTAATAGGATTTAGATGCTAACTTTGCACCTCACTGGTTTTCTGAGACCCAGATTCATCTATAAAGTGTTAGTATACACCTTATGAGAGGTATGTGTGCATTTTCTTTGGCACTTAGTAGATTCTTAGTAAAATGAAAGATATTGGCAGCATTCACTATTAATAGCTGCCATTAAATGATAATCTTTCTAAATGATGATGCTGTGATAGATGAGCTTCTTTAATGACCACCTCCCTGGATCAAGACTGTTTCAAAAGTGAGTAGAGACCACATGCACTTATCAGTGGTGGAGGGCTGATCCTTCCTCAGTGCTTAACGGTATCAGTCATCCCAGTATTACAAATTAAGTTTCAGAATGACTGAGAATGCTTTGTCCTGACTGACCTGCCCACAGGTAGTATCGAGAAACACTGGACAACGCAAAAAATCCACTACTTGAAAGCTAGGCACAGTGGATAGAAGCAGACAGGAGCTTGAGAAGTGACTAGTGAGAGGAAAATAATGGGGTTACTATTTCTATGGTTTTATCATGGTGCACCACTCCTAAAAAATAAATAAATAAATAATAAAAAGGACCAGAGGGGGGTAGAACTCAGGGAAATTTCAACCTCTGCGCAGTGAAGAAGGAAATAGAAAGGAAAGCCGCAGAGAGCAGCCTCGCATTCTGTGTATACATGCTGCCCCACCTCTGCCTAATCCCAAACCATGCATATGTGGGCAGAGCCCAAACAGCTGGACTAAGGGTGAGATGAGAATACATATGGTAGGATCTTTGACTTGACTAACACGCACTGTATTCATGCTGGAAAAGACTCTTTTGTATACTGTAAAGAGGTATAGTGTCTAAATGTAAATTCAAAAAATTGTAAAAAAAATATAGTAATTAACAAGAAAGAACCATTCTGAGATCTGAACTGTTGCCCAGTAGAAAGAGTCTGCAGTGCAAGTTCAATCAAATTGTCTACTACCAAAGCCAAGCCAACAAACGGCAACAGCAATAAAAGCAAACACTCGTTAGAGGAATGTTATAAAATCTAGAGTCTCCTTAGTACAGCATTTACAATACCCAGGGTACAATCTAAAGTTGCTCAACATGAGAAGAAATATAAAAATGTGACCTATTTTTTAATATATTTTGTATTTCCATTTCTTTTATACATTCAGTCACATATGTCACTCAGCTTGTAGAGTGAGTGTTCCAACATGAATCCATTTCTCACCAGTCCAGTTGGGAATACTATACACCTTATCTTCAACAGATAACCCATTTCTTTGTCCCATAAATGTCTTAAAATAAAGCACAATCAATGGAGAGTGACACCAAGTGATCCAGATATTGGAATTAGATGACATTATGACTACGTTCAAAGACATAATGGAAAATATGCTCATACTCAATGAACATTACTGATAAAGCTTGCATATTTCTGTTTTTGAATGGTAAATAAATGTAGAATCTTATGAGATTATGAAGTTTTCCCCACACCAAAATATTTTAGAAGAGTTGAATTTATCTAGGGATGAAATCTTCGGCTAAATCAGCTACTTGTAACAAAGAGATTGATAACTTAGTATAAGCATAAACTAATTAATTATATAACATATCATTATTGAACACTTATGAGGTTCTGGACACAATTCTAGGTGCCAGGTACATAGAATGAACCTAACCAAATTACCAAATTTCTGTTTTATATTCGGTATGTATTATAATTGTTTTATGTGAGATAATTAGTTTCCATCATATAGTTGACAACTAAAATTATTTTTATCTGAGTCTGTTTGATCCTTAATTCATGTCTTTTATCCTCATCTTCTTTATGAAGCCCTCATTTATTGATCTTGGTATCAAGCAGCTGGCTCTCCATGGACAATCTATAGCAATTACTACACATATGTCACTCGTTTCCAAACACATTTGGAGCACTAATTATGTGTTGCTCTCCATGCTAGGCACTACAATTACAAAAGTAAGAGCATCTACACATTCCTCTGAGGGGCTAGGGGACAAAGTCAAACAAGCCAGAATGCAATGTGGAAGAATTAGGATTGCAGCACAGGGAGTAGGAGAGACTGATCATGTCTGTCGTGGGTTAAGGAGACTTGCTGAAAGAGGTAACATACAAGTTATGCCTTTAAGAATAAAGCAGTTTTTTAAGCAGAGAATTAGGTATAATATTCAAAACTGAGGGAACAGCAATACAAAAGCAGTTTGCACAACAAACAAAGCAAGTGTATGTTCAATAAATATGTATGGGGCTCCCACTACACACCAGGCAATCTCTTCTACATTATTAAGAAAGAAAGACAAAAAAAGACAAAGTTCCTGCTCCCCTGGGTCTTACTCTAGTGAAATGTGGTCAATAATAAATACATTTGTGGGAACCAGCAGTTAGCGTAATGGCTATGTCGCTGGACTCCCACGTAGTCGACTGTGGTTCGCGTCCAGGACCCGGTGGCTTAAAACTCACACCAGGCGCATGTGCATGAGTGCCCATGATCCCGAGAGGAGAATGGAGGAGAAGGGATTGCGGCATGACCATCCCCCCTGGGGAGTGATTTCTCGCTTTCTGTCTCTATGTCTCTGTCTGTCTGGCGAGTGCATGCACCCTATGGCAAAAACCTCTCCAAAAAATAATAATAATAATAAATACATTTGTAATATTTTAGGTTGTGATAATTCAAAGGAAATAAAGAGAAGTTAAAAAAAAGCAGTGAGTCTGTTGGTCACCTACAAGAGATTTCCAGGTAGAAAGAACAGCAAGTACGAGAGCACTAATTCTTACAGGCTCAGAGCTAGGAGGAAACGCCAAACAGCACGCGTGGCCGGAGCAGAGTGGAAGATGCGCAGAGAGTAGGAGATGAAGTCAGAGACAGCAGGGGCCAACTCGAACAGGAGCTTACAGTCTACAGTAAGGGCTCTGGGCCATAATGTGATTCAAGAGGGAGCATCAAAAGACGCTGAGCAAAAAGATGACATGATTTAATGTGCATTTTGGTATATCCTCTTAGTTGCTTCATAAGCAGATTATATGTGAACAAAGATGGAATCAGGGACACCAGTTAGGAGGTTTTGGCAATGAAACAGGTCAATGACAATGATGGCCTGGCCCGGGGTGGTACTGCAGGAGGGAGGAGGAGTGGTCAGGTTTTAGGTACACTTCAAGCAAACCTTGGCTATTGGTTTAAATGCAAAAGGAAGAATCAAGGATAACTTCAAAATGTTTATCCAGAGCAACACCTAAATTTAAGTTGTCATTCACTCAAATGGGAAAGAAAACAGAGTAGAAATGAGCAGAAGAGAGAGGTGGGGAAAGAAAAGGCACAGTTTTGGCTCTGTCATTGAGAGATGCTTTCTGGACACTAGTGGGAGGTCCACCCAGTCATCAGATGCATGGGTCTGGAGGTCACAGCAGCCAGTCGACACACAGAAGATATTTAAATACTTGAGACTAGATGAGTTGGCCTAAAAAATAAAAGTCAATAGAGAAGAAATCCAGGGACTGAGCCTTGAAGCACAGAAATTGAAAAGGTCAAATGCATTTAGAGAAACAAGTACAACCCAGGGAGTATAGAACCTAAAATAGCTCAAAATTTGGCATATTCACTGTGCATAATATGCAGGTCTAGGAACTCTGTCAGGGGAGGAATGGGAGAAGAAAGAGCATGTGCAAAGTCTGGAAGGTAAGAGCAGCAGCACCACCACCGGATGAAGGCATGGCACTGTCGCGGGCCATCTGAGTGGTTTACAGGCATCAATTCTATTCCTCCGCCCAAACCAACTGTTACCTGAGTGTGGATGAGAAAGCGGAGGCTTGGGAAAGTTAAGCAGCTCACTACAGAGTTTGGTAAAAGCATGTCAGAGCACAGCCTCCTCTGCATTACCAAAACCCAGGTTTGAAACTACTATCTATATTCCCAAGAATAGACCCAGGACGAGATGGCCTTTAAGCCAGTCATTGTGCATTAATATAAAACCTGTTATAATCGAGGCACTGTTCATTGTGCTGGGGACACAGTGGGGAGAAGGAGGTCTTAAAACAAAAGGAAGAACTTGCCCTAAATAATGATCCATCCCTACCTCATGCATACATTATATTAAATTGTGGCTATTCTTGCACTGTTGTCTGAAATTTCAATTTTAAATTTTCTTTTCACTCCCCTCCCAAATAAAAAGGCAAGCTCTCTGAGCAAGGAGGTCACAGCTTCTGTTCTTCAAGCTAGTATCTAGCCTGGTGCCTGGCCAGAGCAGTTCTAACAAATACTGGTCCAGCTTTTAACAAAATACAGCAATGACTAAAACCTGACTTCCTGGGGGCTGCATTTTACTCGTTCATACTTCCTGTCCCTCATTGCAATGATCCTCCTGCCCTATGATTGCCATGGAGACCTTGTGGGTGAGTCAGGAGAGGTCACCGTGCAGACAGGTTAGCAATGACAGATGTGACTTCTGTTTCATAATTGGTACCTGGAAAAACAAGTGGGTCATTACATTAACTTGACTCAGGACATTGCTCACCAGGCCATTAGCCTTTAGAAAACACAGATCTCAATTAACTTTCATGGAAATTGGATTATTTCCTGCCCATTTGAAGGCCTTCATTTATCCACGGGAACTGTACCAGGCAAAGGTTCTGGTGTGTGTGTCTCTGAAAACCTGTTGAGGCTCCAGCACTAAGACGGTAATCCTCTAGGTTACGAAGTCTCTTTGTGAGAACTGTCAATCATCACTCATGATGGCCCTGTGTGGTGGATGTGAGGAGAGTCACAGCACCCAGAGCAAGAAGTGGGGTTGGAGGGTTGAGTAACGAGTCAAACATGGTATGAGCGGGTGTGTCCAGACCTGTCTGTTGCCCAGTCCCGTGCTCATTCCACCACCCCACATGACTCGATGGTTCTTGTTGGTTCGTGAGAACACTGTGTCTTTAGTCCCCAAGGAAATGCTCCACACACTGACCCCCCAACATTAGAGGAGAATGTAACTGGGGGGAGGGGCCATGTTAGGTTTCCTTTGGGCTGGAATAATCAAGAGATCCTCCAGATTCTGTGAATGGTGATGATGCACCTTAACAAAAAAAGAGAGAACTTTCTGCTTCAGTTCAAGCTCCCACTGTGTACCAGATACTGTTTTTCCAAGTGCTTCACAGCCATTCTGACTTCACCCTAGCTCCTCTGCTAAGATGCATCCTTGTACCCCTTGTGACTGAGGAGCAAATGGGCACCCAGAAAATTGAACTCTCCAGTGTTACAAAGTAAGTAAGAAAGGGGTCAGCAGGTGGCGTGGGGGTTGAGGGTACTGGACTCCCACATGGCCAACTGCAGTTCAAGGCCTAGACTTGGTGACTTGATTTCTCACTCCCTCTCTCTCTCCCTCTCTGGTCAGATATAAATAAATAAATAAAGTTTAATAAAATAATTCTTTATTTTAAAAAAGTAAGAAAGTTAGATCTGGGATTTGAACCCTGTTCTTCTGACACTTCTAGTAGAGTCTATATATCTCAGAACTGTGACTGATCGAGTTGCCTGGCACCAATGTTTTCTTACTTTGCAAAAGGAAACCCACAGGAGAACTGAAGAAGGTGTGAAGACCACAGGGGAGAACCAGGTTCAGAATCAAAAGCTCTCAGGATGTTCTTAACAGTCTTGGCTGTGGGAACTTCTTGAGAAGGTCACCAGGGTCCCACCACTGGGCTGCGGGGTCTATGTTTTCTTCTGTATAGATGCATCCCAAGGGACAGATTCCTTCCTGGACATATCTAGGTCTCCTGACAACCCTTAACTATATACAGTCAGTAAGAAGGGGCTCTGGTAAATGGCTTTTCTGGGGACTCTTAAGTCTACAGTACTGGTGGGGTGTGTTTTCCACCAACACATTCAAGAGAGAAAAATGGACACCAGATAGTGACAAATATCCAAATGACAGTGGAATATGGTCTCTGTATTTGCAGAGAACATGTTCAAGGTTCAGAAAGGTAAAATAGAAACTTAATTAAATGTCTATAACAAGATACATAAAATTATTGATAAGCAGCATTATATAAATTAGATATAATAGAATCATCATCACCATTGTCTTTACTAATATAACACAAGTCAGCCTAGAGCCAGAGCACAAGCCTAGATCACCAGACACCCTGCCCAATGGTCTACTTGATATAGAAGATTACAGAGTTGTTCCCTGACAGAGCAATGGGTGGAAAATGGTCTTTACAATGGCAGGACCAGTGTAAAACCTATAAAACCTCTGAGTTGTATTTACAATGTAGGCCTCCTCTGATGGGTTGAAAATGGCTTTAATATTCTGTAGCTCTGCAAGAGGTCAACATCCACACCCCTCCATCTGGGTTTGCTCTGACCTGCTTTAGGCAGTTTAATATGGCACAAGTGGCACTGCAGCAGTTCCAGAGCCTTCTACCTTTGCTCTTTTGGAGCGTCCCTGCCACTGTGTAAGAAAGGCTAGGCTAGAGGCCAGCAGATGGCATAGTGATTACATCACTGGACTTCCATATAGTCAACTGTGGTTTGAGTCCCAGACCGGATGGCTTGAAATTCACACTGGACGCGTGTGCATGCATGTCCAAAATCCTGAGAGGAGAATGGAGGAGAGAGGATTGAGACCTGGCCATCCTCCCGGGGGTGGGGGGTGATTTCTTACTTTCTGTCTGTTCAGTGAGCACATGTGCCCTATAGTAAAATATGCCAGGCATGTATCGATAACTAAAAGCATTCTAGTAAAATGTTTTACCAATCATTTTACAGATCTACACTATGTGAAGGCTCTAGTAGTATATAAATCATTTAAAGTTCAGTTTTTTCCACATAATTTCCAACTGTCATTACGTGCTATATTCTCCTGGTTCATATACTAACTTTACAAATGCTCACATTTATGAGTGTCATAGGTTATAAAATGATAATTCTATTTTAAAAATAAAAGGCTAGACTAGATAGACAATACAATTCTTAAAGACAGAGGGGAAGAGTTACAATTTAGCCACAGATATGTCAGTGCGGTCATTCTAGCCCTCCAGTCCCCATCAAGGAAGTGCCTAGTGTAAGAAGCACTGCGGAGGGAGAGCAGCTGCTGCACTGGGCTACAACAATGGTGATGTCCACAAGGGCACTGGGCAGGATGGACCCACTGGCCACACTGAAGACGTAATAGAGAACAGTTGATCAGATCTGGGCTTCGGATTATCACACCAACTTGGCTCTGGTAGAGAATGAGAGTGCTTCTCTGGTAGCCCTAAGAGAACTCCTGATTTCTTGCAGCCACTGGGAAAGTAAAGCTAAAAATGTGGACTAATTTACACAGTTTGCAGAATTATTAAAAATCAGACCTTGACTTCTGCCTAGTTCTAACCACCGTCTCCTCCTGCTCATTTCCCTATCTCACCCCTGCCTAGAGATCTCACCACAGATCTTTCTTTCATTTTCTGGGGCTTCCTAATGTCTACTGCTCATGTAGACTCTCACCTCTGTAGGTAAGTCTTGAGTTTTCAAACTAAAGGAATCTCCACATTTTTCCAAATCCTCTTTTCATTCTCTTTATAGCACTCCCCTGAAATTTGTCCCATGCAAGTTTCTATGTATTTATCAGCCCTTCCAGAATGAAAGTGCAGGGCTCTGTACAATTCCAAGGGGCCACTATTTCCCAGAAATCTAAAAGAGCAGAGCCTTGTGGGCATGTGAAAACCACGTGCTAGCCTGCTAACCTTGTCTAAGTTCTTGTCTTTGGTTCAATGTCGGGTGCCCTGAAGGCCCTGGGCAATTGTTTGAGGATTGAACATGTTATGCTAAAATAGTCATATTATTTTACTGTAATAGGTCATCAAAAAATTCATGAAAATGTATATTATGACAAAGCTATATGTGTATTTCAAATTTTTTCCACTTAAATAAACTCATAGTTAAAAAAAAAAACAAACAAACAAACAAAAAAAGCCCACTGAACCCATACACTCACCAAGTCTCTTAGATTAATATTGATGCATCAATTTACATTAAGTGGGACACTGCCACTTTAAAAGGGGGCATTGATTAGATTAACATTTTCACCTTCATTTATCATCATTACTCATCATTACTAGGCATTGCATTGGACACAGCCTGACACTCCATTTGCTTAATGTTTCTTTTTATTCTTTCCCCCCATCAGCACATGCATTCCATGAAGGTAATCATTCCTTTTTCTTTGTTTGCTTTATTTACTACCTAAAATAGTACCTGCACAGTGCAGACTGAATAAATAATTACCAAGCAAGAGAGAGAGAGAGAAGTTTTGGAGAGAGGAGAGTGAGGGGTGGAAGGAACCTGCTAAAAAATTGTCTATACACACAGAGAGGTAGATCGGAGTCAGTTAAAGATTTGATATAGCAGGTTAGGTAGATAACACTTTATATGCAGTAGGTAAAGGATTAAAAAGTTATCACTTCCACATCATTTTATAAATGAGGAGGTAGGGGGTGTCTTAAAATATTACATGGCTTGCCCAAGATATTCACAGGCAGGACTAGAATCCATCTTTTCTCAGTCTAGTGTCTTCAGTTTAGAAATCATCAAATTCAGTGTGAAGAAGAATATGCTATGAAATCTCTTGACAATTGAGTATTTCTTTATAGATAAAGTGTCTACATTCCTGTGTTTACTATTCCTTTGTCCAACGCACATTTACTGAGCACTCAGTATGTGCCTGGACCATATGACATCCTTTGGAACATATGCTATTTTATCATCCCTTTCGAACAAGTTTTAAAATGCCAATTATGGGATGTAGCTGGAACTTAGGTTCTACTTTCAGATCTAGAGTGAATATTTTTCTACTATTGTCTCTGCCTAACCTCTACCACCAAAACACAAAGCAAAATAAAACAAAGCAAATAAAAAGAGAGAGAGGGAGAAATACATAAACAATCAAAATGATTCTGGATAGTAGCCAGGATATTATGCCAGGCATACACAGAAAGCAAAATGTAAAAAGTAATAGATCTTCAATTCATCAAGTCTCCTGAGTAATGAATTCCAAGAAAACCATATTGTATCAAAGAGCCTTGCTGTGCTCGGGAGTTCCCTCTCCCAGGGGGAAGGGCAGATGCACTGCAGCCTGGTCTATAACCCAATAAGCCAAGAACAACAATAGAGTTTGGGAAACGGATCGATTTTAATGCAATGCCACTGACAAATCAGAAAGAACTATTGATATATGATGTTCCCAGGAGAACATGCCTGTGTCACCTCATCCTTGAGTGTAAGAATGGCCTACCTTTAATTAAGTTAGTGGGTGATAGCCCCACAGCAGTCTCCCTACCTCATGAGTCAGGACTCACCCTAAGGGCTTGTGTTAAGTGCAATGTAACAGTCCCCCCAGGTCCTATTTCCAGACAGAATGGTGTTTGGAGCCATGTGTGGTGGAGAGATACAGTCTATGGTCTACCCTAATGCCAGACAATAAAAACCTCATTTCTCATCACATCTGGGTAATATGGATATCGTTAAACCCTTAAAATAGAACAGGAAATGAATGAACCAGAGATATACATAATTGAGATAGAAACTGAATTCTTGTCTATCCAATTGGAATATCTTTTTTTCTTTTTCTTCTGGTTCCAAATAAGTTCTCCACAAAGGAGCCAGAAAACACAAGTTCGGTTCATTAAGTCAGTGTGACATGGGGTGCATTCTGTCTTCTGGACTTTTTGCTAAAAGGGACAAAAACAGAAAATAAACATCAAACAAAAAAGTCATAGCACCATCTCCCAAAACCTTAAATCAAACCTGGAAGGCACACTCACACAAATAAAATGGTTAATTAGTTAATCCAAGATATTATTTTCAACATTATCATTCATTAAATTGATGCAATCAGCAAGTATATCCTAAACACTGACCATGGGACAAGCACTGCTCAAGAAAACAGAAATAGAGCAAATGATGCATGGGTTATTAAAACCTCTCATTGCAAAGACAGACAAAAACTGTAACAAACAATAACAACAATAAAAAACTCTCTGCGTGGAAGGTGATATTCACGCTCGGACACCTTGCCCAATAGTCTCCCTTAGACAACGAGGATATGAGGAGGAATGCTGGACTTTTCTGAATATCCGTAATCACAGAACATGTCCTGTAATACAGTGACTACAATCCTTGAGTCTCCAAACCAACCCTTTCCCACTCCTGCTAAGAGTGAAAGAGCCTGACCTGCTAGACACACTCCTATGATCTAATCTGGTGAGCTGAATTGGGTCGCGAGTTAATTGAGAGATATAATAACAAATCAGAGAAGCTCTACAGAAAAGAGCAGAGGATGGCAAAAGCAGTTAGAAAAAGAAAACCATTTGGAGTGGGTGTCAAGATGGTTTTTGGAAGGTGTGAGGGTCAATTTTCTGAGTCAAGTTGTCTAAACAACAGGGTGCCCAGATTTGCAGTCAAACACTACCCTTTGAGCTTCTGTGAGGGTGCTTCTGGATGAAGTTAACCATTGAAACTGATAGACTGAGTATGATGGCTGCTCTCTTTAACATGGGTGGGTCTCATTCATCAATTGAAGGCTGAATGGAACACAAAGACCAACTGCGCCATAGTAAGGATGATCTCCTCTTATCTGCCCACCTTCCACCTGTATGTCCATTATTTCCAGCCTTTAAACTCAGCCAAAAAAGGTTGGCTCTTCCTGAGTCTGAGCCTAGCAGCATGCAGACTGGGGCTACGTCGCTGCTCCCTTGGCGCCCAGCATGGCAATTGCACATCTTGGAGCTTGTTAGTCCCTTCAGTCACATGAGCCAAGCCCTTACTTCATATAAAAAAATGAGTTTGTTATACTGTGATGTGTAACTTTCTGATCACATAAGCCAACGCCTTATTTCTATTTTTCTAAAGAAATCTGACTCATGCAGAAGGGAATTATAAATGAGAAAGTTCTTGGGAGATAATTACTTTCCACTTGGAGATGAGAGAAAGAGAGAGAGAAAAACAGAGAGAGAAAGAGATTTTTAAGGATGATTTCCTATACATGGAGAGCCTCTCTACACACCCACCTTTGGGTCTTTCTCAAAAGCAAGACTAAATATATGCTTCAATTCCTTCCATTTTGTTGTTAGTATTGTCCAGTTGTTATTTCTTCTAAACAAGTACCTAATAAAATGTCTGTAAATAAATCAAACCCATGAGAAGCCCAAGTGTACTCACAGTACAAAATTATTATCTGAGTATCTGTTATGTGTCAAGCACTAAGAGTACATGATAAACAGGAACTTACAAATAAGTGAGAAAAGCATTCAGCTGTTCTTTCCATAAATAATTAACTCACTACAATTGCATTAAGTGGAATAAAACACAAGTACAGGCCACTAAAATCCCATGCTGGGGAAACTGTCCTGCCCTAGTGCCATAAAGATGTTGTGGCTGACCTGGATTAACACTGCGATCCAAGGAGCCAGGAGGGAGGACAAGGACCAATCTGGAGAGAGGATCTTCAGAGAGAGAAGGCTCTGAGACAGGACAGAGCTGGGAGCCACCAAACACTGCAGAGATGAGAGTGACCAGTTGCAGGAGGTGAGGTGGAAACAGGAAGCAATATGAAGGAGTTAAGAGACTGGGTGGAAAGTTGAGGAGCAGGGCCAAGACCACCTTGAGGATTCAAACTGCACTAAATATAGTGAAGCCACTAGCCTAATTATTCTCCTTATCAGTTTGCTCAAATTTTTATTGTTACTTTTTAATTTTCTTAAGAGTTTACTTTTTAAGCTATTTTCAGTTCACAGCAGAATTTAAGGGAAGGTGCAGAAATTTAATCCTGTCCCCACATATCATAGCCTCTCCATTATTAGCATCCCTGACCAAAGTGGTAGGTGTGTTACAATTTTTTCTTTATTCATGACAGAGTGCATACACACACGCAAGAGGGAAAAGAGAGAGAGAGAGAGAGGGAGGGGGAGAGAGAGAGACAGAAGCATTCTCCATTGGGGCTGCTCATGCCAGGATCCCCTTTTCTCCAGGATCTCCTACTTGTTCATCAGATCCTGGGTACTCATGCCCATGCCCAGAAAGTTTCAGGCTGATGGGGCCAGCCAGGGACTAGAACCACAGTTGCCAGATGAGATCTGGCTTCTCATGAGCAGTGCACTATCACTGAGTTATGGAGCCAACTCTGAAGAACCTACCCTAACACATCATCACCAAAATCCAGTCAGTATTAGGTTCATTCTTGGTGCTGTACATTCTGTGGGGTTGGACACATATTATGATACATATCCGCCATTATAGTAACATACAGAATTCTCTGTGCTCTGCCTGTGTTCCCCATCCTCACTCCAATCCCTGACAACCACTGGTCTTTTACTCTCTTCACAGTTTTGCCTTTCCCAGAATACCATACAGCTGGACTTACACAGCATGAAGTCTAACAGGCTGGCCTCTTCCATTTAGCAAAATGCATTAGATTTCATCCATGTCTTTTCATGGCTTGGCAGCTCATTTCTTTTTAGTGCTGCATAATATTCTCCTGTCCGTATGTTCCAAGATTTATTAATCTATTAAACTACTGAAGGACATTTTGATTGTTTCCAAATTTTTGGTAGTTATGAATAAAACAACTATGAAGACATGTCTGCAGGCTTCTGTGTGAATGTAAGTTTTCAACAGCTTTCGATAAATATTAAGGCACAAAATTGCTTGCTCTTATGGTAAGCGTATGTTCAGTTTTGTAAGAAATGGTGAAACTGTCTTCCAAAGTGGCTGCACCATGTTGATTCCTGCCACAGTAATTGAGAGTTCCTGTTGCTCCTCATCTTTGCCAACATTTGGTGCTGTCGGTGTCTGGTGTGTTGTAGTATCTCACTGTTATTTTCATTTGCATTTCCCTGATGACATATGGGAGTAACTTTTCATGTACTTATTTGCCATCTATATGTCTTCTCTGGTGAGGTATCCATTAAGGCCTTTGGACCATTTTTAAGCCAGTTGTTTGTTTTCTTACTGTGTTTTAAAAGTCCTTTGTATATTTTGGATAACAGTCCATTATCAGAGATGTCTTTTGCAAATATATATATATATACATATATATATATATATTTGGAACAGTTTTTGCTATAGGGCTCGTGCGCTCACCAGAAAGACAGAGAGAGACAGAGAGATAGAAAGAGAGAAATCACCACCATCACCCCCAAGGGGGATAGCCACGCTGCAATCCCTTCTCCTCCATTCTCCTCTCAGGATCTTGGGCATGCATGTACATGCGCCCAGCGTGAGTTTAACCCACTGGGATCGGGAATCGAACCACGGTAAGCTGCATGGGAGTCCAGCGACATAGTCATTACACTAACTGCTGGTCCCTCTGCAAATATTTTCTCCCAGTCTGTGGATTGCTTTTGCATTGTATACATTTTAATTGTGATGAAATCCAACTTATCAATTCTTTCTTTTAAGGATGGTACATTTGGTGTCATACTGAAAAGTCATATCCAACTCAACGTCATTTTGATTTTCTTCTTTGTTATCTCTTAAGAGTTTTATTTTTTTTAAATTTATATATGGGTTTATAATACATTTTGAATTAATTTTTGTGAAGTATGAAAGATCTATACTACTATATACTACGTTCACCTTTTTCCCATATGAAATCCCAGTCGTTCCAGAACCATTTATTAAAAAGACTCTATTTTCTTCACTGTTTTGTCTTCACTCCTTTGTCAAAGATGAGTTGACTACATTTGTGTGGGACAATTTTGGACTTTCTATTCTGTTTTAGTGATCTTTTTCAGTCTTTCGTGATTACTACACATCTTCATCACTCTAGTTTTATGTCTTAAAGTCCGGTAGTGTCAAGCCTCCAGTTCTAGTGTCTCCTTTAATACTTTGTTAGTGGTTCTAGTTTGTTTGTTTGTTTGTTTGTTTTTTGCCTTTCTATATAAACTTTACTATCAGTTTGCTAATATTCACAAAATAACTTGCTGGAATTTGGTTAGAATTGCACTGAATCTATAAATCAAATTGAGAAGAACTGACATTTTGACAATGTCAGATCTTAGTATTAATGACATGTAAAATCTCCCCATTACTTAAGTCCTTCTTTGATTTATTTCATCAGAGTTTTGTAGTTTTCCTCATATGAGGGTGTCTTCAAAAAGTTCATGGGAAATGCACATTATAAAATAATATGCATGGATTTCATTTTTACTTTTTGTACCAAAACACCAATATTAACATGTTTTAAA
This sequence comes from Tupaia belangeri chinensis, assembly GCF_000334495.1. Lineage (NCBI taxonomy): Eukaryota > Metazoa > Chordata > Mammalia > Scandentia > Tupaiidae > Tupaia > Tupaia belangeri. The sequence goes on along the minus strand of NW_006159829.1, from coordinate 4,396,481 downwards.
ATATCTGGATCTATTTTGTGGCACTAAGAAGGATAAGACATCAGTTTGAAAAGAACTTCTACCAGAGCAACATGAGTTCTGCTGAAATTGAAGCAAGAACAAGTGTCAAATTTATGGTGAAGCTTGTGTTGGAGAATGGTAAACTCATGGATATGTAAAAAAAAAAAAAAAGGTAATGGATATAATTCTACCAAGAAATCAGCAGTTTATAAATGGATAACTGTTTTTAAGAAAAGAAAATGCTGAAGATGATGTTCCCAGCAGCAGACCATCCACATCAATTTTCACGGAAAAAAAAATCAACCTGTCTCATACCCTAGTTGAAGAGACTCAATGATTAATAGCAGAAGCAATAGCTAAGACCATAGACACCTCATTTGGTTCAGCTTACACAATTTCTGATGGAAAAATTAAAGATGAGCCAATATTCTTCTCAGTGAGTGTTAAAACTGTTGTTTTAAGTTTCAGACAAGAGTAGAGCACTTAATGGACATTTTAAATAAGTGAGAATAAGATCCTGAGGCATTTATTTGAAGAACTGTAACAGGAGATGACACATGGCGTTAGTGTATGATCCTGAAGACAAAGCAAAACCAAATGAATGGCCACCAAAAGGTGTAAGTGGTTTGAACAAAAAAAAAGAAAACCAGACAAGAGCAAAGGTTATGGCAACATAACCTTTTTTGGGGATTGAGATGTTCAGGACATGTTGACTTTTTGGAGGGCCACATGATGATAGCATCTGCTTATTATGAGAGTATTTTGAGAATGTCAGCTAAAGCTCAGCAGCAAAATGCCTGGGGAAGCTTCACCAGAAAGCCCTCCTCTACTGCAGCAATGTTCCCACTCATTTATCTCATCAATCAAGGGCAATTCTGTGTATGTTTTACTGAAAGTCATTAGGCATCTAATTTGCCATGCTAATTTAGCTCAATCTGACCTCATTATTTCCCTAATCTTAAAAAAACTTTAAAAGCACCCAGTTTTCAGGGCTAACAATTGGTTAAGGTCCTGGACTCCCACATGGCCAATTGTGATTTGGGTCCTAGACTTGGTGGCTTGCTTTCTCACTTTCTATCTCTCTCTTTTTCCCTCTCCCTTTCTATCTATCTCTTTCTTTCTCTCTCTCTCTCTGTCTTGGTCTCTCTCTGATCAAATTAAAATACAATAATAATAATAATAAATACAAAAATTTAAATAAATAATTCTTTTTTTAAAAAGCACCCAGTTTTTTTATGTTAATAATGTTCAATAGGCTGCATTAATGTGGTTTAAGGTCCCAGGACTCTCAGTTCTTCAGAAATGAACTAAAGAACTGGTATCATTACTTAAAAAGTGCCTTGAACTTGATGGAGCTTATGTTAAGAATTAGAATTTATATTTTATGCTTTTATCTTTCAATTCTATTTCACCATAAACTTGTTGAAGACCCAACATAGATCTTTTACATATCCTTGTATATTTATACCTAAGTATTTCATTTTGTGGGTGAAATGTAAATAGCATTGAGTATTTCATCTTGAACTCTACTTCATCAATATTAAATACAAAAGTGTTTGATTTTTTATATGCATTAGCCTTGTATCTTGTAACCTTGCTATACAGATTGTGTTTTTAAAGATGTTGTGTATAATATGCATTGGATAGTTGCAAAGAAGGGTGTAGGAATACCTTCTGGAAGCTCTAACTGTAGTCCAAGTGAGAAAATCATAGTGGTTTAGATTATACTTGATATAGGGTTGGATGGTTGTAGTGGTGGAAGTGAAATAAAGTGAATATAAGTTGGAAATAAGTAGGAGGAATAATTAAAGGGACCTAGCAATTAGATATCAGGTGAGAGAAACAGAAAGAGCTAAGGGTGATCTCTGGATGTTAAAATTTGTGATATAGAAAGTCAGGGCCCTACAAGGTGAGTTAGTTAATAACAGCAGCTCGTATTTATTGCATGCTTACATCAGGCATTGTGCTGACGTCTCCATGTAATCACTATTGGCTCTCCAACCAATAGGAGAGCATCACTCATACCACCATTTTTCAGAAGAGAAAAAAGTAGTGGAACTAGGGTTCAAATGCACATCTATCTGATTCAACCCTTGTGTTTTTAACTTCTATGCTTCATGAAAGGAATAAATAAAACTAGATTTCGCAATTACTTACATATCATATAACAAACCACAGAAGCCTATCCATTTTTACCTCCAGAACATTTCTTGTATGTATCGATCCTCATTTCTCAGTTACTCATCTTTTTTTTTTAATTAATTAATTTATTTTTTTGAGAGATTTTCACTGTAGGGCGCGTGCGCTCACCAGACAGACAGAGAGAGACATAGAGACAGAAAGCGAGAAATCACCCCCCAGGGGGGATGGTCACTCTGCAATCCCTTCTCCTCCATTCTCCTCTCGGGATCTTGGGCACGCACGCACACGTGCCCGGCATGAGTTTTAAGCCACCGGGTCCGGGACACGAACCGCGGTCGACTACGTGGGAGTCCAGTGACATAGCCATTATGCTAACTGCTGGTTCCCTCATCTTTTTTTTTGGGGGGGGAGGGGGAGGTTTCTTCACCAGAAAAACAGAGAGAGACAGAAAGGGAGAAATCACCCCCCACAGGGGGTATGGCCACACTGCAATTCCTTCTCCTTCATTCTCCTCTCGGTATCTTGGGCATGCATGCACACACGCCGGGCATGAGTTTAAGCCACCAGGTCCGGGACTCAAACCATGGTCAATTACATGGGAGTCCAGCGACATAGCCATTACGCCAATTGCTGGTCCCAAAGTTACTAATCTTTGACTCTACTTTATTTCCTGTTTAGACTATTGACTATTGTTAGCCACCGCCTAACTGAGATCACTTTCTCTTTTCCTTCTCCTACCTAATGCAGCTTCATGAGCTCCATGCTCTTCTTTCTAAAATGCAAACATTGTCATCTAACTCTACTGTTAAACCTCTCCAGTGATTTCTTATTATTTATAAAATAAAATCCACATGCCCCAAGACTTGTTTTGAGCTACCAGCTGACTGCTGTCTTGTGCTACTGTGCTTTTGGTCTAATCTTCCATCAATGCACTCAATTTCACCTTCATCATAAGGTCCAGGAAGTGGTCAGTATGTTCCCTGTTGAATGAGGGAAGGAGTAGTAGGTCAGGCAGAAACATATCTGGTTTTTTAGTTAAAAGGTATAGAAAGAAAATAATGGTTCTCAAAATGTTTGGGTTATGCTGAATATTTGTCATCTAGTGCTGCTTAGAATTTACCTATATTTTATATCTCTTTTAAAGATTTCTTCACTGTTCAAAGTATTTCTTTCTTTCTTTTTTGTTTCATTTTGTTTGTTTTTACTACAGGGCACATGCACTCATCAGAGGCAGAAAGAAAGAAGGGGAAGGGAAGTGAGAAATCACTCCACAAGGGGGATGGCCATGCCACAATCCCTTCTCCTCTTTCCTCCTAACAGAGTTTTGGGCAAGCATGCACCCATGCCCAGCATATTTTCCATGCTGCCAGGTCTGAGACACAAACCGTGCACTAGGTCATATAGAAACCAGCTACCTTAAACACCACACCACCTGGCTGGCCCCCACTGTTCAGCCTTAGTGGGTCAGAAGCCACTCCACCCCATTTATCCTGCGGACAGTGAAGATCCTCCTTCTTCCCCACTTAACAAGAGCATATTAGCAGTTGACACAGGCTCGGCTAATTGGATGTTTTCAATCTAGAAGCGATGATGTAATAATGATAGACACTCATTGAGTGATTTCTATGTGCTAGACATTATACTAAACACTCTCTGTGAACTATCAAATTTAATTTACACCTCAGCTGATGAAATCAATATAATTATTATTTCCCCTGCTATTATGGTTTGAAAAATGTTTTGCTCCCCAAAGTTACATGTTTCAGAATTTGGCCTTAGTTTGTGGTGACTGGCTGTCCCCCAGAAATCTGTGTTGGGCTTTACTGTATTGATTACATTGTATAAGTGTTAAGTAAAATCTTAATTCTTTCAATGGATGGGGTCTTTGTGTATGATAATGTCATACATTCTAAGATAGTGTCTGAGATTATGATGTTAGGGAAATAATGACACATCATCTATATCCTTCAGATTTTATTGCATTGATCATCATTTTTACAATTAATATAAATTGCATTTAAATGCAAAAAAACTATACTATCAAAATATTTCTTTGTAAGCATAAAAATCACAAAGATGATATAAATTCTATTTTAATGTAACTCAGGATTTTTTATTTCATCCACTAATCTGCTTTTCAAAGTGGAGATAATCATAGTCTACAGATTAAAGAGGACGAATGAGAAGCCCAGAAAGGTTCAAAGTGTCTACAACAGAGAGAGAGGGGACATTAGCTCCCATCTTACCAACAGAAGTCCTTGAGTCTCTCTCCACATCACTATAGTAAAGCGAACTGTATTAGTCATCTACACTGTGTAACAAATTACCTCCAATTTAGCAATTAAAAGCAAACATCTATTATCTCATGGTATTGGTAGGCCATAATTCAAGGGTGGCCTAACCACACTGTTTGGCACAGGGTTTCCTATGAAGTTATAGAACAAATGTCAGTTAGGGTTGGAAAGATCTCAACAGTTGACTGTGGCTGGAAAAATTCACGTGCAAAAGGGTTCACTCATGTGCCTGGCAAGTTAGTGCTGAGGGTTAGCAGGGCGTGAGTTTTCCTTACACACCTACACACAGGACAACTTGGGCATCATGATGGGACAACGGGTTTTACCCAAAGCAAGTGATCTGAGAGAAGAAGGAGGAAACAACAGTGTCTTTTATGACCTGCCTTCAAAAGTGCAGCTCTGTCATTCCCGCAATATTCTGCAGTTATGCAGGTTAGTGGGGTCACACAGGTTAGTGGGGTCACACAGGTTGGTGGGGTTACACAGGTTAGTGGGGTCACACAGGTTAGTGGGGTCACACAGGTTGGTGGAGTTATACAGGTTAGTGGGGTTACACAGGTTAGTGGGGTTACACAGGTTGGTGGAGTTATACAGGTTAGTGGGGTTACACAGGTTAGTGGAGTTATACAGGTTAGTGGGGTTACACAGGTTAGTGGGGTTACAACTGCGCCTACATGAGTGCAGGGATACAGTATGAGAGGGTGGGGTCACTGAAAGCCATCCTGGGAACCGGCGACCACAGAACTCCGCTCAGAACTTAACATGAGCCAGGGGACAGAGGCAAGTCTGTAAGACGGAGAGCCAGGAGACTCCAGGCCGGCTCTCATATCTCCATAGTATTGTCCCTGATGGGGACAATGCCTTCTCTTGCCCCTATTTCAAATACCACATCTGAAAAATCTATGTTAGGGACAGACTTTGTTCTGAAGTAATGCTGAGAGGTTATCAGCAAATATCCTATGTATAAAATACCTATGCTTTACCTAAGAATACTTATTATAAATATTTGCCTAATTCTTGGCCAATGCTTCTCCTACTTAGGTTCCAGTGTGTGTGTGTGTGTATGGGGGGGGTAAGCAAAACGATGCTTTTCACTATGTAAGGGAAATTTAAGGAAAGTACATGCTTGGACCCTGTTGACCCAAGCCGTACTCAGTCCTCAGACAAAATTATTCAGATCACTCAGTGGTGACTACTAACCCAAATACCAGCAGCCAGGAGGTCACCTGTGGCCAAGGGGCAGGGTCCAGAGTCCAGGACACGCCACTGGACCAGCAGGGCCAAGTGCCATTCTGAGCCTCATTTTATTTTTTCACTTTTTATTGTCAGAGGGTATATGCACTTGCCAGAAAGAAATAGAGAGATAAAAAGAGAGAAAGAGAAAGGGGGACCAAGCACTCCCCCAAGGGGCCTGGCCCATCTACTGTCCCTTCTTCTCCACCGCTCTATTCTGTATGGATTCGGAGCACACATGCATATGTTTCTAGTATAGCTTTCAAGCCTCCAGGGCTGGGATTCAAACCATGGTAGCCATGTGGGATCCAACTTCCTTAACCTCTAGGCTGCAGGGTCATTCCTTGGCCCCCTTTTAGAAGCTGAGGAGTGAGGTGGTTCAGAGAGCAGGCCACAGGACCGGATTGCTCAGGGCCAGACCTTGGCACTCTAGATTAACTCCGTGACATTTTCTAAGTCATTAAATTTTATGGGCCTCAGCTACAGTGTCTATACAGTGGAAGTGTTGATACTGCCAACTCCATTAGGTGAGGTGTAGATTAAATTAGGCAGTCCACGCAAAGTATGAGGATCGTTGCTACATTCTTGCCCACACTGCACTCTGCTCATTTCGCCAAGAAAAATCTGATCTCTGGAGTGGAGCATGTGGTTTTCCCCAAGATGATGTGATGTTCCAGCTATGACCTGAGCTAACTCCCAGGGGGTGGGTACAGAGTTAGTCCAGACTGGCAGCAGCTGAAGAGAAGAAGGAGGTAATTACACAAAAACTCCTTGTAATTTTGTTGCTTTTAAAATAAAAAAAAAGAACAATTTTTAAAATGTCTTTCAACAAGCAGCCATTGAATATGCCAATAAGATTCAATAAGATTGCTTCCAATCCAACAAGTGCAGTCCTCAAAGGCCAGCTCTCCGGCTGGCAGACGGGCTAATGTACAGGTGGAGTGGGTTACTGGGATACAGCCCTGTTTCAGTGACCCTCTTCCTTCTTCATCTATCAGGTGGAATAATGACTGCCCAAATGCCTCCCTTAAATGATAGCTTTTGAGAAATTTATAGTCTTAGTGTCAATGGCTGGGGTTGTAAAATGACCATTAAATTCCAGCATTTCCCCTAGAAAGGACGTGGGCGTGTCTCACCCACTAAATGGAGGAAGAAACGGAGGCCAAACATAGCAAGATTGTCCTGGTATTACAGGGCCAATAGGTGCAGGACTGAGGTCTGACTCTCCACCCTTTCTCCCTCGTCACTCAGTACTTACTACAAAAGGGGGATGAGACTGGAGCCATAAAGCTCGTTTAAGTTCATTTGTTCTCCACAGAGAGCAACACTAAGTGTGGAATCAGAAGGGATGGGAACACTAACTACTGTGCGTCTTTGCGAGCCTGGCACTCTGCTCCTTGCCCCGTGAGTAGTCGGTGTTCTACTCCAGACCGCAGACTCCTTGGGAACAAGAGCTCCGTCAGCGGCTTCTCACCAGCCCTCAGCCCAGGACTCAGCATATAGTAGGCATCTGGCGAGTGCGTGGAGTAAATGAATCCTCTCACGTAAGATACAAATGAGAGAACTAAGGCTAAGGTTCATGGAAAGCTGGGCTTAATCCATTCGGGGTATAAATATGAAAACTAGAAGTAAGTTTATGACCTTCAGAAAGAGGCAGTTCTTGGGGATCTCTTCTAATGTAGAAATAAGATCGCTTCAAATCCAACAAATGCAGTGTTGCAGGTACACGGTCCTCCTGAACACTCTGGAGGTTAAATATGTTCCTAAGCAATTGTCTTGGCTCTGCCAATTTGCTCAGAAAATCCTCTTTCACCGTGGGTAGGCAAAATGTAAATTGCAATTGGGGACTGACCAGCACAACTGTCACAGATTCCAAAGTCACAAACTCCAAAATAACCAAGGTTTCATATTCTTTAAATGCCAAGTACTTGGCCTGACAACATCCCCTAAGATTGTAGCCTATCAAGTGAAGCGTACTACAGTCAGAATAATAAGTAATAATGAGACAGTCGAGTTCTGATATCTTCACATGTATTATGTCATTGAATCCTTGTAACAAACTTACTGGGTTGTCAGGAAAGCCATGATGTATTTTTCTATGCAAAAATGTGTCATGACTTTTCCAACAACCCAACGATATGTAGGTTTTATTATTATTATAATAATCTCCATTCTACAGATGTGGCTACTAAGGAGGAGAGAAATGTTTAAGTGAACTCCTTACTTCTTAACCCTGACTCTGCTTTTTCTTGCCTGGCATTATTCTCCTGGTGAATGGATGGGAGGGTGTGTGCATGGGAGATAGGAGGATGGATGTGAGAACGGGAGAAAGGATACAAACAGGAATCAGCTAAGGAGTGTCACCGCTATAGAGGTGCAGGCTCTAAGGAGTCAGGTGATCCCATAACTCAGTGCGGAAACATGGTGAAGCCGGCCTCCCTGGATTTCTGGGAAGGCAGAGTGGCGGTCATGTGTGTGAGCTCAGAAACCAAGCTCTGCTTTCCATATGCCCATTCCACCCTACAAGCTGTCTGCCTGTGAGTGTGATGTCTCTGAGCCTCATTTCTAACTCTGTGTAAGGGGTGAAATAAATTATCCACTCGGAAGAGTGTGTGAGGTTCAGATAGTATTCTGGCACATGGTAGGTTCACAGGCAATGTATGTCAGGAGAATGATTGAATGAGTCAGCCGCAGATCCCAGACACCCCATCCCACAGGTGAAAGAGGGCTTGTATAAAAACCAGGCTTCAGAGGGTCTCTCTTTGCTATGATTTGAGCTACAAAACTTCCTACCCAAATGCAGCAACATTGAAAATGCCCAGATGTGTATTTTAAACCCTCAGTGTATATCATGGACACACAGAAATGTTCTCGCTTCGCTTATGCTCATTCATCACAATGATCGAAAAGCTAATTGTGAGCCACAAAGCCAGGTAATCTTCCTAATCCTTCACATCTTTGAACTGTAGATTTGCAGTTCGTCAAAAACAAGTACAATTCTAAAAAGGGTGAGGAGAGTGGGGAAAATGCATTTTCACTGAGGGACTGCAAGATTAGGCCAGGGTGTTAGTTTCTTTATGTTTACTACTTCTGTTTAATCCATGTACCCAGCCTAGGGAGAAGGCATTATCTAGTGCTTATTATTATTATTAAAGGGGAAGTCCCTGTACTCAAGGTCACGTGGCTGTGTCTCTACAAGAAGCTACACCAATTCCTAAGAAATAATTATTCATCCACTTGAAAAATAACATCATTTTACAGCCTTCTTAGCCTTCACTAAAATATACACCTACTGGTAGTTTCCCCATACCCCCAGGAAGCTCTTTAGAAGCACAATTTTTTCTATCGAAGAGAAGATGAAAAGGACGTTCGTGTTGTAGGAGAGAGCTAAGGACTGGCCGTCAAGCTCTCCATGCATCAGTACTTGGGAAGATGAAGGGGCATGCGTGGGGTAGACACAGACCACACTCCCTGAGTCAGCCCCCATTTCTCTCATCTCTGACATGGAGAGATGAAACCAACGAGAGCCAGGAAAACCATTCCGGGAAACTTTGGGGAGAACAAAAGTGGGACAACAAAGAAGGGTAAAAAGAAAAATGAAAGGAACACAAGAAAGCTTTAAACCTAGAAAACACAGTGGTAAAAGAATAGGCAAAATGTCTCTAGAAAGGAGAGGGGAATTTTAACCGACTCTCCGAGGCAGACCTAGAAAGGCCAGTGGGGGCAGATAAACAGGAAAGAGGCGCGGAGCACGTGTGTGCCAATCCAAGGACAGAGAGAAGGGCCTGGAGAGGGCCGGGTGGGAGGCCCAGGGCGTCCCGTCAGCGAGCGAGTGTGAGAACGGCAGAGAACGTCGGAGACATGGGCAGACCCTGGAAAGTACCATGAGCCACAGCGCCATCTTTCTGTCAGAGTCCAGGCCAGAGTTTCTCAAAGGGCAGCCAACAAACGGGCTGCCGCAACATCTCCAGAGATCTTTGCTAAACATTTGGATCCAAAACCTTTTCCTGAGTCTCAGTGGGCGGACAGGATCAAACGCAGTGGAGCACAGCATTAGCAACTCCAGGTGATTCATTTACTCTGATCCCGTGACCCTCGACCTGGCATCAGAGAGCCACGGTGGGTTTAAAGAAAGTATATGACATTCATGTTTTTTGTCATCCTTTATGTTGTGCAGAATTTATAACAATGGCCCATTTCATATCTAAATGATACAATTTTATAACCCTTGTTAAAGTTTATTTTATTTCTTTCATAAGTGAGAGAGAGAGGCAGAGTACTTCTAATTGAGCCTTGACACCACGATGCACTGCCAGCCCCAGCCAGTCCCAGATGATGAGGGTGCGTGTACCTGGCGTGCTCAGGGAGATTCGTGGACTCTAACTAGGAACCTTGCTACATAGAGCACTGTGTTTTCCCACTGCACCACCACCAGGCCCTAAAATGATACCTTCTTATGAGCATGGAATGGCTTACTTATTACATGCTTGCACATTGTACGATAAGCTCTGTAATGGCAGAAACCATGCCTACCTCTGCTCACCTTCAAAACAATAGCCTTGGCACAGCCATAGCCTGGCCCATGGTGGGAACTCAGTATTCACTGAGTAAAGAGGCAGGTGAGAGCACAGACCCCTGTCCTCGAATGGGAGACTGGATGACACATAAGGCAGAGTAGGAGACTAGTTTTTTTAATTTATTTTAATTGCCAGAGAGCCCGTGTGCTCAGGCACATGAGAAAAAGAGAGAGAGAATACCCCCAGTAGAGCACGGTCACACCATCATCCTTTTCCTTCATTTGTCCTCCTGTCAAGATTTCAGACACCTACGCACACATGCCCAGAATGTTTTGCAAACCACCAGGGCCAGGATTTGAACCAGTTAGCCATGAGGGATCCAGTTCTCCATTCATAGGACTAAACAGCTGTACTATGGAGACAGCCCTAAGTATGGGACTCTTGAAAAATCCAAATGTATATCCCCACTCACTATGTACCAAATGCCCGCACTCCACAACAGAAATCCAAAGAGCTGAAGATATGATGGCAGGGAGGAATGGGTGCACATCAGAGCCTGTAAGGGAGGGTGCTGGGTGGTAGAGGGTGGGAGGGGAAAAAGGAAGAAACTTTTAACAGACAAAGGAATGTAAAGTTCTTTGTTGAAAAAAGATCTGCAATTTTTGCTTTATAAAATTAAAAATAAATCCAAATGAGAGGATTATGGCCAGAAATAAGATGGCTGTTACTATGGAGAAAAGGGAGTAAAGCTGAAAGACTGTGAAAAAGATTTCTGGGGTGTGGGAGGGCTGGCGATGAGGTCGAAAGAGTGAGCAGATGTGTCGAAGAAATGCACGCTCGCTCCTGCCGCCAAACCCGCCACCAATCCGGCCCTCTGCATGCCTGTATACATAAAGCTTTATCGGGACAATCTCAGCCATTTGTTTATGTCCTGTTTGTGGCTGCTTTCTCATGGCAAGAGCAGAGTGGGATAGCATGGCAGAGACCAAATGGCCCAGAAAACCTCGAATATTTACTATTGATCTGACCCTTCAAATAAACTGTTTGCTCACCCCTGATTTAGGGGTTCATTAAATTCTCTGCTGGTTAAGGAGTTGCATTGAGTTCATAGGGAATAGCAAATGATAATTCTTCACCAACATGGGACCCATTAAAGCAGAGAAGAAAGTAAAACGTGGGATTTCTGACTTGCAAAATTGCCATGTGTCCTGGTGGCTACAATCCTTGAGTATAAATTTCCTTACCTGGAGAAGCTTGGGCAAAATCAGTGGAACCCACACAGCTCCCTTCAAAAAAGTTAGTCCAGAGCAGAGGGAACTGGGAGAAACTTACACTGTGGTGCCCCTGAATTCTGTGATGAAGAGCAACAAAGACTTGGCAGGAGCAACAGCTGAGAAACCTATCCGACAGGCATGGCAGGGCCCTGGCCATCTTGCCATGAGCATCAGTAGGCTCCAAAAATGCCAGCACCCAGGCATTAAGAGGATTTGTCGAGGCTGTTCTAGAAGCACTTAGCACCATTGCCATAATGCTCTAGGGGAGTAGGGAGGGCAAAAAAATGGGGCAGAGATGGCAGAGAGAAAGGCACAGGCAAGCCCAGCTGAAGGTGGCAGCAACAACTACAACCCCCCAGGGCTGCAGATCTTGAAATCAGGAAACTGAAAAGGCACTTCCAAAAATCCAAGTCCATACCCAGTCTTCCCCCAGAGGGCAGCCCTCAGATGATCGACATATAGGGGATGTCGGACACTTGATGGACAGTCTCCTGTGGGACCAGGGCAACCACGACAAACACAGACTGTTCATAAAACACTCAAGTTTGGGAGATGGAGACAAATGATTGGTCTTGTCACGTTTCATCTTCTGCAAGGGTCACTCCCTCCTGAACTTCCCACTCTTCACAGACTCTAGTTCAAATCCAGATAGAGGGAGGGCCCTTACTCCCACATAGGGAGCCTGGCATCCGGCAGCCAAAGTGTGTGCACCAAACCTCAGAGAACTCGGGCTCTCCTGTTTTCTCTTTGAATCCACAGCAAAGAGAACTGGAGAGATAATAGTCAGGTTCCCTCTGAAAATCTGCAAGAATCACTTTAACACAGTGATTAGACATGGCCGCTGGATCCAAACTGCCGTGGTTGGACTCCCAGGAGGCCTGAGACAGGTACTTCACATCCCTATGCTTCGTCCTTTCCATTGTAAACGAACATAATAGCAGAAACTTCTGCCTGGGTGTGTGATAGGAGTAACTGACTTACTAGGTGCAAAAACATTTTGCACAGGACTAGGCCCATCGTGGGCATCCTATGAGGAGTAATGTGATTCTTGGTTGTACAGCTCAAGCCCTTACTGAGGCATGCAGCACCGGGCTCTACACCCTCCATCATCACCCATTCTGCCCCATTCTTGATTTCATTCATTATTGCATTTATTCCTGTGAGGCAGACATATCACCTGAATTTGCAGATGAAAGCCCTAAGGCACAGGGAAGAATCACACCTTGCTCAGAGGCACATGGCTGCTGAATAGTAGAACCAGGAGTGGAAGATTTCAAGGGCTATCGGAGGCTTCGGAGCCCCTGTGATGACAACCTGGTGCTACACCGCAGCGCCTGAGCCCGTCACAGCCTCAGGAGCTGCAGCTCCCCTGCCCAGATGCAAAACAGCAGCCTAGAGGGTAGGGTGAAGCACCTCCTTTCCCCAAGTGGGACAAAGAAAGGGATATGGCAAGGGCTTAAGGGGGGGATGAGAGGTAGCACCCAAGCACGCCAGGTGCTGCTGGCTGTCCAGTCCAGAAGTTCTTCTCATTTTTGTGTTCTTGCCTGAAACCATAAAGACCGGGGAAAAGGAGACAGTCATTCACCTCTCTGGCATTTTGAGATAGTAAGTCCATGGCCATATTTTGATTAATGAATTAACAGGTTAAATATTCTGGGTTTCTGGGAAGATATTTTTTCTTTCCTGTTAAAAAGAGACAGGAAAGGAAAGAGAATGGCTGGGGCTGGATCCCCCTTTTCTTCTTCCTTGAGTACAGATGTGATATTCAAAGCTGTGGGCATTACACTACAGGAGTGAGGCAATAAGCCAAGGTGGTCAAAGAAGAGCTACACTTGGAAAACAGGGAGTTGATCCCTTTTCATTAGTTAAAAATAAATCCAGGGCCAGTCACGGTAGCCAGTGGTAACACTACACTATCATACTGAGGCCACATGGAAGGGTCCCGGTTCATGTCCAGAGACCTCCCTGTACACGCTGGGCATGTGATCCTGGCTAGTGGAGGCTGCAGTGAGTCACAGTGTAGAGACCCTGCAATAGGTGCCTCTCTTCTTCTTCTTTCTCTCTTGCTCGGGGTACATAAGTAATAAACTTCTAAAAAACTCAGGAACCTCCAGGCTAAGCAAGTAAACAGCAGCCAGAGCCACCATTTATCAAGGATGCTGCTACTTAGAGCTGACAGCACCCTGGTTGACACTGCAGAGCAGCTCAGGTCTGCAGAATATGAAGAACTGACATGAGCCAGGCAGTGGACCAGGTGCTAGGGATACGTCCTGGTTCACCAAGGAAGCAACTTGCTCTCTGCCATATCGATTCTCATCAGTAAAGTAAGGAAATAAAGCCAGATGCTAGCAGCGGACCTTTTCATTTCTGAAATTTTATGACTTCACAATGAGGAGATATTCCAAAAGGATTTGAGAAGCATTATAATGTGATAAAGGCAAACAACACATCCAGGAAATTACCAGAAAAGTAGTTCAAGCATGGCCATATATCTCATTTAGTCCTCCTGAGAACACTGTGACATGAGTGGGATTGCATTACTTACTAAAAGACAAAGCTCAGGCTTCAAAATTAGAGGTCACCCCAGGTTCTCAGAGTCAACTGTAACCATGTTGGGATCTAAGCCCAGGCTCAGCTTCCTCTACAAACCATGGTCCCAGTGGCACCATCCCCTGACTCCTCCAAACCAGCACATATGCAACAAGAAAGATCTCTCCACTGCACTCAGCCCACCAGGGTGGGAGACGGTTACTAATAACCACCCACCTAAAGCAGTGTGACTCATGTGTCTGTCATCCTGCCTGAATGGCACAGATGGGCTGCTGGTCTCCTCTCAGAAGCCTACGTCAACGTTAGCACCAGTTGAGTCCATTATCCAGCTTGGCTTGATACATGATGAGGATGAGGATATGATGATGATGATGATGATAATAATAATACGGTGAATAAAAATACTTCCAGGAACAAAGGAAAAAACATACACATGTAATATTCCATGTTCTTCCCTTTTCACTGACTTCTGCTTTATCATACCCCAAAGGCCATCTGGGGACAACATATTTTGTTCTATTGCTCTTTGCATTTATTTTTGTTTTTGTAGCTTTGCAGAATGCTTTCCTATTTGGTAGAGCAAGTCACATCCAAGTTCTTTCAAGGATTGAAGAGGGTGGGGATTAAGGCTCCAGTGTTCTGCTACAAACTAAGCCAGCTCCAAGGGAGGCAGTTGTACTGCTGAGCACATGTTTGTAACGAGAGGCAGGAAGGCGCTCTGAAGCTGTGGGTTTCTTGTCCTTCTCTAGGGAGCCCAGGGTACCCTGAGTGCTGCCTGGAGAGGCACAGAAGAGAGGTGGGCAGTGAGAAGGGACAATGCAGGAAGGCCCTGACTCAGCCGACCCCCTGCCTCAGCCGACCGCTCTGCTCTGTCCATTTCCTAAGTAGGCATTTTCTGTCCCACTTCCTCTGAAACACAGAGTTCTGCCTTTTCACAAGTGTTAAAAAGAAAGTGCTAGGGAGTTATCCATTCAGCAAGGACGAGCATGAGACGCAAAAAAAAACAAGGTGGGTCAGGGTGCTGTGACAAAAGGAGGGTCCAGAGAGAATCTGGGGGTAGCCAGACGAGGGTGCAGTCTGCCCAGCTTGGTCTGGCTTCTTGGATGTTTCTGAGTGGTCATTACCCAGTGTGTTCTATACCCTCCTACAGAAATTGACCAACGGATGACTATTTGTATTACATGAAAATAAGTCACATCCAAGTTCAAGGATTCAAGAGGGTGAGTAATAAGGTTCCAGTGTTCTGCTATAAATTAAGCCAGCTTAGTTGAGCATAAGAGAGAATAATAAATTATTTTCAGAAGAATACCTTAACTCTCAAATTCTCTTTAAAATCAGTGCACAGGCACTTCTGTGTTCATGAATAAAGCTGAAGATTGCAAAGATGTCCACCCTATGAGGATACCTCTGTGGTTGGGTTTTTGGTCAAGAGAGCATACTGATACTTCATCCAGTTCTGTTGCTAAGTAGGTTGGAGAAAAGAGAGAGAGAAAGAAATGGTAACTACTTTCAAATTCCTTAAAACCTAATGAGGATGGGGACCAGTAGATGGTATAGTGGTTATACTGCTGAACTCCTACGTAGTTGACCGTGGTTCAAGCCCCAGACCCAGTAGCTTCAAAATCATGCTGGGTTATGTGTGCACGTGTGCCCAAGATCCCAGGAGGAGAATGGAGGAGAAGGGATTGTGGTATGGACATCTCCCCTGGGGGTGATCTTGTTTTCTCTCTCACTGTGTCTGTCTCTTTCTCTCTCTCGCTCTCTCACATGCATTCCAAGGCAGAAAACCACTAAAAAAATCTAATGAGGGTGCAAGGACAACTGTAAATAATTCCAACTCAAGGGAAAACACACGTGATAAGAGTGGAGAGAGTAGGAAAGATACAGCTAGCCAGGAATCTGAAAAGGAAGAGACCATTGAACAAAGAAATTCAAACAGAATGGGAGACAATTACAATGGGGAAGGAGGAGGGGGCTGAGCTTCACAGAACATTACAAAAGTAGTGCATGGAGCCAGACAGTGGTGTGGCAGCGACTGGATGCTCACAATGTTGGGCCCACATGGGAAGGTCCTGGGCTCACACCCTGAGACCCCCTGTGCTTGCCAGGTGTCCACACAAGCATGCCTAGGACCTAGGCTGGCTGAGCCTGGGGTGGACTGTGGTGTAAAGACCCTGTCAGGGGACTTATCTCTCTTTCTTTCTTTCCTCTCTCTCTGTTTCTCTCTTCCATAGAATAAATAAATAAACTTGAAAAAGAAATAGAAGTTTTGCAGCCACAGTAAAGCTAGAAGAACCTTGACTCTCAGCTCCTTCATCTTCCAGCTACAGAGTGTGGGCCTCTGCTCTCCTGTGTAAATGGTCTCTAAGGTTGCTCTGAGGATACCATGGCATAATTCACCCCACATGGTTCCTGGAGTGAACACACAGGGGTTCCACATATTCTGAGATCCTTTAAAACCAAGTGGAGGGACCAGCAGATAGCATAATGGCTGCATCGCTGGACTCCCATGTAGTCAACCACGGTTGGAGCCCCAGACCCAGTGCCTTAAACTCTCACCTGGTGCATGTGCATACATGCCCAAGATCCAAAAGGAGAATGGAGAAGAGATTGCTACATGGCCGTCCCCCCTGGGGGGTGATTTCTCACTTTCTATCTCTCTGTCTCTCTCTCTGTATTTCTAGTGAGCACACCTGCCCTATAGCCAAAAACTCTCAAAAACAAAAAAAAGTGGAAATTTAGGAGGAACATGATGAGAAGGGGAACATGGCAGGAGTGTGCACCTCTTTCTGGAGGGTGGAATCAGTAAAGAGAAGGACCAGGAAGATGATACATCCAGGGTGCAAAGGAACTGGCAGATCTCAAGAGGAGGCTCGAGACTGACTGCAGAGCAATCCTGAGGAGCAGGCTCTAGCCACATGAGAGTATAAGGTCTAAATAAAGGCCCCCTGAAGAGCAACTCTCCGAAAGGTAGTAATAGCAGTAATTATTAAAATCACCAACATTTATAGGAAACGTAGTATGCTACACCTCTGAGAAGTATGATCTCATTTAACTGGGCCTACAAGAATGTGAAGTAAGTGCCCGCCACTTGTGTTTAAGGGAAACACAGGTGGAGTATCCGAGAGCCGAATGCCTGTGCTCACACGTTCCTCCATCAGACATTATCCAACTGCAGTCACACCAGGCACCACTGGACAACAGAATGAGGACAGGGGAGCTGGACACCATCTGGGACTCGAGGAAAGGTTCAGTCTAGCAGGCAGGAGGGTGGGATGACTGAGACCTCACAAAGCAAAGTCAACCAGTGGCTATTCAGATACTTGAGAGAGCCTGGAGCCCAGGAGGGTCTTCACTCACTCCTGAGGTGGAAATGGACACCCCCATGGTCAGCATATTTAGTTCCCATGGTGGGGTTCACCATGTTACCGCCTCTCACATCCAGACCTCCAGGCTTCTCCAAAGCCACAGGTTGCTAAGAGAAAAAAATAATGCTTGCTCCTTGGAACGTGGGTTCAATATGCATCTGAGCCTTCTGGCCTCAGGGACATCAGAGACAGGGTTCTCCTTTTCCTCTTCTAAACAGAGGAAGACTTAGCCTCAGACCTAGGGATGAAGTGAATGTTCAGAGCAAGGAAGGATGACAGGAGGTTGCTGAAGGTACAGTGAAATTCCAAGATGGAAAAAAACAGAATGGAAGGATGTCAGGATATTCTGCCATCACCCCAACAGAAATCCTTGAGGCTGGATGGCAGTGGGCCCACTGCCCAGAGCATCAGAGCAGGAAAATAAGACAGAGCATGGTCCTCATGGGAAATGTGTACAGCCATGGTTAATGTCATGTCCGGGGCCCAGACTGCATCGCTCCCTCGGCTGAGCCCAAGGACACAACAGCTAGCATGGAACTCTCTGTCTCTTCTGCACCGTGGCACTTACAATCTGCTAGGTTATTGTAACAGTTGTGCAAATGCAAAAGAATACATTGGAGGAAAAATCTATAGACTGTACTCATTGTTTAAGAAACAATTAATGAGGAAACAGCAACAAGCTGGAATCACAGGCTTGAGGGCAATTTTGCAATTAAGAAAATTAGAGGCTGCGGTTTCAGGAGACAAACTGTCAAGCCAAGAGTGGGTAGAGAAAAGGATGCACAACTGTGCCAGGATTTTATGGTATCTGAGTCAAAGCTGGGACACGATGTAGATAGCTCTGGAGTGGAGATAAAGGAGGCAGCGTTCACCGAAGTGGCAAAGATCAGATCTTTCACACAACATAGGCCATTCGTTCACTGTGCTTCATGACCCTGGTGCCAGTGGGTGTTCAGGAAGCGCTCACTCTGTGTCCTGCCCTACACCAACTCTCGTAATCGTCAGCCTCCTGTGAGGAGTTAACTGTAGCCCCATGTTCCGAGGTCAAGAATAAGATCACCAAGAATAAAATCATCAAGTTACAGATGAAATATCTCAGGCTTCAAGGTGAGTCACTTTGTCCTAAGATCCCACAGCACTGAACAGAAGGGTGGTGATACGAGAGGAACTCAGGGCCCTACGATTCCAAATACTTTGTTCTTTTCACTCTGTTGAGCTGCATTTCTGAAGTTCTCTCTCATGCTCATAGCTCCGCTCTGACCACCAACAAAGGCAATCTCATTCTTTAGCCTCTCTTGATGCTGTCACTTGAGGCTTGGGCCTGAGCCCAACCCACTCTTTACTTAGTGCAACCACAGGGAAAAGTGGAAGGCCCAGGATTCCAGCCCTACAAACGAAGCCTCTCCCCTCTCACCTGAGCCTGGCTTTGCACCTAGCCTACTTCTCAGCCCTATGTCCATCTAGCTGCTACTTCCGGCTCCACATCCTGGTACAAGCTCATCTGATCTCTTAAATGTGACCCTTGGCTTTAGTCTGGACAAAACTTGTATGGCCTCTATCTGAATGAGCTCCAGGTCTTTCCATATGCAAAGGGCCTGGAAAGAGGCCAGTCATAGAGGACAGAGCCCCTGCAGGTCAAGGAGAATGGCTCCCGCTCTTAATGCCTCTTGTTTATACAAAAACTAAGACAGGCTGAAGAAACATCGTGACCCAGTTAAAGACAGCGGGTCAGAATCTCGGTCAGGAGTGAGAACTAGGTCAGTGTCAGACTCAGAGTAAAGTGAATCCGGAGATGATAGTCAAAAAGGGCCTGCAAATACACAGGAGCAGGGACAAATGCATGAGGAAGGGTGAGGCTACCAGGTAGGCACATGAGTCCAGAGTCTGAGATTTGCAGGTGGAGAAGCTACCATGACGCCCATTGGGCGATGCTTGCATAAAATACTGGTGTCTGGCACTAGAATTTGTGCATTAATGCTTGCTCAAGAAATTAATTTAAAAATGAACAATGTTGTGTTTCACAAAATGAAAAGAGCAAATTAATACATCCATGTCAGTGAAAGGAGAGTGGGTTATCAGAAGCATTTCCATTTTTAAAGCTCTTAGTTAACTATATGTAGGTCAGGTATTCTGTTTAATTTTCTTCATATCTGGTCCAGGAGATGAGAGAAAAGTTTTGTAGCAATCTCAGTTGTTAAAAAGTTTTCATTCTGGGTATTCTGTGGCGTGGTGGTTAAGCCCACTGGATTCCACATGGTCAACTCCATGGTTCAAGTCCCAGACCTACATTTGAGAAACATGCTAGGTGTGTGTGCATGCATGCCCAAAATCTTGAAAGAGGAAACAGAGGAGAAAGGATTGTGGTGTGGCCATCCCCATTGTAGGTGTTTCCCCTCTCTTGCAATTGCACACGACCTGTTGTATAATTTTAAAAAATATGGTTTTCTTTCCTTAATAAGTGGTATAGCAAATTTATGTAAACCTTCTTTGATGACTCAGGATCAGATAACTGTATCATCAGTGAAATACTG
This sequence comes from Tupaia belangeri chinensis, assembly GCF_000334495.1. Taxonomy (NCBI): domain Eukaryota; kingdom Metazoa; phylum Chordata; class Mammalia; order Scandentia; family Tupaiidae; genus Tupaia; species Tupaia belangeri. Next base: position 4,376,572 of record NW_006159829.1, on the reverse strand, counting down.
TTAACACATGGAAATGTAGATTAAGAAGGTGTGACAAAGTAGAAAGACCAGAAGCAGATCCAGGACTAAAGATGGTGATAAAATATTCTTCCTGGTTGTTTTCCAATACTTCCTCTCCCCAGTCAAATGGCAAATGCCAAATAAATCATTGGTCACTAAAAGTTATGTGTAATCATTGACTTCCCCAAATACTGATTAGAAGATCCCATCTGGTCTGTGCTAGAAACATACAGAAGGACCTGAAGGACATAGTGTGTGATTCATGAAATGCTACCGTACACTAGTTGCTACTGAATGTAATCCAGGTGTTCACTTACGGGTGAACAGTACCATACGCTTTAAAGTTGTGAAATGTATTTCAAACAGCCCTCAGGCATAACCGTTGGATTATTTAATCAGAATTTATCAAGTTCCTAATCCTCTGTGGTCAAATACAGCAGCCACTAGCCATGTGTGGTGACCTAAATTTAAATTAATTTTAAAAAATTAAAAGGTCATTTCCTTATTACAGTAGTCATGGTTCAAGTGTTCACTAGCACACGTGGCTAGTGGCTAACAAATTTGGCAAAGTAGAAAGACAATTTTTTCCACAGGTGGCTGGTCGCTACCATATTGGACAATGTAGATAGACATTTTTATATTCACAGGAGGTTCTAGTGGGCAGTCTTGCCTTACACAGTCTTGCCTGTATTTCTGAAATATGGGGCACAGAGAACCAAGGTAAATGACACCACAAGGAAACGAACAACTCCAGTGTGTGGGAATTTTTATAAGACACCTGGCCAAGACTCTCAAATAATCAAGGTCATGGGTCGAGGGTTGGGAAGGGAAAACTATTCTGGATTTAAAGAGCATAAAGGCAATATGACATCAAAAGGCACGCATACATTTTGACTGAGCTCTGCATCAAAAACATATCTATAAGCAACTTTCTCAGACAATTGGGAGGTATGAAGGTGGAGTACACGTTGAGTGTTACTAGGGAATACTGTGAATTTTTGTTAGTGCAGCGATGTCGTTGGAGTTTTATGAAGAATGCCTCGTTCTGTACTGGGGCTATACAAGTATATTTTCTTGAAGTCTGCCACTTACTTCTAAATGAAGTAGAAAAAAATAAGCATACATTCATATGCAGATAAAGTTAACCTCACAACATGTTAACGTTTGTTCAGTCTAGATGTGTGAACTGTGGGTATCCCCTGTGCCTTTCTTCAAATTTTCTGGGTGATTGAAAATTTTCATAATCAAAGTTTTGTGAAACAAAATCTCTATGGAATTTACAGAGCCTGACGTGTCAAAACTCTGAGGCAGACTGTAGTGGAAAGCCCTTTCTGCCTCCTCACTGGGACGTGGAGCACTTTCACCCCCTACCTCTGTTGTTTACTGGTGTGTCAAGGAGCTCCAACAAGGAAGGACCTCAGCGTCTCTGACTCATGGCTGTTAGCCCCTCATGACTCACTACCATGGGCAGAAGAAAGCCTGCACATCTTACGAACGTGAACTTTTCAACATATTTCCAATTCCAAAGCAATCAATTCCACTGTGATTCCACTTGATGAACTTTCTTTATCCTCATCCTCCCACACTTTATTTTTGAAGAGAGGGTAGACACATCATATTTATGTTTGCCCAGGAAATATGAGTCAAGAGATTCAGCCAGTTCTAACAAGAAGACTTCCTCTAAAAGTCCAAAGCTTAAAATTTAAAAAAGATGACAAATATACTCATTGAACATCAGAATAATTTCCCCATGTCAGGAAGAGAAGAGGGAAACAAAAAAGGTAATCAAGTTCCTGGAATTGAGGACAAAATGATGAAGAGTTAAAAAGGAACTGGCATGATTAATCCTGGGAAAGAGAAGACGAGGTTTTTTTTGTTTTGATTTTTTTTTTTCCCACAAAGTAGCTAGTTTGACTAGGCACTTCTCTGAACAGACCCAAGAACCGTAGGTGGCAGCTAATTTAATATAAAGACTGGGAGCTGACGGGGGGCCTGAGAATGCAGCATACCTCTGTGTGACATCTTAGAGACTCGGGGGGAAGGATGAAGAAAAAGCTCAAGGAAATAGAAAGCAGTGAGCCCACCTGCTACTTACTACCAGGTTCCGGTCTTATCTGATACCTAGAGATGGACAGAGAGTCCTGTCTCCTAGAGAAAATCAGAGATTCCTTGATTAGTCATGTCTTGAAGATAAGTCTTCAGCCTATATCTTGAGGCAAAGTAGCATGGCGGAATGAGAATGAGTGGATGTGGCCTCTCAGAATTGCCATGATAATGGTGTCGAAGATTAATATTAGTGTGGAAGAGCTGTGGAGATTCCATTCTTAGCTTTCTTACAGGTTTGAGTGACAGTCTCCAACTGAGAGCTCCCAGCATACTCTGCAACTGGACTCATTAACTGGGAAAATGCGATAATAACTGCAGTGCAAGTCACACAGCACCAGCCTGTATGCACTGGTCTCGTCATTCATTAGTTGTTAACTTAACACCTAGGATGCAGTGGCCAGTGGCTTGAGGAGTAATTCCTGTGGGTAACAGAAGCAGTCACAATCTCTTCCACACAGAATATGCAGACTAATGGAAGAGGTGGTATAATAATTACAGAAATGATGCAAGATTTCAGACAAGGATCACCTGGCCCAGCCATGGCGGCACAAGCTGGAGGGTGCAGCTGTCGTGAGGGCTGAGGCTGCACAAGGGGTGGACTCAGTTCCTGCTCTAAGCTAAACAGGCCAGGAGACACTGTAAAATACCCCTCGCTCTTTATGAAATAAGATTAGGCTTCATCACTATGAAAGATTTGGTATTTCCAAACTGAAATAGGGAAGACACTCGTGAGAAGGGGTGATGCATCTCAGGCAGAGGCCCTGAGACAGAAGGACACACAGGTCCAGAGAAGTGTTTTCTAAACATTTCAGAATCCACCTCATACACAGATGAGAGCCATCCTCACCCATAGCACAGGCGCAGATACACGCTCTGTGTGTATTTCACATGTATCCGTGAAGTCTGCATTTACAGGTGGGGCTCACTGGAATGTGGCTAAGTGTAAAGCTCTACTGCAACTGGTCTTGTTGATGATATTTTATCATTTAATATAGAATTTAATTAGGTCTGCTTTGTTTTTTAACTTATGATGCAATTGGAAGTGCTTTGACTAGATTTCCATTCATAGTGTAATTATCAGTATTATTTTCAATTTGTGGTTTCTTTGCAGAAATCTTTTAAAGTCACTTACTCATTATGTGAGGATTGTTTAACTAAACTAAATACTATAATCCACAATTCTATCTAACTGGTCCCTGTAAATGACCTAGTGTTACAGCAGAGGGGATCTGAACGGATTAGTGGGACACTGCTATGATCTGCCTGGTAGGAGACCCCTGCTCTCCTTGCCATGCTGCATGTGACCACCTGACAGGTGAACCAAGATAATTCAGGATATTAAATATGCAAAAACACAATGTCTAACCAAAGATGAGAACACCAGGATTTGCATTTACCATGAAAACGTCAAAGGACCAGAGAGAAACACGGCATTTAGGGAGGAAGCAAAGAATTAGAGGTAACTAACATATACCCCAAGGAAAACAAAATTATTGTACAACAGAAAAGAATAAAGGGTGGGGGGAAAAAGGTTAAAAGAAGCACTTAATTAAAATAAGATGCTCTCAATTTGGTCACTCTTGGGGCCAGCAGGTGGTGTGGTGGTTGATTTGCTGGACTCCCACATGGCCAACCACGGTTCAAGTCCCAGAACTGGTGACTTGCTTTCTCAATTTCTTTCTCTCTCTCTCATGAGCACGCATGCCCTTTAGCAAATTTTAAAATAATAATAATAAATAAAATTTTAAAAATAATTCTTAAAAAAAGAGAGAGACATCCTTCTAGAGGACCAAGAATGAAATGTTTACAGTGAGTTTGACAGGAAAGGCAAGTGATTTGCACTGGGGCATGGGAAC
>NW_006159829.1:4369461-4372579 GCF_000334495.1 Tupaia belangeri chinensis | reverse complement strand
AATGAGAAGTAAAGAAGTGGGGGACAAGCTCGGATAGCCTTGTCCGACAGTCATGCCAGAACAGGAGACAGAAGGGAGCAGGAAGGGGACACAGAGCATATGTGGGAGGGTGGTTTTGTTTTCTGGAAGGGAGAGCTATGGTCTGAAGATTTGTTCTCTCTGAAACGCATGTTGAAATGTAACCGCCACTGTGGTAGTATTAAGAGGTCAGACCCTGAAGAGGCGGATAGGTCAGGAAGGCTCTGCCCTCTGGATTGATGCTGTTGTCACAACAATGCGCCTCCGATGAAGGCTAAGTCCAACCATGAGCCCTGTGCATCATTATACAGCCCACGTGATCAGCAATTCTCATCAGTCATGAATACAAATTATTACAACCTGGGAAAGTAACAATTAGTTGAAATGAATTAAGTCCTTCTCAACTCAAAATGTTTTCCCCTTTTGTTCCAAGTGAGATTGTGATCAGTTTTTCTCTTGACTACTTATAGCTTTGCATGAATAATGAGAGACAGCAGGACCCAGCGGAAGAGCCTGAAACTAAGGATTATAAATAAAAGGTGCTGGCCCAGTCATAGCAGCCTTAGAGATGCTGCTTCTTGGGAGGCTGAAGCCACAGGGGAGGCCTGGGTTCGATTTTCCACTCACCATAATATGTAAGGCATAGAGGTGAACATGAATAGTCCCAGCTACTTAGGAGGCTAATGCAGAAAGACAGACATAGCAAGATCCCATCTAAAGAATCAATCAATCAACGAAAAGTGCTGACCTATAAAGAATCGATCAATCTGCCATTCACTTCATTGGATGGACCTTCACTGCCATTGGACAATCCAAGAAAAATCTAAAATCTTGTCATGTTATTTCCCTGCTTGAACATCTTTCAAGGATCCATGGTGCCTACAGAATAAAGCAAACCATTCTTGAAATGCCTCAGGCAACCCTCTTGGTAAGGGGATAAAGTCCCCACTATTCACACCAGACTATGGCTCTATTGCTTACACAGGTCCCATATTCTTGTGAAATTGGAAATATATACCTCAGAGGATTCTAAACTCTTATGCCATACCCTTCATAACTTCTAAAAGATGGTCATTCTTGCAATGAGGACAACACTTGAAGGAGTAAAAGCCATTGCATAAACCAAATAAGCCTAAAGTATGGTAAAGCCATTTCCTAAAGGCTCTCTGGTGATGAAGGCAGTGATGTGCTGCAATCAGAATAATCTACCACTAATTCACAAACACACAGCCAGGAGATCAGCCCAGTGAGAGATGAGGACACAACAGCAAGAACAAGTTGTGCTTGACCTGGTGGTGGCCACGTTTGAAATGTTTTAAACCATTAGTATGAGGAAAAGAGGGCGAAAAGAAGGAATAGAGAGAGATAGAGAGACAGAGACATCGGGAGACAAAGAAATACAGAGGAGGAGAGAGAAAGAGATTTTTTTTTTTACTCAATTGTAATTGTGTTGTTTCTATTCAGTCCAAGCATTGTGTATGTGTGCATGAAACTATAAACTGAATGAGCTCTCTCAAACACAAGTCATCCCTAGGGAAACTCAGCATTACAAGGAATGTCTTGGGATAGATTTGCTATGCACACTACATAAAGATCAGCATTCTACACTTTATATGACTATATCAATGCATCTCTGGCAACATTTTAAGTAGATTTACCTAAGGTTTGCAAAATCACTGTAAAGAGTCAGCTGGTCAGCAGAAAACAAGTATAGCCCAGGTGCCTTCTGCACTGTGCAGAGAAGGTCTAAATTTGCACTCGAATACACAGTCAACAGTGTCGCCTGGTCATTTGGGAGGGTGGTGCAGATGGCTGAGCAAAACTTAAGGACTCTGAGGGCCGAAAACACCAGTGAACAGCTCTATCATTCATTAACTGAGTGACCTTGGGCAAATAATTTGTTCTCTAGTCTCAGTCTCTCACTTGCAAAATGAGAATAATCACTGCCCCATACTGGGAGACGTGCTCCTTCCTCTGGCTCTGACCTCACCAACAATCCTTCTTACCCTGCATTGCCATCATCTGCTTATTTACTTGTCTTATTCATTACAAGCCCCCTTGATGGTCATGGTTACAAGATCTTCCCCTGATAGTTGCAAGCACCATTTTTGTAAACTGAAATCGATCGTGTAATTCACAACGTGAGCACTGCTAGCTCCATCCATTCTTCCTTCCGTGCTAAAAGAACTCTGATATTTTCCATCACACTCTCCACACAGGCTCCTCATCGGATGTCCTTCTGGTCAGTGAGGGCCATGAAAGCCAGTTCATGTCAGAGAGATGTTAGTGAAATTCCATTGGATGGAAATACAAGAAAGTTTAGTTTTTCTGATCAAAAAGATAAACTTGGTCTTTGTCCTTTACTCTCCCAGCCTCCTATATGGACACCATGCCTAAGGTAGAGCAGAGACCTCACAACCATGGAGCTAGAAAGAACGCCACGTGGCAGAGGTAACAGAGCAGCAAGATTGGAGAGCCCAGGTTCCAGACGATGTCACCAGTAAGGGCATGAGCCCTTCTCTTGTTAACATGAGAGAAACAAAGACCAATTCAGATAAACCACAGTCATGAGGTTTCTATTATTATAGTTAAACCCAGCTTTAACTAACACACAACTATACATACTTTATTCCCCTCAAGTAAGATTGAATCCCCGCCCCTTGCCTGGACCTCCCTTTGTCCCAGTGTCTTTACACTTGTCAGACCTGCCACCTGCGGTTCCCCACCACATGCTCTCTGAAACCCAATCATCCCACCTGGTCTACTAATGAGACTCCTGAAACCCCATTGTTCTTTACGCGTCCTCATCTTTGCCTAAGTTCTTCTGCTTCAGAATGGCTTTTCCCAGGAACCAGCAGTTAGCATAATGGCTATGTCGCTGGACTCACACGTAGTTGACCGCAGTTCACGTCCCGGACCCGGTGGCTTAAAACTCACGCCAGGCACGTGTGCGTGCGTGCCCAAGATCCCGAGAGGAGAATGGAGGAGAAGGGATTGCGGCGTGACCATCCCCCCGGGGGGTGATTTCTCGCTTTCTGTCTCTATGTCTCTCTCTGCCTGTCTGGCGAGCGCACACGCCCTACAGTGAAAAATCTCTCCC
>NW_006159829.1:4368026-4369354 GCF_000334495.1 Tupaia belangeri chinensis | reverse complement strand
TCCCAAAAAAAAAAGAAAAAAAAAAAAAGAATGGCTTTTCCCCACCAGCCTCACCTGGAAACGTCCAAATGGCCTTAGCAAGATTGGGGTGCATGTCACCTCCCACAAAGCATTCCCTGATTCCAGTTTCTCCCCTCCCTGAGTTTCCAGAGAATGCTCCACGGCTGCTTTTACTACAATCACTAATAGTTACTTTCAAAACTGTGTTGGATCATGGCCTTCTCCTCCAGAACCTGAAACCCAGAAAGCAGTGGTCTTGCCATGTCAGGCATCCAACACGGGTTTAAGGGGTCTTCCTAATCCATGGCCCTACCTAGAGGGTGGCCTCTGTCTTCTCTGAATCTTTACCTGGGAAATACAGATAGCCCCAAGTCCTGTTCTGAACAGGATCTGAGGGATTAGGCTGCATGGACAATTGCTCCTCCCTCAGGAATGTGCAGAAGACATAAATGGCATGCTAAGGAGGGGAAATCAAACTGTTTTGCTAAACACTCACAGAGAAAACACATCTGCCACCAAATGAGCAGGTTTCCTACACGGAGCCATTCTGATACTAGGTGCCTGGGGTTAGCACAGACCCACCGATTACAGGCTAAGTCCCTCAAGCTGCTTCTCCACTTCAGATGCCAGTCCCAGCTCCCGTCATCATCTGGGCTTCCGACAGAGTGACACTAAGACAGAGGTTCCCATGGCATCCTCTTCAAGGTTGACAATTTGCTACAGCAGCTCACTAAACCAAGGAAAACGTTTCTTTGCACAGATCAGTTATTAAGAAGCAGGAAGACTGGAGGAACAGCCACACAGAAGAGGCGCAGGGGACAAGGTGTGGGTGAGGGTTGGAGGCTTCCGTGTCTTCTCCAGCAGCTCCATGTCCTCATCGGCCAGGAAGCTGTCTGAGCCCCCTCAGGTGGGTTTTATGGTGGCCTCACTACACGGCATGATGGACCATCTCACCGGCCACTGGTGATTAAGTCACTCTCAAGTCTCTCTCCTTTCCCTTCCTTCGAGTTTGGGAGGAGGGGCCTGATAATTCCACCCCTCTAATCACAATGTTGGTTCCCTTGGCAACCAGCTCTCCATCTTGAGGAGCTTTCCAAAAGTCACCCCACAACATCAACTCATTTGTAGGCAATGGGCCGGTAACGAATAACAAAAGATGTTCCTTTCAGCTTCACTGTTCTTATCACTTAGGAAAATAGAAGAACATTAGGAGCTCTGGCCTAATAACCAAGGTCTTAACTCAAAATACACATATGTCTTTTTCTTTCTTTCTTTCTTTCTTTCTTTCTTTCTTTCTTTCTTTCTTTCTTTCTTTCTTTCTTTCTTTC
>NW_006159829.1:4347923-4367628 GCF_000334495.1 Tupaia belangeri chinensis | reverse complement strand
CACCCCCCCCCGCGGGGGGGGGGGGATGGCCAAACCACAATCCCTTCTCCTCCACTCTCCTCTCAGGATCTTGGGCACACATGCACATGCGCCCAGCATGAGTTTAAGTCACCGGACCTGGGACTCGAATGCAGTCGACTACATGAGAGTCCAGTGACATAGCCATTATGCCATCTGCTGGTCTCCACATATGTCTTGTTATATCACAATATCCACGCCCCTGGAGTTGAGCACCCACACATTAATAGATAATGCCTACAAAGTGTTAACATAATCCCTGCTAAAGTGAGTTCAATAAACATTAGCTGCTGGGATGATGATGATGATGATGGTTTTTTGTTCCCATTCTCAGCACTCGGTAGTGCTAAGTACTTTTTAGATGAATAAATTAAATGAAATTTAGGTCATTTTTTATTTTAAGTGTCTTTCTGTTCTTTTTGTGAAAGAGAAAGAGAGAGAGAGAGACTCCTGTCAGGGTCTTGTTGTGCAGAATCCCCTCTCCCCACAAGCCCCCAGCAAGTCCAGATATGGGCATGTTCATGGTTCAGGTCAAACCTGGAACCGATTCCAGGGCTTTCTCACAATTCTAGTATTACTCAGGGGCACCCTAAGGTCTGCACCAGGTCTTCTATTGCTGGTTCTAAATCATACTCTAAAATCTCAGTACAAAATGACACAAAATCGAATGATTTCCCTGTGTACTTGATTTTCCAAACAAAATACCTCCTGATGTTTATCCCTGGAGATTAGCCATGAGAGGTTCAATGACTGCTTGACACAGTCTGGTTTTGAGCACAGTGAGACCCTGGGGCCAGGGCTTCCTGAGAAGGTTCTCAGTGGGGCCAGTTGCGCTGGCAGGCCCAAGTCCATAGTAACTATGGCCCAACAGTGCAACCATCCATTGGTTCTTGAAGCTCATAGGGCTCAGGGAGTTTAGCTCTGGCCCCAGCATTCCTGACAATTTCATTTTCTCATGCACATTCTATGGGGACTCCTTGGGACAAGTAAAGCCCAGAGAGACGGGAGCACCCAGGACCTCGGGCATGGGACGCATACTATGTACTCAGTCAAATGTCCTTCACTAATCTCATACTCTTGCTCAAGTCTTTTGCTGTGTCAGGAATTTTTGCTAAGTCTATGCATGCAGTAGTTAAATCTTTTAATCATCCAGGCCATATCTGACCAAAAAAAAGGTCTTGTTATTCCCATTTCACAGATGACAAAATCAGAGAAGTTAAATGTTTTCTGAGTCAGAGCTAGTGAGTGGCAAAGCTAAAACAGGGCCAGGCCTTTATAAACCCAAATGCTTTGCTTGACTCCTCTAGGTCAGTCTGTTTGCATGTTATAGCTGAGTATATGGGGACAGAGTGATGGCCAAGTTATACCATACCATTGTTAGGGAATGATTGACAGCTGCCTCCTTCCCTTAAGTGGACCAGTGTTTGGACTGCGTATATTTGAGAATGGTTCTGGGAGTCTAACCCTTCAGGGTTTGCTTCCTTGCCCTGCTGTAGGACCTTATACCCAGCCAGTCATTTCTCGTGTTCTCCTCTAAGCTGGATCACAGCCTCCACTTTGTTCCTTCTGTTCTGTCCAATCCAGTGCCTATATAACTGCCCTCTCCCAGATACTTCAGAGACCATTGTGTAATGACCACCCAGGAACCAAGACCTCATTATGGGACCAGGCATCTGACAGGGCCCGAGTCAAACTCAACTTAAAAGGAGATCATTGCAATTGTCATGCATTGGTGGGGGTACAAGATAAGCAAGCCCAGGATCTCCCTGGAGGAGCTCATAGTCTGGAGACAGGATATTTGGATGTTTGAATCAGTGATAGATATTTGCAAAGTGCAGATTTGCACGACCTGGAGAAGGAGCTGGGCCCAGTCCCCATCAGAGGTGAACCTGAGCTTGGATGTGAAGGATATTCCCAGAATGAAGAGAAGGGAGAAAACAAATGCCATTTTGGAAGACAGGGCATGAAGGTAGGCTTGAGGTGTGACACCTAACTTGTTTCCAAAGTTGTTGAGGATGAGATCATTGTACATCTGCACGTTAGAGAAAAGGATAGGGAAGAGAGAAAATAGGACAGAAAAGTGTTGGAATAAAGAGCCTGAAAGACCATCAGGAACCCACTAAGGAAATGCTGTTCATCTTTAACAACTTCCAGAATTCAGGGAAATAAAGTCTTGCTTGAGCTGACTTCACAGGCAGCAATCCAGGTGCCTACACTGTGCTCAGAGGAACCCTGCTTTTGGCTAAAGGCTCTGCTCTCATCATCTTGATCTTAGTAATGACCTTCCTTCCCTTCCTTCCTACCAAACAGCATGTGCACTTTCCAGAGAGAGACAGAGAGACAGAGAGTGAGATGCAGAAAGTACCCCCCAATGGGTATGGCCACATCATCAGTCCTTCTCTTCCATTTCTCTATCCCATCAGGATTTGGGGCATATGCATACATGCACAAGTACACACACACACACACACACACACACACACAGAGTGTTTTTCAAGCTGCCGTGGCTGGGACTTGAACCACAGTCAGCCAAGTGCAATCTGGCTTCCCTTAACCAGTGGCATATGGGGTCGGCTCCTTAGTAATAATTTTTAACAAGGAGTTCCTCATTTTAACTTTGCACCTTATCCTGTAAGCTTCCTCTATCGCTCTGTCTCTGTCTCTGTCTCTCTCTCTCTCTCTCATATACACACACACATAAACACCACCTTCATCTGAGCTACTTCCTTATGATTCAGAGTCTCCTCAATTGTCATGACTTCTGAAAAATCCTTCTTCCCCTAGGTACCCACAACATTTTGGCTTAGTTTGACCAGATCATCGAGTCATGATAGGCTATAGTGTCAGGGCCATGCTTTGCTCAAAGCCCAGTTCTTCTGCTGGCTAGCTGTGCACCTCTGTATAGGTACTCAGCCTTAGAGTAGCTACACTTATGGTGCTTATACATAGAATGGCAGTCACTGCTAAAGATTCTCTCTTTCTCTCTTTCTCACTTGCTCACTCTCTGATGCATGCACTTCCCAGGGACAGACAGAGAGACAAATAGAGTGAAAGTGAGAAAGCATGACTGGGGGGATGATCATGTGGCAATCCCTTCTCCATTCTCCTCTCAGAATTTTGGGCATGCATGCACATACGCCCAGTGTGGCTTTCGAGCCAGTGGGTCTGGGATTCAAACTGCATGGTCAGCCATGTGAGATCCGGCTGCCTTGACCACCACACCCCCTGGCTGGCTACAAAATGTTTTTCATATATCGGCTCATAGAATACTTGTGACAACCCATTAGGTAGGCATATGGTTATCTGCATTGTTTGATTAAAGACGTAATGCTTAGGTTAAAAAACTCAACCGATGCCAGAGTCAGGATAAGACAGAGTTATGCAGCCTCAGTATGTGCATTCTCTCCTTCTCACATGGGGTCTCTGCATCTTACATTTTTACCATCAAGGGGAGAGCGCTAAGCTGCCCACATTTTACAAGACATGTTTTCCCCGTTTCTAGCACACACTCACCCACCTGTGTATCCATTCACCTATCCATCTAAGCATTCTTTCAATGACTCATAAACGGCATTTTCCCACTGATGCCAAGATAATGCCTAGACTGAGGTCCTTCCATGAATTGTGGCTCAGTGAATGAATGAGACTGTGTTTCAGGCACCATAAATAATGAGTTAAAAAATACTTTTCTGTCCATGTAAGAACCAGACACAGACTTAAATCAGTGCTTAAAGTGCAGAAGGTAACATTTATTGAGTCATAAGAGGGTCCGACACTGTTCTAATCACTATATTTGTGCTTATTCTTTAATCCTTTAAAAGAGAAAAACTGCAGGAGGTGCTGTTTTTTAATCCAAATCTTATAAATGAAGAAATTCAAGTGCAGAGAGGTTGAATAACCTATCCAGAGGTGCACAGCTAGCCAGCAGATGAGTTGCGCTTTGAGCAAAGCATGGCCCAGACTACACAGCCTATCATGACTCGATGCTCTGACAAGCTAAGCCAAAGTGCTGTGGGAACGTAGGGGAAGACAGGATTTTCAGAAGTCATGACAATTGAGGTGAATCTGAAATCTATAAGGAAGTAGCTCAGATGAAGGAGTTGTTTATGTGTGTATGTGAGAGAGAGAGAGACAGAGACAGAGTGATAGAGGAAGGGAAATAATGACAAAATTATGAATGTATCCACCAGCTCTGGTTTTGGAAAAAAAAATCATTTGTTCCCTTTTTTTGCCTTGTCTGTGCCTTGATCTCTCACTCTAAATGGGACTAATATCGGCTCTACCTAAAGAATGGTAAATGTTGCTGAGGGTGTGGTAAAAAGGGAACCCCCTTCTGCCTTAGTGGGAGTGGAAATTAGTACAACCACTGTGGAGAACAATATGGAGGCTCCTCAAAGACCTACAACTACCATATAATCCAGCAATTCCACTCCCAGGTAACTATCCAAAGGATAGGAATACGCTCAGTCAGAAAAACATTTGCACATCCATATTTACTGTGGCATCACTCACAATTGCTAAGACATGAATCAACCCAAATGTCTATGAACAGATGAATGGATTGAAAAAGTGTGGCACATAAGCACTATGAAATACGACTCGGTCGTAAAAAAAAAGAAAATGAGACCCTGACATTTGATAGAATGTGAACAAATATGGAAGCTGTAATGCTAAGCAAAGTAAGCCGGACTATGAAAGAGAAGCATTGCATGTCCCACATGATATACATCAAATGTCTGTACTCTATGGAAGAAACTAAAAGATTAGAAGGTTAAAAAAAAAAAGGCATGGAAAGCAACTGGGGATACCAAAGACAATGTGGGAGAAGGGTGGGAAATGGGGGATGGTGAGAGGGAGGAAATCAAAGGTTAAAAACAAAACAAAACAAAACATTTAAGGGACACAAAAATTTAAAAAAATTGTCTGTTGATGATAATGTATATGGTAATATCTTTGACTGAACTAATATACCGTGTATTCATGCTGGGAAAATTCATTTTCTATGCTGTAACAATATAGAGTATATAGAGTAATTGGATGTAAAAGTAAATAAATAAAATATTTTAAAAGATTAAATTAAAACATCACCTGGAAAAGTACTTTCTATGGTCCCTAGTGCATTGTAGGGCTTAGAAAGAGCTATCTTTTCCCTCTCATTTGCACAACCTCATAATTTAATGCTAATCTGCCGCCCTGGTAGCCATCATCAGGACCCCAAGAATATCTGCAAAGGAAACATCCAGCCAGTGCATACTCTTCACTACTGCAGTGACTATAGACAGCCCCACATCACATTCCACTGCAAGTCAGCCAGCCTGTTTTAACTTAAAGCAAGAAAGTAGCATATTGATTTTAAGCCCAATAGATGTATATAATGTATCACTTTAAATCTCAAGAGTTTTGACATGCACATTAATCACTGGATTGTAAATAAGAATATCCAGGGAGACACTGAACTAAATCAAACAAAGAAGAAAGGAAAGATATAAAATTTTAGTAAATGTATTTTCTTTTATTTTGGTTCAAGACAGTTGAAAAGGTAGAAAGTGAAAAGACAAACATCCATTTTTTAAAAAAAAATTTTAGCAGAATAAGTGGGGAGGACATAGGGTGCCCTAGATTCTATGCATGTGTGTATTTAACATATATACGTATGCATGTATGTATAAACCTAAGCAGGATTCTAATTCTATAGCTACTTTCCAAGTCACTTGCAGTATTTTACACACTTTCTAGAACCAAAAGACCTGAGAAAACCTGATATTAGGGATCATCAATTCATCCCCTAAATAAATCACTTATTTAAGCCAAATAGAAGTTCTAACACTTTCCAAAATGTATAGTGAGTGCATAAATACCAAATATATATAATATGGATATGGACATAGATATAGATACAGTTTTAATTGCTAGAAGGTATATGCACTTACCAGGGAGGGAGGGACGGAAAGAGAGGAATATATAAAGCACTCCCCAGTGGGGTGTGGTCACACCACAATCTTTCTTCTTCCATTTCTCCATCCCATCAGGACTCTGGGCATGCGCACACACTCACCTGGTATGTTTTACAAGCCTCGAAAGCCAGGATTCAAACTGCAGTCAGCCATGCGGGATCTGGTTTTCCAAACGTGGTATTTAACTGCTGCACTACAGAGCTCGCCCAAAAGTCAAAGATTTTGATGAAGTAGGGCTTTTTGATGTCTCACTTATTTTTGTTCTGGTCTGCTGTTTGCTCTGTTTTGCTTTTATTACCTATAAGCATCCTTCACAAGGAACATCTATAGGGTAGCTGAGAAGGGAGAAGTTTGGAGATCTAACCAACTTGAGGGTTGGGTTCTGGCTTCAGTTCTGGCTAGCTGTATGACTGGGAGACATTTCTTGCCCTCTCTGTGCTCTGATCTTCCATTGAAAATGGGGGTAATATTAGCTCCTGCATAACAATGAAATAAAAGCATTACCGGGGAGTACTTCCCATAGACCGCTTTCAGCTTTCTGTGCCTTGGTCTAGCAGGGCTTAGAGCCTTCTTTCCTTTTCCCCATACCACCTCATAATTTAATGCTAATCTGTCATTTAAAGATGATCATTCTTTGTTTCCAATATCCACATGCTTCAGAAGAGAAGACAGAAAAAAAGAAAGAGAAAAAGAAATAAATCACTTATTTAAGCCAAATAGAAGTTCTAACACTTTCCAAAATGTATAGTGAGTGCATAAATACCAAATATATATAATATGGATATGGACATAGATATAGATACAGTTTTAATTGCTAGAAGGTATATGCACTTACCAGGGAGGGAGGGACGGAAAGAGAGGAATATATAAAGCACTCCCCAGTGGGGTGTGGTCACACCACAATCTTTCTTCTTCCATTTCTCCATCCCATCAGGACTCTGGGCATGCGCACACACTCACCTGGTATGTTTTACAAGCCTCGAAAGCCAGGATTCAAACTGCAGTCAGCCATGCGGGATCTGGTTTTCCAAACGTGGTATTTAACTGCTGCACTACAGAGCTCGCCCAAAAGTCAAAGATTTTGATGAAGTAGGGCTTTTTGATGTCTCACTTATTTTTGTTCTGGTCTGCTTTTTGCTCTGTTTTGCTTTTATTACCTATAAGCATCCTTCACAAGGAACATCTATAGGGTAGCTGAGAAGGGAGAAGTTTGGAGATCTAACCAACTTGAGGGTTGGGTTCTGGCTTCAGTTCTGGCTAGCTGTATGACTGGGAGACATTTCTTGCCCTCTCTGTGCTCTGATCTTCCATTGAAAATGGGGGTAATATTAGCTCCTGCATAACAATGAAATAAAAGCATTACCGGGGAGTACTTCCCATAGACCGCTTTCAGCTTTCTGTGCCTTGGTCTAGCAGGGCTTAGAGCCTTCTTTCCTTTTCCCCATACCACCTCATAATTTAATGCTAATCTGTCATTTAAAGATGATCATTCTTTGTTTCCAATATCCACATGCTTCAGAAGAGAAGACAGAAAAAAAGAAAGAGAAAAAGAAAAGGGAACCAGCAATTAGCGTAATGGCTATGTCACTGGACTCCCACGTAGTTGACCACAGTTCACGTCCTGGACCCGGTGGCTTAAAACTCACACTGGGCGCATGTACGTGCGTGCCCAAGATCCCAAGAGGAGAATGAAGGAGAAGGGATTGCGGTGTGACCATCCCCCTGGGGGGTGATTTCTCGCTTTCTGTCTCTATGTCTCTCTCTGTCTGTCTGGCGAGCGCACGCGCCCTATAGCGAAAACCTCTCCAAAAAAAAAAGAAAAACGAAAAAAGAAAAAGAAAAAGAAAAGAAAGCCAGAGAAATCTCATTCTGTTATTCAGAGCAATTATATTCATATTCATTTTATTCTCCCCAAAGGCCAACACAAGCTGGCATGTTAAAATACTGAGCTTGATGAATTCTACCTTGGGCACACGGTTCCAAGGATAATCTTATCTTTATACATTCTCTTTAAACAAACTAAGAAAGGCCATTTATTCTACAGTGTGTTTTCTATTCTGACTTAAAATGAACAGGGCTTTATAAAAGCCACCAGTCCCATTGTCCACTCACCCCTGCAGTAAAAGCCCAGTTGTGATGATACGGGCCCCAGAAATTAATTTTCCAGATAGCTCAGATGAAATCTCTTAAACACCAAATACGTCTACCGTTAATCGGAACAATTTCTGATGTAATTTATAGTATAAATCATACTCCCCTGCCTTATTTCAGAAGCATTTACAGGCTGTAACAGCATTCCTTTGATGACTCACTGTCTCACTGCTAAACATAAGTTATTGCTTAGTGCTATTCGCTGGCCGCACAGGCTCCTGGGGCATGAACGGTTCTGAAGTTCCTCACTCAGGGTTCCAAGGCCCTACCTCATTCTCCCTCTCATGGAGAGTCCCATTCAAGGAAGACCAGGTTCTTCAGTTTTCACATTAGAATGCCAACTTCACCATCCTCTTGGTCAAATATAAAGTTCAGCCTTTAATCGGACTAAGCACTAATTAATCTCCCACTGCACATCGAGTATTATAATAGAAGTTGTTGAATTTTATTTTTTCGGGGAATTGTCATTTAAAAGTTCTCGTGGGTTACCTATGATCATTGTTTTAAAGACGAAGAAACTAAGGCTGAGGCCAGTAAAGCAACATAGCTGGAGTAATACAGTAGCCTAGAGGGAGGTTTAGATTGCAGCTAGGTTTGAGGGAAGGATATTGCTGAAATGTCATACCATGGAACTCACATGAGTAAGGAGGGATGGAACGAAAAAAGGAGGCTAAGAAATTTGGGCAGTCATTAACCAGGGGTATTTGTGAAATCAAGGACTAGCAATAATGGGGAAACTCAACAAGCAAGCTCAGAGCAGAAGTCGTGCCTGATGGATTATCTGGAAAATATAACAAGTGTGAGGTGTGAGTACATGAATGGGTGAGGAAGTGGATGGCTGAGTGGAGTAGAGAAAAAGCTGAGCTGAGAGGTGAGGGCCAGGGTGGTGTAATGATCATGCACTTGGACTTGGAAAGCACCCAAGATATGGGCAGGACTTGGGTGTGCAGGAAACCAAGATCCAGGGAGTAAAATTATTGGCAAGCAGAGAATAGCATGTTAATAGGCTGCCAGTGCAGACTGGCAGGTGCCAGTGGAGACTGGCAGGTACCAGTGCAGATTGGCAGGTGCCAGTACAGCTGGTGCCTTGCTGCAATCCGCCTGGCTGAGGACACTTTTAAGAGATGAGCAGATGTGGCTAATTTGGAAAGAATCCATCCACAGTAGGGTTCCTTGGGTTCCAAGTTTCACAAAGTTCGGGGAGACCCTTTTGCAGTACGTGTCCACGACTCGTCCCCTCAGGCACCAGAGATTACAACTGCCGTGTGGTGCCCAGACAGGAATGCTTGCAGGCTCCAAGGCAGCCCTGCTCTTCAGATAGAAAATATTCTTAGCTGGGGTCATGGGATGACTTCAGGAGATCCATAACTCCCCTAATAGGATTATTGTTTCATTTATTTTTTTCCTGAGAAGAGTGGCTGTAGATTTCATCAGATGCTCAAAGGAATCCTTGACATAATTAAGATTAAGAACAAGTGTCCAAGGAAACATTGCTTTTATCTTTAGATTAAATTGGACAGAGGATACTGCACTTATGTCTCACACTAACTGGTCTCAAGCAGAGCTACTCCCCATTAAATGGCCAAACAGCCACCCTTGTGCTCGCCAGAGCATGGTGTGGGGAGGCTCCAAAGCACACACCTCAAGTTGCCCTCATCCAAGATCTGGTGAGAGGACTCCTCTTCTACTTAAGCTGAAAGCTGAAAGACAGTGGCTGGTGCTGCAGAGACAACAGGGCAGGCTACTCCAGGAGGAGGGTGCACAGCAGCAAGGGACCAGCTTGGGTGTGTCCCTGAGCATGAGCCCACCTCTGAGTAGCTCCTATTGGTTGATGGTTTTTAAATGCAAAGTATACGATTCCATTATTGAGAAGTATTAATATAAGTATTAATTCTTATATTGCTTCTTATTCTTCTTATTGCCTCAGGGCATGTGCACCTATCACAGATGAGAGAGAAAAAGCACCCCATAGTAGGGTGTGGTCATGCTGTAATCCTTTTTCCTCAATTTATCCTATCTTTAGGATTTGGACACATGCACATGTGTATCTGATGTGTTTTAAGCCATCAAGGCTGGGATCTGAACCATGGTCAGCCATGTGGGTTCTAGCATCTTTAAATGCTGCATTATGGGGCCAGTCCTATTGATCTTCTGATATTTAGTAAAAGCTGAGTGTCTAAACTGTCCAAAGTGTTTGATACAGCTATAAGTATAACATAGTCTTTGCACAGGAGCTCAGCATCATGCAGAGGAAAGAGTTGATTAAAACAAACAAACAAACAAACAAACCAATACACACATACGAGTCTCGCAGACAGCGATGTGTTGATGAATGCTATGGAGAGAAACAACGTAAGCTTCATGGCTAGATGTTAGAAGGGTCTCTTTGACTGGGGTAGTCTGGAGAGACTTCTAAAAAGAAAGGACGTGAATAAGGGGAGGGAGAAACAGAGAAACATCAGGGGAGCTTTGTCTTAGCCAGCAGTGTAGACACAAAGTGAAAAGGCTATGTGATAAGTGAGAGCTCGACAGTGTACGGCTTTTGTTTTAGCTTTATTTTTGGATGGGCAATGGCGTCAACCCTGTCGGTCCAGAAGAACATTTTATTTCCTCATTCTATAAACATCCTTGGTTGATAACGTCTCCTTAGCTACCAATTAGCCTCTATATGATGAGGATTCTCTAAGTAAACTGTTCAGCCAAAAGCTCTTTTGTAAACTTGACTAATAGTTCTAATTGCCTAAAATGTGCATGGATATCCTCAAAGACCTAAAACTACTTATTCAAAACAGAACTCATAATTTACCTCTTAAAATCGGTTCTTTCCCCTGTGTCTCCAGGCCAATGAACAGCACCAAGGCCAATATATCAGACCAAGTCCGGAAACCGTGAGTCATCCTTGATACCACTCTACTCTTGAACCCTTTAAATTGAGCCACATAGCATGTCTACAGATGCCACCGACTTACTGCTCACAAGCTTGTCCTGTCTTCATCCCTAACACCCTAACCTCTTGACACTGTGCTAGATCAGACAGTTCAAATAGCAGGTCTCTATCTATCATTTTACAATTCACCCACCTTTCCTATTAGTTCCCAGAGAAAGAACAAACTCCTTCACAAGCTGCCCAAAGCCCTACACGGCCCAGTCTCTACTACCTTCCGGCCTTTGCACTTCTCGCCTCGGCAGATACACTCTGCACCTGCTCGTCCCTCTCAGGAACACTCTGGCTCAGCTCCTGATCTTCACACTCAATTTTCCTTCTACCTGAAACAATTCCCTGAACTCCTTCTCCTTCGATTAGTCTATATAACCCCTACTTGTCATTTTCGCCCTTTCTTAGATACCTCTTTCTACCGGAAGCCCACCCCCAGCACTCTCAGGCAGGTTAGGTGTCCTTCGCTTCTGATTTCATGGCTCATCTCCACCATGGCCTTTGTCATGGTAGATTATAATTGCTTGTTTACTTGGTCTTTTTCATAAGTTGCACATGTCTTCAGATAAAAGCAATGTTTTCTACATCGTGGGCTCCCTGTGCTCCTAGAATACAGCATGGGCATAATAACCACTTATGAAATACATGCCGATGAACTGCATTGTATTCAAACCCCTCCACTGCACAGGCAGGAAAACAGGCTGACAGAGGTTAAGTTCTTGCTTAAATAACACAGTAAATTCATATCAGGGTTGACTCTAGAAGATAGGTCATATTTTTTATATCCAATTTCTTTTCAGGTACTAGGCTTCTTCCAAAAGGTAAAACTCAGTTCCTGATCAAGCATAGTCTAGCAATGACTCACGATCTAGATATGAAAAGTCAAATGCTAAGAAACCAAGAAGACAAAGCCAAAGGGATTTCAGTGAATGCCAAGGGGGAATAGAAGAGGCAGGAGTACCCATGGAGGCTGAGTGGCGAGCCCATTCCTAAAGGTGTGGCGGAGAGCAGAGAAGGACCCACAAAAGCAGGCATGTCTGAGAAAGACAGGTGGAGGGTCTCAACTTTAAAAGCCCAGCCAGAGTTCACCACCACAGCAGAGACTTCTGCTGAATATACTCCTCCCAAGGAGGAACTGCTGCGCCTCCAGCTTATTCCTGTTCAGAGTGCTCATCCGCCATCTCCTCTTCCCCACCCACCTCTGGGTGACATTCACCCCTTCCCTTCCCTCTTTGCTCATCCTCCCTACTGCGACTGAGGACTGTGAGCTTAGAGACTATGACGTCACTGCAACATCTGCCTAAATAAAACAAAATTAGAAACGAAATCCTCAAGGAGAAAAAAAAAATCTTTCCTATATCACAAAGCCAAATAACCGAGCTGCACCATCAATTAAAATATTGCACCATTAAAAAATGAGCAGAAAGATGTCAAACGTGACATAAATAAGCAGCAGGATTCGGGCAGCCTCAGACCTGCACACAACTGGGTGGACGGAGGCTTGTCTAACTACAGATCTATGGTTTCCACTGTCCCAAGAAAGTCTCACAAGGCATTTGGTTTTGGTAGTCTTGGCATCCCACTGCCTAGCCATGCCTGGAATATTAGAGGTATGTAGTAGTCACTTAATTTTTAATCCACTATTTGGGACACGTCCTGTTTCTCCTCTAAATCTGTTCCTCATTCTGAGTTCCATCAATGTGGGGACTGGGCTCTACCCTGGAATCAAGCCAGTCCTAAATCATTCATTCGACAAACATTTGTTGAGCACATATTACATAACAGGATCTGTTCTACCCATGAAAATTTAGCAGTGAACCTTAGAATATGTTGATACGTACCACAGAGAAGAAACATTAAAGAGAATGCTGGTGCAGTAGATGGTAAGGGGCCAGCCAGTTCTCCGATTAGGTGACATTCTGAGCTGCAGCAAGAGTAAAGTGGGGTGACCATGTGGTTACCAGAGAGAGAATGGGTCAGCAAGGAGAAGCAGCATAGGCAGCAGAGATGGACAGGAGACCAGGGTGGATGGAGGGGAGTGGCGTGGGGATACCGGGAAAGAGGAGGCTGGGTGACGCTTAGGGCTGGAGCAGGGTGAAGGTCAGGTAGGATCTGCAGGCTGACGGAGGCCTTCTGATTTCTTTCTGAGTTAGGAAGCCACTAAAGAGCTTTGAGCAGAGGAGTTTGATCTGATTTTAGTTTTACCAAGATCTCTCTTGGCCATGTGCTAGACAGTAGCGGGGAGGCAGGGATGCTATCAGAGGTAGAGCCATCAGTCCAGGTGAGAAATGGAGATGAACCAGAGCCGTTGTCAAGGGAAGGACAGATGGAGTGCCCACCATGGCTCTTCCCTGCTTTTGGCGTGCAGTGACTGTCAAAAGCCCCTAGAGAGCGCCACTGTTTCTCTGGGAAATGATGCAGTTGGCTCGTGTCTGACCCCCTCCTCTCCATGCCATTATTGCTTCTCACCCTGTCTCCTGTCCACCTCTCCTCTTCATTCCACCCCTAACTGCCTGGTGTCAAGCTCCTATCCACAATGTCTCCCGAGAGGCCATCACATCTCTTCTGTGGTCCATCTTCTGTAACCCAACCACGACTCTGCAACTGGGGGAGCACCCTGCCCAACTCCAAAGTTCCCCCTGGTTCCCAGATTAGAAGGGAAAAAAAAAAAAAAGAGAGAAAATCTCCTTGGACTGCCTCGCAAAACTGTCAGAGATGCCACCAATCTCAGCAGGCCCCTCCACCCCTCACCTCTGTGTTTCAGCTGTGTGTGGTCCTTTCACTTCCTTGCTACTTGCTGGTTCCAGATCTTTGCACACATCACTCCCTCCTTCTTCTTCTTCTTCTTCTTCTTCTTTTTTTTTTTTTTTTTTTTGAGAGGTTCGTGTTATAGACAAGAGAGACAGAGAGACAAAAAGCAGGAAATCACCCCCCAGGGGGGGTGGCCACACCACACAATCCCTTCTCCTCCATTCGATCACTCCCTCCTTCTGATGGACCCTCCCTCCTCCGCTGAGAAATTCCTTCTGACCTCAGACTGCAGATTCCCTCTCCTCTGCAAAGTCATTCTTGGCCGCTCCTCCCACGAAACGTGTAGGAAACGTGTAGGAAGCACTTCCTCTTTGTTCCCTGACCTCTGCACTCTCTAGTTTGCCTTGGTTTCCACGCCTCACCCACAACTCCACGTTAAGCCCTTGAAGGGCAAGGCCCTTGTCTTGCTCACGGCTGACCCTCAGGGACTGGCCTAACAGACCTAGGGCAGGCTGCAGGAGACTGCAGGCACATTGCAGTCCCACTTCACCCACACCCGAGGTATGGCTCATAGTGCCAGTCTCCTTCATGATGCCAAAATCTCCCTTAGTAACAACTTCTGAGATTAGTGTGCAGCCGCCTAGAAGTGAGTCACGTTTGAGTAGAAACACTGGACATCACTGAGCACCTGTGTTCGGGAAGCTCAGCAGCTGCCAGTGCTGTCAGGTGAGACTGGACATGATACATGCAAATTCTTCTATTCTGAATGAAAAAGACCTTCCAAGCTGGGCCATCCCGCTTGGAGCCAGGTAAGAATTAGGCTAGGGTGACGAGTAATGGAAATGGGATATTCAACCATTCTAGTTCCCAGGATCATCTTGGGTATTCCGGCCTTCTAGAGTGAGAAAAACCAAAGTGAAAAGAAATTTGGTGGTGCACAACAGGGATATAGTGACTGAAATCTTGACAGAAAGGATGGCCTGAGGGTCACTGACATGGCCTTGGTGAGAAGCAGAAATTAGTTTTCAGTTTTTTGTTTGTTTGTTTGTTTAGAGAGATTTTGCTATAGGGTACATGCACTCGCCAGAGAGACAGAAACCAAGAAATCAGCCCTCTCCCCCAAGGAGGGATGGCCATGCCACAATCCCTTCTCCTCCATTCTCCTCTCAGGATCTTGGGCATACAACACACAGACACCTGGCGTGAGTTTCAAGTCACTGGGTCCAAGACTGGAACTGTGGTTGACTCCATGGGAATCCAGTGATGCAAACATTCCGCCATCTGCTGGTCCCATTTGTACAAGCATTGAGACCAAGCCAGTCAGGGCAAGTGAAATCACCCAGGCCATCTACTGATGCAGGAGCTGAGGCCAGCCCAGCTATCCCGTGAGCAGTGAGGACCAAGCCGGAGTGAGAACTTAGTGCTTGAATCTAAATCTAGCCTGTCCTTCTCCCTAACACACCTACTGCACGTGCCTAGTAAAAATGAAGAGAGCTCTTTGTGACATGAGCCACAGCTATTGTCTTAGTCATTCCTCTCTGTCTCTGTCTCTCACAGAAAGGCAGGTGAGACAGGAAATGCACTTGAAAACATTGTGAAACCTTCCGTTATTGGCGATCTATCACTGGTAAATTACAGATTCTATGTACTGAGTGCCAGGCATGACGCTTTCGCCACCGTACATCTTCCCAACTTATCCTGAGAGGCAGCTATCATTACAATATTATGCAAATACGGCAAATGGCTGAGGAAGCACAATGATTTGCCGAAGGTCACACAGAGCTATAAGCAGAGGAGGCAGGATTTGAAGCCCTTCTTGTCCAATGCTGTGTAATTATACAGGGATTTGCTCATTTTCTAGGACATAAATTAAGGAGAAAGAATGTCCTGGGTAGAGGGTTTACAGTTTACTGTGTAGCAATGCATCCTCCCAAGCCCTCAGCCTCCCTGTGAGATGGGCAGGAACACCCACAAGCTAGGAATGCGCCAACTCAGGGACTAGGCACTCGAGTGCCCGGTTCCAGGTCCCCTTGGCGGCAAACCCAGGCCTTCTTAATCCCACTTATGTGCTCTTCCATCACACTGGAGCTGAAATAAAGGGAAGAAACCAAGGAAGACAAATACACTTTAAGTTTGAGATATCACACCAGATGTTTTCAGTAAATGTTGTATGAAGGCCGTTCAACACCAGATTACAGTTATTCTAAAGTGCCCACTTGAGAAAAATGAGCATTTTAGGGGAAACTATGTGTTTCTGTTCTCCTTCTCTCTGCTTCAGTGGGTTGACCCTAAATAATAAACAACAAAGCAGTGAGCACCCTTCCCAAGCTGAGCCAGGTAGGTGGTCAGGGACCGCTGACAGCTCCTCCCTCACAGGTGGTCATGCTGCAGGTAGGGCCCACTCAGTCACAAGCCACTCGCCATGGCCATCGCTGCACCAGGTGCTGGGCCACGAGCTAGGACAGGGAGAGGGTCTGGCCCTCAGGAAGCGCACGCTTTAGAGGTATGACAGGGATGTACGCTCACAGTGGCACGACACAGCCTGTCACGACGTGGGTCCAAATTGTTGTGGGGTCACATGAGAGTGGATCTGAGAGGACTTCCTATAGGAAGGGGCATTTGAATTGAGTTCAAGTAAGAGAAAGGTAAGAAAGGGTCATTCTCACCAAAGAGACTAGCTTGAGCCAAAGTAGGAGTGAAAAAGAGCACAGAGAGTACAAAATAGCCCTGGCTTCTCCAAGCAAGGACATTCTCTCAGCAATGAAGCCAGGCTGTGAGCATCCGTCAGTGTCAGTCACTGGGCAGGCACTTGGTAAACATCTGCATGACGGAGCAGGGCTGTGGAGGTACTGCTGCCCACGAGGAGCCCGCACGTGTTCGCTGCATCAGCGCGGCCCCTTACCAGCACTTACAGGCGTCCTTACCGTGTGCACGTCTGTGCTACACCACCAAGTGCTCAGACCCTGTGTCAGGCAGACCGCACTCTCCCTCAAGCTGGACAAGTACCGTACTTGGTGGCCATCTGCTTAACTGGCCGCACCGGGGCACAGGGATGACGGGCAGCCCTCTCCCCACAGGGCTCGCCTTGTATACCCAGAGTGCACCCTGGAGCAGATGACAGTGGAGCTAACATGTCTACTCCCTTTCAGGGCTGATAGCTGCTGTATCATTTGCTGATCTGAGGAAGGGAGTTTCTTTAGGAAACAGTCATAATTCCCTTTGCTTGCACGAGATGGCAGGTTTTGAAAAGCCCTTCCCGTGCATTCTTATCCATCATCCCATGTGGTTGTTACGAGCCTGGCCAAGTCCCAGAACAGCTAGCATCCCATTCTACAGGTGAGAAAAAGAGGCCCCAGCAAGACGCAGGGACTCAAGGTCACGCAGCAAGTCTGTGATGAAATCAGACTCAGGTCCATGCTTTCTGGCTGCATACCTTGCTCTTTCCTCTGCACCGTACCATCTGCCTAGAATACAGCAACATCATCCTCATTATGATATGAATCCCCAGATGAAATGTGGCCAAATCACATCCCTGCGGGGAACATGGCTACATCATAAATTAAAAGCCCGATTAATGAACATAGCCTTTTAACTGGGACTTAGGACCGTCCCCGGAGGCAGGATATAAAGGAAGAGCCCTTTCAAAGTCAATGGCTGTCTATTCTGGAAGTCACCCAGAGACCCACTTGCCCATGTGAAGAGCCTTCGAACCCAAATTATTCACCCGTCTGTATCTCTCTTCTCACATGGTCTTCTGGGGCCCTGGTGGCAAATGAGCTGGCTTGGAATCACGCCCAGACCTCTGCCTGCTTTGGCCTGCATGTATGTTCAACAATCCATCATGCCGTGTGGATGGCCCAGGTGTTCCAGGCTTTGACACATCACTTAACACTAAGAACACCTGAAGCCAGTAGAGACAATGCCCCCTCTCCCCCAGTTCAAATGGAGAACTGAAGAAGGATTTTTCTAGCGGTCCAAACGTGCGATAGTTTGCCAGTGGACAGGGGCAACGTGTGTGACTAGATTAAAGGCCATTTTTGTTCTGCTGATAATGGGAAGGGGCTAGACAAGAGGTGGGGAGGTGACAAGAGGCAGTTTTGACTGCTAGCTTGAAATTTTATTTTTATTCCCATACCATGGCCAATAACTAATAACAATAACAATCTAAACTCCAGGATTCCTGTGAGTCCAGAGATGGTAAGTTACTACTTTCTTGTCTAAACATCTCCAGTGGCTGGGTTTGAGGCAGGCTGTAGAGACCGAGGGCTGGTGTGTTCTGGTCCCTTTCCATGCCGTAGCTAGCTGCAGTGCCCCTCCACCCCCTGTCCCCAGCCAAGTCACAAGAAGAACGGTCTCTGGGCTAGCCTGGATCACAGGGGACTGCTCCCACCACCCTCTTGAACCTGCCCGGGGTTCACCAGCTGGGAGGATCCAACCGTCAGCCTCTATCTGGGACTCTGTGGGGACCACCTGGCAAACCCAGGATCTCCCCGCCGAACAGCCATGACCCTTCTTGTCCTCATTACCTGCCCAGATGTGCAGTAGGACAGGAGGGCAGAGAGACTGGAGGACACAGGAGATCAACCACCTTTCACGGCGGGATCCCTGTTCAGTAATAGGAAGCCATCCAACTAGCGACCACGCTTCCAGAAACGTCACTGCCACAGAGGAGAGAGTTTTGCAGCTGCAGACCCCGAGTGCTCTCACCTACCTGTCTTCCACTGCAGGACTTCCTCTCGCCTCCTCGGGCCACGCTCCTGGATCCCTCACTCTTCCAGCCGCCAGCACTTGCAGCGGCGGTGGGGGGGCGGGGAGTGCGATAGTTTGCCAGTGGACAGGGGGCAACGTGTGTGACTAGATTAAAGGCCATTTTTGTTCTGCTGATAATGGGAAGGGGCTAGACAAGAGGTGGGGAGGTGACAAGAGGCAGTTTTGACTGCTAGCTTGAAATTTTATTTTTATTCCCATACCATGGCCAATAACTAATAACAATAACAATCTAAACTCCAGGATTCCTGTGAGTCCAGAGATGGTAAGTTACTACTTTCTTGTCTAAACATCTCCAGTGGCTGGGTTTGAGGCAGGCTGTAGAGACCGAGGGCTGGTGTGTTCTGGTCCCTTTCCATGCCGTAGCTAGCTGCAGTGCCCCTCCACCCCCTGTCCCCAGCCAAGTCACAAGAAGAACGGTCTCTGGGCTAGCCTGGATCACAGGGGACTGCTCCCACCACCCTCTTGAACCTGCCCGGGGTTCACCAGCTGGGAGGATCCAACCGTCAGCCTCTATCTGGGACTCTGTGGGGACCACCTGGCAAACCCAGGATCTCCCCGCCGAACAGCCATGACCCTTCTTGTCCTCATTACCTGCCCAGATGTGCAGTAGGACAGGAGGGCAGAGAGACTGGAGGACACAGGAGATCAACCACCTTTCACGGCGGGATCCCTGTTCAGTAATAGGAAGCCATCCAACTAGCGACCACGCTTCCAGAAACGTCACTGCCACAGAGGAGAGAGTTTTGCAGCTGCAGACCCCGAGTGCTCTCACCTACCTGTCTTCCACTGCAGGACTTCCTCTCGCCTCCTCGGGCCACGCTCCTGGATCCCTCCCTCTTCCAGCCGCCAGCACTTGCAGCGGCGGTGGGCGGACTGAGAGTCCCAGCACCTGCACCTGCGAGCTGGGTCTCGCTCGGGTCCCCACGGCGAGGCTGCCTGGAGGAGGAGCGAGCGGGAGGATGCTGCCCTCGCCGCCGCCGCCGCGGTGCTGATGCGGTTGCTATGGTTATGGAACTCCGCAGCTGCCCCCTCTCGGTGCAACAGCTGCCCGGCCGCGGCCCGAGGCAGCCCCAGCGAGCCGGCGCCGGGGGGAAGGGGTGGAAACACGGCCCGGGGGGGCAACCGC
>NW_006159829.1:4346483-4347703 GCF_000334495.1 Tupaia belangeri chinensis | reverse complement strand
GGGCGCACGCTGCTGGACCCGGTCCGGCCCTGGCGCCCGGCCCGCCGCGAGCATGCTCAGTCTCCGCCTCGGGATCGCCTCCCGCGCGGGAAGACCGGGGCGCAGCGGCAAGAAAGGTTCTTTCCTGACCCCCGGGGGCAGGGGGTAAGCGGTTATGGAGAGGGTGTCAAACTTGGAAAAGGGGCCCAGGGGCAACAAGTAGATGGCTAAGAAAGTAATGGCTCCCCAGAACTAGGTCGCAGTGGCCTTCGGCCGACCCGCTACCCCGCCACCCCGCCAGTTGCTGGTCTCCTTACCTGCATACAGCACGCTGGGTATCAGGCGTGCAGGGATGCGTAAGATGTTCTCCAAGCGAGACGGATTAAGGAAGGGTCAGCCCGCTCCCAGCTACTGAGCACCCTTCACTGGCCGTTTTACAGGGGAACTCTAATTCTCACTGAGGCTGCCATTCGAAGTTCGCGTGGCATGCGTGTTATGGATGAGAAAACAGCCTCCGCTAGGCAGCCGGGACCCTCCCCTCGGAGCTACACTGACTCACAGGAACCAAGCAGCTGGTCTGTGTGAGTGAGTGGCCTCTAATCCAGACAGAGTGGGGGTCAGGGAGGGAATCAGGGAAGGACACTTGAAAGAAGGTGTAAGAACAAGCAGGAGGAGAGATGAGGCTAGGTAAGAACCACCTTCCTGAACAAGGGGGCCCAGCAGGCAGCCCGGAGGCCAGGCAAGGGGACTACCTTCTGACCCACGCTGACACCCGGAACAGCCCAAGGAGGGCCACAGGAGGGGCAGGCAGGGAGGTCTGCAAGGCAGGAGTGTTCATCCACTGGGATCCAGGTGAAGGGGTTAGACCACCCTGAGGACATGGGGTCGGCATGCTGGGAAGGTCCTTCTAGTGGAATCGTGTGTGACAACGAGTGGGGCCGGTATTATTAAAGCTGCAGGCAGAGAAGCCATGAGCCTGCTGTTGGGACTTGAGGGCCAGAGGGGAAGGCCCTGACCTGTCCATTTTGTTTTCCTCCTGACAGCCTCAGCCCAGGACAACTCAAACCCTCAGTGAGTGTCTGGTGAATGGTAAATACACGATTATTTCTCCATGAGAAAATGAATGTCTTTATTTTTAAATGTTTGCCCTTGAACTGAAATCAAGATCATGCAGCATTTATTTTGCCATCGGCATTGCCTTCCTGTGCAAACTCAGTTTTGAAAGCTAACGCAGGCCCCCG
>NW_006159829.1:4340415-4346452 GCF_000334495.1 Tupaia belangeri chinensis | reverse complement strand
TTCCATATGTTCTCGTCCCTGGCGAGGGAGATGGGTCAGCAGCACGAGCCTTACTGGTACTGAGATCGTTTCAACCACCTGGACAAAAGAGCTCCATGATGTATTAAGCAGAAAACAGGACTGTGCTTAGAGATAACTCTTGTGCGGACCAGCAGTTGACATAATGGCTATGTCATTAGACTCCCATGTAGTCAACCATGGTTCGAGTCCCGGACCCAGTGGCTTAAACTGACACCAGGCACATGTGCATGCGTGCCCTAGATCCCGAGAGGAGAATGGAGGAGAAGGGATTGCTGCATGGCCATCCCCCCGGGGGGTGATTTCTTGCTTTCTATCTCTTTGTCTCTCTGTCTTTCTGCCGAGCACACACACCCTGTAGCAAAAACCTCTCCAAAAAAAATTAGAAATAACTCTTGTGAAACAAAGAGAGAGACATGCATGTGTATTTTTATTTGCTTGCATTGGCAGAAACATATGATTAATGCAAGACCACGTGAGAACATGGAGAAGCGGATGTTAGCTATGGGTGTGGAGAGAGGTAGGAGAACAGGTGAGGAGGAGACTGTCCATGTACACTTACATGAAACATTTTAGCTTCTGAACCCCAAATAAATCACACATGCATGTGTGTATATGTACATGCAGTGAATGTGTGTGTGTACACTGTGACTAGAATCTCAATGATCCTTTTGGCAACTCAAATGCAGTGTATGTCCCAGCTGTGTATGTCCCAGGGCCTGCTCCCACCTCCTGCTCTCTGCGTGGCCAGAAGCATTTGAGTCAGCACTGTCCAGTCTCCCTCTTCACACTGTTCATGGATTGATCAGCATAGCACCCATCAATCTTCCAGCTCAAGTATGCCCCTGGTCCCAGAGAACCCCTCCCTCAATGCCTTTCTCATGGACAGGCATCATGCCGGCCTGCTCCAAGCTATAGCATCCTCAGGTGTAGGAGAGGCCCTAGACAGGGTGGGGCTGCCTGACCTATAGTAGGAAAAGTCCCAGCCTTCCCATGGTGGGTCTAGGGAGGACAGACTCAAGGCAAAAACAACCCCCATTGCTATCCTTCCTCCTGGGAATGCCCCACTGCCCATCAAATCCCAGGAGCCAGCAGCCTAACCTCACACTAGGCTCCCTGCTCTCTCTCCCTCTCTCTCGTGCTATCTGCTCCCTTCATCTCCCACGCATCTAATTAAATACCTACTCTGTCAATTCTACCACCCAAATGACTCTCAAAATCGCCCATGACAGGGGACCCAGGAGAGATTATTTTTTATCTTCTTCATCAAGAGGTGAGGGATGTTGATGCTTCTGAAGAAACAGGTGTAATCTTAGCTTGATGCCTTTGGGTGAACAGTTGCAGATAGGAAAGGACATTGGTTCTAAGTCAACACTGGTTCTGAACCATGCCTGGTTCAGCCCCGGGGATCTGGAGCAGCTGGGAAGTAACAGCCCATTTGAAAGAGCTGGCAGCTTGGAGACACACAAGAGGCATGAAGCAGGGGTGCTCGTGGCTGCGCTTGGTTCCAGGATGGGCTGAGGTCGCCCTGCCAGATAGGACTCCTTGGCACTGAGCCCCCTCAGGGAGAGCAAAACATGAAGCAGAGCCGCAGCTGTCTTCGTGTGGAAGGCACATCTTCAGTGGTGACATCCTGTGGCAGAAAGAAGCAACTGTTGTGAAACGCTTCTCAGCTTCTGCAGCCCTGCGTGTCAGGGCAACATGAGAATAGCCACCACCGAACCAGCCCATGGCTTGGCTGTTAAGGCAGCTGGATCCCACATTGCTGATCTAGCAGTTCAAGTCCCAGACCTGCCGCTTGAAAAAACATGCTGGGTGCATGTACACGTGTACCCAAAATGCCAAAAGGAGGGAGAAATGATAGGGAAGGGACTGTGGCGTGCCATGACAATACCCCCGTGGGAAGTACTGTCTCACTTTCCCTTTACTCTCTGTCTCTCTTCAGTGGGTACATGTGCTTTCTGGAAAATTTAAAAAAATTAAATAAGTGTATAATACTTGTCCTTTGGGGCTGTGCAAGTCTCCTGTGGTTTTAGGACAATTTGGGAGGAGTGAGAGCCCCAGGAGAAAGAAACTTCACTTCCTGCAGATTGAAGAAAACAGACTGAGGCAGCATGCCTGGCCTCGTGGTCTGGCTTTGCCCTCTACTGTCTGTCCTGGAAGATTCGACTTGGCCTAATTGTAACTCAGTCTCCCTTCCTCTAAAATGAGGATGATAATAAGATATACCTTCCAGGTTTGTTGTAAAGCTTAAATGGATTAAAGTTTATATGGTTGATTTAAATGGGTTAAAATTCAGAACAGTGACTCATGCCCAGTAAGGGTTATGCACATGTGAGCCACTGCCATTTAAGTGCTGAAGTGAGTTAGAGAAATAGAAGTGCTTGTGCCAAGTTTATGGGTTGTACTTTCCTCTCTGTCCACTCCCTGAGCTACCACCGTGGCCCAGGATGTCCTGGTTCTTATCTGAAATAGCTGAATTTCTTTTTTTTCTTTAAGATTTTTACCATAAGGTGCATGCACTCACTGGAGAGAGACAGAGAGATAGTGAGAAGGAAAGTGAGAATTCACCCCTCGGGGGGGTGGCGGTGCTGCAATCTCTTCTTCTTCATTCTCTCCCAGGATTTTGGGCATGCATGCACACGTGCCCAGTGTGATTTTCAAGCCACCTGGTCCAGGATTTGAACCGCAGTTGGTCACGTGGGAGTTCAGCACCTTAACCGCTGCACTGCCTGCTGGCCCCATGAAGAAGCTGAATGTCTTAGCTGGTCTTCCATTTTCAGTTTTGTCCCCCTCACCTGTATGCACTATGTTGATTTTTTTACAAACGCAGTTTCATTCCTATCTTCCTCCTAAGATCCTTCAGGAGTGATTCTGGACGTTCAGAATAAGCTCCACCATGAGGCCCTGCCATCAGAGTCACCTGAGCCCTGCTCACCGCTCCTGCACTCACTGGAGAGAAACAGAGAGACAGTGAGAAGCTGCTCCTAGTTCCCGGGAGGCCCCAGGAGGCCTAGCATGTCTAGGGACTCACCTCGCACACCTTTGTCTCCGTGTCACTTCCTGCACGGAACCTCCGACCGGCCTCAGAATCCATCCTCCCAGAGCTGCCTCTGAGCCTCCCACGTACTCAGAACTTTGCCGTGCAATTATTGATATAAAAATGTATTTCCCACACTAGGCTGATAAATCTTTGAATGCAGTCCTTTAATTTTCTTTATCCAACCCTCTG
Source organism: Tupaia belangeri chinensis (assembly GCF_000334495.1). Taxonomy (NCBI): domain Eukaryota; kingdom Metazoa; phylum Chordata; class Mammalia; order Scandentia; family Tupaiidae; genus Tupaia; species Tupaia belangeri. The sequence continues at coordinate 4,343,202 of NW_006159829.1, read as the reverse complement.
CACATGAGTATCTGGAACATGTTGATGTTCGATGCATTTTAAACATTTATTTGAATAGATCTGGGTTTGATTTTCTTCTCATGTATTGTCTTGTCTTGCCTGCCAACAAAACATCAAAAGTTTGCCCTAAACTTCTTTGCATTTATGCTAGTTGTTCAGTGGCTGTGTTTATTTTGACTTGCTGATGAAATGTGAGCCACTGATGGAGCAGTTCACCTAAGAGCGGGCCCACTTGGCAGAAGGGATGAGGGTGGGTGTTAAGAGGAGGGCAACGCCTTGTGCTTTGAGATGGGTTTTCAACAAGAATATTTCTTCAGTGGCATAGCAGTGCAGCCAGAGGCCAGGTGTCTATTCCACTCCATTTCCCTACCAGTGCTCTACTGGGCCACAGGTGACAGAGGCTGCAGGGACAGCAGCGTGGAGTTCCTAAAGCACTATTTGGAACACTTTATGAAGGCCCTCCTTGCAGCCTCACTGCTGCCCTGCGACAACCCTGCTGTGAGGACACCGGGGCGAAGTGGACCGCATGCACTCAGTGAGCAGAGCCAAGCCGCCACATGGGCAGGTAGTCCCTGCTGTTACCACCACATCTGATGTGGGCTTCGTTTTCATTTTCTGTGTGGTTTATATTTACCAATTAAATATTTATGTCTCACTAAATATTTACTTGCTTGTCTTACTATCAGTATCCAGCACACAGGATTGCTCGTCCATTGTGGACAGTGATGACCTTGTGATTCTTTGTCCTGAGGGCTGCCCCAGGCATTGCAGGACACTCCACAGCACCTATGACCTCTCCCCACGAGGAGCCAGTGTCACCCTCCCCCATGGTGTGATGACCAGAATGTTCTCTAGACACCAACAAAGTCTTGGGGGGGAGGGGGCAACATTGACCCCAGCTGAGAAGCACGAAACTAGAGAGTAGATTGAGGGCCCGTTTTGTAGTGAATGATAATAAATGTAAATCCAACTTCAAATAAAATTATTGATTTTTTAATAGGTCAATATTTGTTAGATATGATTAGATCAGTTTTGTTTTTCAATGATGCTTGGGCCAGCAGTGGATTTCTGGGGAAAAGTGCTTGTTTGAATTTTTCTTCTTATTCAGTAGTGTTTTATTATATGTATATCCATTGCTAATCTTTGCATGTGTGTGTGTGTGTGTGTGTGTTTGTGTGTGTGTTGTATGTCATGGTTTTCAGTGTTCTTTTAAAAACATCTGTTCAATTTGTCAGGATTAGTTTAATTGAAATACTCAGTTGTCTTATATTCAGTTAGCTAGGCACAGAAAGAAAAAGGAAGGAAGGAAGAAAAAAGGCAAGAAAGAGAGAGAGAAAGAAGAAAGAGAGAAAGGAAGCAAGAAAGAAGAAAGAGAAAAGAAAGAAACTATATGTCCCATTAGGCTGGAGGAAGGGAACCTCTGTCAAGTCCTGGACACCATGTGGTCCTCAAAAGCATGGCTCAAAGTCAGGCAGGACAGGTACCAACCAAAATACGAACTGAGTTAGGGTACCACTGTCAAGCCCTGCAGTAAACCTTAGTGAAGCGAAATGGTTTTCCTTTTAAAGATGAAGGTCACTATAAATGGACAGCTCAGTACATCCTGGCCACGCATCCTCAAATGTGGGAGATGTTGCACCTGCCTTCCACTGCATCCTGAAGACCAGCAGTGTTTTCATGGAATGCACACGGACCTTGAAATCCAAGGGACCAGCTTGACCCCAACTGCAGCCGCTCTATCTCTGTGCATGACAAATAATCCTCTGACATCGGTCTCCCCATTGCAGGTTTTCACGAGAACTAGCTGTGGAAGGTGTCCTGGCAAGTTTTCCATCCTGGCATCCTTTCTTTTTCAGCTGTGCAGCCACCTGTGTTGGGCAGCCTGCCCTGTAGCTAGGTGGGACCACGTGACTGAGTCCTCACCAAAGTCAAAGCCAAAGCCAAGTGGGCAGAAGCCATGTGCCACTCTGTGTAAGGCGACAGTGGGCACTGTTGTCTCTCTCTATTGTGCAACTGAAAATAAGAAAAGAAATAAACTACAAAAAAAGTTATTTTTTAAATGTCAGGGGGTGTGCTTATGCGTGTGGGGGTGGAGAGCAAACACATTCTCCCGCAGGTCTGGCTATGCCACAGTCCTTTTTCCTCCAAGTTCTCATCCCGTCAGGATCCTGTGCACATGGTGCACCTGGCATGTTTTTCAGGCCTCCAAGGCCAGGACTTTGACCTTCATCAGTCGTGTGGGATCTGGTGCCTGTGTATCACCTAACTGCTGCACTATGGAGCTGGCCCCTAAATGGCAGACTTTGGGGCAGCTCTGGGGACGGGGCAATAATGTAAGGGAGGACCCACAAGAGAAGGTCCTGCGTCCACAGCCCAGGATCTCTCTGGAGTGCACCTGCAATCTGGGCTGGCTGAGGCTGGGGCAGAGCGTGGTGTGAGGCCCTGGTGGGGATGCCGGTTGCAGGGTCTTCTACTCTGAAAAGTCCCAATGAAGACTTAGATAACGAATGGCTGAGAGAATTGTGAACACATAATTTATGTCTGTTTATCACGCATCACGATGCCCATCTCTTTACTGCTGAGAAAAGCTTGATTCACTATTGAAAATAAAAAAGATACACTGGTGGGAGCCAGCAGTTAGCGTAATGGCTATGTCGCTGGACTCCCACGTAGTCGACCGTGGTTCGCGTCCCAGACCCGGTGGCTTAAACTCACGCCGGGCGCGTGTGCGTGCGTGCCCAAGATCCCGAGAGGAGAATGGAGGAGAAGGGATTGCGGCGTGACCAT
>NW_006159829.1:4334340-4339614 GCF_000334495.1 Tupaia belangeri chinensis | reverse complement strand
GTGTGCGTGCGTGCCCAAGATCCCGAGAGGAGAATGGAGGAGAAGGGATTGCGGCGTGACCATCCCCCCTGGGGGGTGATTTCTCGCTTTCTGTCTCTATGTTTCTCTCTGTCTGTCTGGCGAGCACACGCGCCCTATAGCAAAAATCCTCTCCAAAAAAAGAAAAAAAAAAAAAGATACACTGGTAACAAGCAAGTCATTTGTGTGTCTGAGAATGTCATCAACTTTGAAAGTAAGAAGTGGAGGTGTTTATTGAGCTGATAGCAGACATGATGGCATTAAAAATAAATTCTCTTACTATGCTGGAAAAACAATGACACCAGTTTTCAACTCAATAGATTTTACACACATATGCACACGTATAATGTAAATGTGTACATACATCTTCTTTAGCTGATGAATCCTCACATCAAATGCCTACCATACTTTGCAGACAGTTTCTTCCTTCTATAAAGAGCCTTGGGAATTGACCAGGGCATTCTCACTTCTCTCCGTTGAAGTGTTTGAGACTTCAGTATTATTCCTACCTGCAGAAACGACAGGCCTGTTCTAAGTCCTGTCCTTGGTGATTAAAAACGGGGAAGAATTTATTTTGAGCATCAAGTACCCATGCTCTTTCTCCCTGAGACTTGGTCCCTTCTCTGAGTAGTATAATGGGAGCACTGCCCTCGTAGAAAAGCCCAGGGGGTTAATGACACCAGAGTATGCAGGTGCCCACCATGGAGCCCAGCACCTAATGGGCACCCTGTATGACTGAGACCTATTCCTTCCAGACTCCTGTAGGCTTGGGTTGCCTCTTTGGCCATGAGTACCTGAGAGTCCACCCATGATATAGTGACTGGGCAAAGACCTCCTGAGAATCACGTGCACAGGAGCCCTGACACTTGTTTCTAGTGCTCAGTTTCCTCGTGATGAGCTCAGTGGGTTTGTGGAAATCACTCGGACCTCAGAGCCTCAATTTGCTCATCTCTATGATGGATGGAGTTTGTAAGACGAACACTAAAGTCCTTCTCATTTTGACACTTACTGTGCCATCAGACCTGCTCTCCAACCCCTCAATGACTTTGTTGTCTAGAATGCAAAAGGTACAAATTCAACATAAAACTCAGGTCAAATATTTTACTCTTGTATGATACCAATGTTTGCTCTTTTAATTGTATATAAACAAATGCATTTCCTATCATTATAAGGAGCTTTTTAAAGTTATGAAATAAAGAATGTATGTTTCTCTCTCTCTCTGTCTCTCTGTCTCTCTGTCTCTCTCTCTCTCTCTGTATGTGTGTGTGTGTGTGTAGACAGAGAGAGGAGACAGATAGAGGAAAGAGGAGAGGGAGAGCACATACATGTTTATTACTACAATAAAGGAGACAGGTACACGGGACTCCGTCTAAGAACAAGAACACACCTACTGCCTGAGATGCTGTGTGTGCCCTTTTCTCATCTTGTTCTGTACTCTATACCTCACCAGTTGACACTTCTGAATTTTGTTCTTCAGTCCCATGGTTTACAGTTTAACTCACTGCATGTATATGCCACATAAAATGACCTAAAATGATTTAGTTACTTTAGACAAAGGAATGACATTATACACAAACATGCACATACTGTTCTAGATCGATTTAACGTGTTTGGGAGTCAGTCTTATTGATATTAGTAGCTATAAATGCACTCATTACTTTTGGTGCATAATATTTCATTACAAGAATAATGCAGAACCCATTGATGGGATCTGCTCTTAAGGAATGTTTGGGTCATTTCCTGTATGTGAGTGTATGTGTGCATGCATTCATGTGCACACACTAATTGCAACAAGAAAGCTATTGGGCCAGCCAGTGGCATGGTAGTTACGGCAGCTGGATCCCACAGGCTGACTGTTGTTCAAGTCCTAGACCCAGCAGCTTGAAAGACATGCATGTATACATGCCCAAAATCCTGAGGGCAAAAGGGAGTGAAGGGACTATGGCATGGCCATCCCCCTGGGGGTGCTTTCGTACTTCTTCTCTCTCTCTCTCTCTCTCCCCATCAAGTGCATACACACTATGGCAATTTTAAAAAATAAAACAAACACTATGAATTTTCATGTATGTATCTGCTGATAAAGTTGTGCCCACGTCCCTGTATATTCAGGAGGGCAATTGCTGAGTCACAAGGTACATGCGTGTTTCGATTTCCTGGGCAGTGCCACAACTGCATCATTTAACACTTGCATCAGCGAGGTACCTAATTCCCATGACTACGTGTTTTTTTCCAACATCTGTAAGTTCACACTTGGACTCTGCAATGTAATGAATGGGAAATGGCCTGACGTTTGGCAATGGCTTCTGTTGGTACTGGTTTTTATTAGAAATCATGCTCGGATCTCCTCATATGTCTAGCTCCCTTTCATGGTGCCTGTTTTCTGAAATGCTTGAAACTCTGCGCATTTTTATTATCGATCATTTTTCTTTTTTCAAGTGGATTTGTATGGGCTCTTTATATACTCATAGTACCTTTTAGGATTTTCTGTTCAAATACCTTCTCACAACTTGTGGCTCTTGTCTAATCTGCATTCCCATGGTGTCTCTCAATGAGTAGAGTTTTTTGGGTTCATGTCACATTTATATTTGTACTTTTTAAATCTTCGCTTTATTCTGTGCTCATTGTGAGCATTTTTCTACCTTGAAGTCATGAAGACCTTCACCGATATGATTTGTTGGTGAGTGTAAGCCTTTGCTTTTTCCTTTACATCTTTTGCCCAGTGAACCAGCACTGTTCATTGCTGGCCATCCGCTGAAACTAGGTTCCCTATGCTGCTGTTAATATAGTTTTCTTCCTCCTCTAAAGGATTTGCCACTCTTTATATTCCCATAGTTTTAGAATGAACCTTATTACCTGGTATGGTATTGACATATACCTGCTTCTTCCCTAGGGTATGTCAGTTACTTTTGACGGCATTAGTCTGTAGGAATTTGGAATGAATAGGATTAAGATTTCTTCCTTCAAATTTTACAATTGTCTTTGTTAAGTTTCATGACAACACCATTTAAGTTTTTTTATTAGAATTGTATTGTTCTATAGAACAATTTGAGGATGATTGACATATTTATGAAATTTACTGAATATTTATTTCAGCCTTCTAACGCAATACAATTTTATAATTTTTACTTTAATTCATATGGAGGAAAGGGCAACCAGGTCCCTCTGGCCTTTTTTATCAGAACACTAATTCCATGCATGACCTAATCACCTCCCCAAAACCCTTGGACAGGCCATTCCTATCACCCTTTGAGATTAAATTTCAACATACAAATGGGAAGGGCAAACACATTCAGACAACAACAGCCCGATTCCTATCATTTCTTACAAATTCTAAGAATTTTTCTGTAGATTAATTTGATTCCTTATTTAGAAAGTTGTGTCATCTATGAATAATATTAATAGTGTTAGCACAGAGACAAATGCTTCAGCTCCCATCTTCTCAGAAGAAAGAATTCAGGCAAGAGACAGTCTTAGAGGGGAACAACAAAGCTTGAAAGCAGAGTGAAATGGAAGTTCAAAGCCAGGGAAAATGGAAGCGAGAGTACACTCCTGAGAGGTAGAGGGCCCTGAGAATAGCCGCCAGTCTTACATAGTGTGCTCTTTTATCTCAGCCACTCCCCTCTCACTTTAGCTTGTGCTCTGCGGGGACCTGTTGTATACTAATTCCCCTGTGTTGATGCAAATGATATGTTAATGAGTTAAAAGGTACTCGAAGGCAATCTAGCTCAATGCTGAGCATGCTCCAGAATCCATAAACCCTTGTGCTGCTCCCTATCTTGAGTAGCCAGATGTTCGCTCCTGCAAACTGCAGGAGGGCGGTTTGGGGCTTTTACCCTGGGCTGTGCCCACAGACCTCTGGATCCTGCCTCCCCTCCCACATCTGACTACCTACCTACCCTAACCGTTCTGATTTGTCCTTTTTGTGTTTTATATTAAGTATTTCTCTACCCTGTTGCAGTTTCCTGGCTGAACCTAGTGTAGAAGGAGCGCTAATGGGCAGTCTTACTTTGGTTGTGATTTGAAAGAGAATCCACCCAAATAATTTAATATAATATACATCATTACATTATTTCCCCTGTGGAATATGTTCCTCAACTTTTTAAATAATAAAAAGTTATTGAAATGTTATCAAATATGCTATGCTACATCTGTTAAGATAAGGAAAGGATTATACTGCTCACTTTTGTTAATAGCATAGATTATATTAACATGCTCCAGAATATTGAAATAAATTTACTTCCCTGGAATAAACCCCAACTGGTCAAAATGCACTATCTTTTTCAAACACTGTTCTATTTGGAATGCCAGTGTTTTATTTAGAACTCTTTTACTATGTTTATGAATGAGATTTGGATATGATTTTCTTTGCTTCTGCCAGCTTTGTGTTGTTGTAGAGCCAAGGTTACACTATCCACTTAAAACGAGTTGTACGGTCTCCTCTCTTTTCACTTCCGTGCATTATTTTCACAATAATAATGTATCTGTGTCTTGAATTCTTATTCAAGTGTAAACTCATCTGGGACATTTAACATACTTTTTGTCGGAAGAGTTTTAGTTATTGAGTCAGTGGCTAAAGGGAAAGGTGAAGTTATTAGGGAGGCACCAGAGGCGGAAGAGAGATGATTTGCATGACTGAAACAACTAGGGCTTGTTTATAAACTCAGAGAAAGGGGCCAGAAATGGTAAATCTGCTGCTAAAAGTGAGCGAGGACCCTAACGGAGGCAGGAGGAGATGATTCCATTATCCTGCCCTGCAGAACGCTACCCTGGAACCGGTGGAATGAGCACTGCTCTGCAGAGACAGGATGGAAAAGAAAGAGGACGGGACATGTTTAAAGGTGATGGAGATCTGGAAGCAGTAGACGCTCCTGCCTGATAGGGTCTTATTTTATATCTGAGGTAGAAGGAGGGCTTGCCCGCCTAGAGAAGAAGATTTGGAATTATAATTGGGGTTTGAGGAAAACGCGAAATATGCATTGGATAAGAGAAGAATAAGTGATAGGGGACATGGTGCCAGCTTGACGTAACAGGTAAAAGCAGGTCACTGGGGTGTGACTTAGATTCCAAAGGGGTCTAGCAGGACTGAGGTGGGGAGCTCAGGGATCTATGAGTTAAGGCTAATTACGAGACACTGGTTGAAGAAATGGATTGGGATTGACTGGGAGCGAGTAAAGAAATGGGAGATGTCTGCGAAATTAAAATAATAAGCAGGTGTAGAAAAGAGAAGAGGGAAAGAGGAATCTGAAAACAAACACG
>NW_006159829.1:4284917-4334141 GCF_000334495.1 Tupaia belangeri chinensis | reverse complement strand
AAAGAGGAATCTGAAAACAAACACGGTCAGGAAGAACAGGTCTGAGTTTATGCTTGTGGGAGTGGAGTACTCCAGGCTTTGGGGTGGTTGGGGTAGATAAACCCTGAGTGACAGCAGGGAGGGAAGTGGAAGGAAGTTTTGCGGCAAGATTTGGAGGCACTAGGGCTGCATGGAAGCAGCTGAAGGGATAGGCTTTTCTATCTTGCTCTCAGCGTCTGCCTCGCACAACGAGATAACAAGACAGGTCCTGCCTATACTATCTCCATCTAGAGAACAAAAACCGGTGCTCAGGGAGGCGAGGTGCCAAGCCCGGCTGAGACATTTCTGAGATGGGATTTCATTCCAGATCTCTCCAATCTCCAGGTCTGTACATTGACCCTTTGTCCCACACTGCTAGAAAGGCCAGCGGGTCAGGGGAGTCATTCCTGGGCTACTGAAACCTCCCAGAGTGTGAGCAGGACTTTAGGTGAGGAACAGGCTCAGAGCCAGTCATTCAGAGAGTCAGGACAGGGGAAGGAGGGGGTCACAGAGTTGCCATGGACGCCATGAACCTCTACTGAATGGCAAGGACAGGGGCCCAGGGGTGCATGGAGAACTGGCCTGCAGGGATGGGGTTTGAGAACTGCATCCCTGAGACACCGGCAGGAGAGAAGGAGCCCCACGAGAGAGCTAGGTTGCAGCTAAGAGGCCTCTGTCTTTGAGTCTCAGTGGGTGGCTCATCCAAAACCAACCCAAGAGACGAGGACTCACCACACGGGCTAAGAAGCAACAGAAAGCATGCAACGGCACCTGGGTTGTGGGAGGGGCCTCTGCATGGAGAGGATAAGGGGTCTCTCCAGAGGAGCTGATGTTCGAACTGAGCCCTGAAGCATGAGCTTCCAGGGGAGCACCGTGGGACTCCAGCCAGAGGAAACCTAGAGGCGTCAGCTATTTGGATCTCTCAGGAGCTGAGAGCAGTTCTGGCTGGTGGGAACATCTGGGCATTTGTGAGGAGCTCCAGCAGATACTTTGTGGTGAGACTGGATAGTACAGAGCTGTAGGGAAGCAACGGCAGGGTCAGACTTTCTCTGCCCTCACCATCTGCCTGGTAGGAAAGGTCAGGTCACAGGAGAATGCTGGAGCTGTGGAGCTTGGGGCAGGCATGGCCTAGCATGGCCCACAAGGCTGCATGGAGGAGGCCATGTTCGCACAGAACCCAGAGAGATGCTGGATGCCAAGCATGTGAGAGGAGGTGAGGACGGCAGAGCCCTGGGGCTGGCTGGAAGGGAGCTCTCCAGGCCCTGGGAGTGTTAGGGAGAAGTGGAAGCACACACCAGGTGGGGAGTAGCATGTCTGGCCTGGCTCAGGATCCTCCTGTCTTTTCCTGCCTGAGCCCACTGAGCCTGTCTGGTGTGGCAGCACACTGCCTCCATGACAGCGTGGAGGACAGGTCACTGAGCCTGGGTCCCATGCCTCCTCCCAGGCCAAACTGAGGGGTATTCTTTGTAAATGGGGGTTCCTAGGTGCTCTGACATGTGTGGACACACTGCGAGGCAGGATGGGGTGGTGGTCTGTGAGGGCGTCCCATGTGGCACGTTTGTACACGTGTGATTTAAGGGTCTCCCTTTCTCTTTTCTTCCTCAGAAAACAAAACAGAACTGCGAGCTCCACTCATGATCCCTGATGTCATCACAGTCCGTTTCCTGGTTCCCAGTGCTGAGGGGGCCTTTCACATGCAGCATCTTCCTCCACCCCCGTGGCCACCCTCGAGGTAGGTATCTCCATCCCTGCTTTACAAGTGACAAAACTTAAGCACAGAGAGGTCAGACTTAGCCAGGTACAAACATATCTCAACAGTCGAGCTCTGGGAAAAAGAAGAAGGAAACCATTTACTTTTGTGGCCTGTGCTCTGACGTGGTCCTCACCAAAAGCAGCTGCGAGCTTGTCCCCAGGCGCAGCAGCACCTTGGGCCAGGCCAGGAAACGCAAAGCTGGAGCTAGCCCCACACGACCTCTTCCCTGCAAATTTTCCCCAAGGACCCACAGACAAAGGCTATCTCGCTCACGTCACCTGTCGGGGCACCTCCATGTCACTGCAAACCTGGTCCAAGCCACATGCTCTGAATGGAGGAAGGCTCCTTCCAGCCCAGGACTCTGGTTGGACTTGCATGTAGGGTTGGATGCAACCAGAGAAGGTATGTCGGTGCCAACCTCCGTTCATGGTATGAGGCACGCTCGACTCAGTGTAGACATCATATGGTGTGTGGGCTAAGATCCCTCAAGACAGAGGACAAATGGGGAACCAGCAGTTAGTGTAATGGCTATGTCGCTGGACTCCCACGTAGTAGACTCCGGTTCACGTCCCGAGCCCGGTGGCTTAAAACCCACGCCGGGCGCATGTGCGTGTGTGCCCAAGATCCTGAGAGGAGAATGGAGGAGAAGGGATTGCGGCGTGGCCATCCCCTCTGGGGGGTGATTTCTGGCTTTCTGTCTCTCTGTCTCTCTCTGTCTGTCTGGCGAGCGCACATGCCCTATAGTGAAAAAACTCTCAAAAAAAAAAAAAAAAAGAGAGAGGACAAATGGACTAGACTCAAGTTTACCCCATCTATGCTCCCATCCATGTTCAAAAACAATAATAGAAAAAGAACTGAAAGGGACCAGCAGTTGGTATAATGGTTATGTTGCTGGACTCCCACATAGTCGACCACGGTTCGAGTCCCAGACCTGGTGACTTAAAACTGATGCTGGCTGCATGTGTACACATGTCCAAAATCCTGAGAAGAGAATGAAGGAGAAGGAATTGCAATGTGGCCATTCCCCTGGGAGGTGATTTCTCACTTTCTGTCTCTCTGTTTCTCTCTGTCTCTCCAGAAAGCACATGCACCCTATAGCAAAAATCTCTCTCTAGAAACAAACAAACAAACAAAAACAAAAACAAAAACAGGAGCTGAAACACGTTTCCTGTGTCATCTGTTGAATCTATAATGCCTTTTATCCGTCTGCCATTGTCCCAAAGTCAACCATGCTTCCTTTCCGCGGAATGTCCTCCTTACCTATAAGACAAATGGTCAAGACTATAACACCCCTCCTGCCTAATCCTGAGAAGAGGAGCTCTGTGGGAGGACTGCAGTTTCCCTCCCTACTGTGGTCTCCTCCCAGGATCAGGGACTCTAGCACTGGGCATGCCAGCAAATGCAAGTGTGACCTCAAGTCCATGTCCAGGCCCTTCCCAGCCCTGACCATTGCAAGGCAATGTGTGAGCTGTGTGCCTGAAGCCCACGCATCTCCTGCCAGTCCCCCTGCCCTCACACTAAGCAAAGCCAGTGCCTCAAAAGGCGACTCACGTCTCCACCACTGCAGGGAGAGAGGCTGGAGTGATGGATGGAGGGAGCTGACAGGCTGATTGCAGGGAGAGCGTGTGGGGTGTGTATCACTTAAAGAACGCAGGGGGCAGCAGCACGTCCATGCATTTGTTTATTCCTATATCAGAGCATTCTATGACCCTGCCCTGAGAGAAGCTCTGAGAAGACAGGAGAGCCCCAGGTGGGGAGGGTGCATGCACCCTCTGTGCACATTGGGTCACAGCCCCAGGGGCGAGCACGGGCACAGACACACATGCTGCAGGGAGCCCACCAGCAGGCAGCTCGCACAGCCAGGGGCCACAAGAGGTTTCAGAAGAGGGAAACTGGATCATTTATTGGCCGGGTAGCCACACAGCACAGTTGGGAGAATCCTGAGAGCTTCAGAAGCACTCTGTAAACTGTGAATTGCATTAGAAATGTTAATTATTATTACGAAGGTGATTGCTCTGGGACATAATAAAGTTCAAGTTTCTCAGCATGACAGCCAGGGCAGTAAAAAATCTGACTCACATCGTGTCAGCTCTGCAATGCAGTCTGACAGCTTGCCATTCTTCAGACCCTCTCTGTCTTGCCTATGCTGGTCCCTACAAGCGGGATGCCTCTCCCTTGCTGTTTGGCAAATACCCATGTAGTGTCAAACTGAAATCTGACATCACCCTGCTCATGCACACACAAACACGGAGGAAGGACGTGGTACCCAGGGAGACTGTGCACCCCAGGACACTAAGCCCCGGCAAGAGCCCCTAATCCTGCAACCTTCTTCCCCAGAACTCGAGGGACACCGAACGTGCTACTCAGAAGTCCTGACCTCCAAGGAATAGCTTAACCCCTACCCTCAGTTACGTCTTTGTCTGTACATCTGAACATAGGATAACGAAGCCAGCTCTGTCTGCCTTGGCAGGTTCCTTTAAATAATAAAAGGGAAAGCCATGCAAAGTGGCCACTGCCTATATGTGACCTGTGATTTTCATTGTCCATGTAGGTTTGTTGCTTACCAACTTCATTTTATTGAAAAGCAAACCATCGTGCAGCAACAGTTTTCATGTAGATGCATCCTTGGAAGCCAAGAAGGCTCCAATTAAGATTTGGATGTCTAAAAGAAAATGCATACCATCTCTTCTGATGTAAAAGTAATTTACTAACTTCCTACATAAAGGATTCTTTTCATTTAAATGAAGAAGTCCTGATAATAGATGATTGCTTTATGAATATGAAAATTATATATTCGTTGCATAATCAACCATCTAATTGACACGTCATTGCATTTCCCAGGGAGTGTGTGGAACAGATTTAAAACCGTGTGTCTGTTCAAATGCTTCTTTTAGAAAACAAGAGGCCTGCCATTCAGCTAAAAGTATAAGGAAATATTGAATTCATGTCCTCTGTTTTTTTATTAAGCACCTACTGTATGCAAGGCAAGATGGTTGCAGAGTTTATATTATTTGGGGCTACATTCTGTCCCTATGAAATTCAAAGTTCTTGAGACTGATGCACAGATTATTTGAATACAATCTAAATTAAAATCAGTGTGGTAAAAAGCTGTTCACAGAAAAGAAAACAAAAAAATTAAAGATAATCTGTGGATAAGCACTTTGTTATTAACTTGTTTCATTGGTGAGTGGGAAAGTCGGGAGTGTACTCCCAGCAAGGACCCCATGCCAATATCTACCTTCGGCTTCAGGCAGCCCCTGATCATGGGCATGTGCATGCCTGGCTTTTACAGGGAGGTCAACAGACATGAAGCTGAGACCTTTCCATGTGTGCTAGGATCCAGCCCCAGACAAGACGGTTAGTATTCATTCTCACTGAATTCTCAGCACAGTGCTACCTGGTAGGTACCATCAGCTCCATTTTACATGTGAGAAAAACAAGCAGTGGAGGTGAGTTCACCTTCTCTGAACACAGGTTATAGAAGCAAGAAGAATCTCCTGGTTCAAATGTCAACTTTACAATTCTGCTTCTTACATAAATTATAAAGAAGAAATGATCGCAAGGTACCAAATGGGCAATCTCAGACCAACAGGGCATGGATAAGGCTCCATGGACCGGGAGGTTTTCCAAATGGACTGTGAAGGGTGTGGTCGAGTTTGAGCAGAAAGCTACGAGTTGGAGCTATTCCAGATTGCTGCATTGAGCACAGGTCCTGTGGGAAGAAGTGCCATACAGACACGAGGCAGGAGCTGCTGAAAGACTTTCCCACTGCTGTGTAAGAGTCAGTGAGGGGCCAGCAGATGGTGTCATGGTTACGTCGCTGAACTCCCCCGTAGTGAACTGCAGTTCAAGTACCAGACCCGACAACCAAAAACTCAAGTCGGACATGTGTGTGTGCCCAAGATCTTGAGAGGAGAATGGAGGAGAAGGGATCGTGGTGTCGCCATCCCCCTCGGGGAGGCGGGGTGATTTCTTGCTTTCTGTCTCTGTCTCTTAGGTGAGCAGATACACCCTATACCAAAAGTCTCTCTCTGAAAAAGGCAGGCAGAGCCTCATCCTGAGCAGTAGCAAAGGGGAAGCTTTGGGCTATCTCAGATGTCATTTTTTCTTTTTGATATAGGGCATGTGCTCTTGCTGGAAAGAGAGAGAGAGAGAGAGAGAGAGAGAGAGAGAGATCAGCCCCCAGGAGTGATGACTGCAATCCCTTCTCTTGCATTCTCCTTTCAGGATTTTGGCCACACATACACGCCCAGTGTGTTCTTCAAGTCATCAAGTCAAGGACTTGAACCGTGCAGTTGGCCATGTGGGAATGCAGTGCTTTAACCTTCACGCCACCGGCTGGCCCAGAAGGAATCTTTTTTACAGGCTCTAAAATTGGCTACTGTCAACGATGGTGTTTAAGAGTCGAGAATCTCTAACGCTAGGTGTCTGGGGGCCCCCAAGAACCAAGAGTCTAGCCTTCTCCACAGAATAAGAGTACCAATATACCAAGTTAATGAAGGAAAAGGTAAATCTAAATTTCAAGTAAAAGACAAACAATTTTTAAAGCTAAGTATGCCCCAAATACAGCATGGGAAATATAATAAAAATGTATCTGAGATTCAAATTTAATTGCGTGTTCTGTATTTTATCTGGTAATCTACACTAGAACACAAAGCTCTAGAGTGCCAGCCTCCCTCCCTGCAAAACGGGCCCCTGAGCTCTGCAAGACCCAGCCCCGTACCTTCCGCAGCTGACTTTGCCTCTGGGGCTATGGGTATAATGCCCAGATCCAAAACCAGAGCACATGACTGGCAGTTCGCACTGTCAATAAGGGCTCACCATGGAACCTGAGCATTTTCTACAGGCTCACGAGGAATGCCCAGGAGAAGGCATGTGCGAACAAAATCGGAATTCAAGAAATGGACGGCAGCATCTCGTAATTACCCGAGTGTTTGTAGCCCTCTGGAAGACTCTGGAAAGGCGAAATTAACCGTCACTTGTCTCTGTTGCTCGTCCTCCTTCCTCCATTCAACACATACTCATTGACTTCTTAGAGTGCTCCAGGCACTGCGAGGTGCAGTTATGAAGATGAATAAATGATAATCCCAAGAGACAGCCTGGTACTGGGTTTCTGATGGTGGCTTTGCCACGTACAAGCTGTGTGACCCTTCATGGATCCTGTTTCCTCAACTGAGCAACAGATATGACAGTGCTTTCATATAGAGTCGTTTCAGGAGTTAATTTAAATGAGGTAAGCCTTTAAGCAAAATAACATTCATCAAAAGCTAGTTGCGCCTCTCTGGCCTCACCCTTATTTTCTACTCAAGGAAAAAAGACAGATGATCTCATAATCTCAAATGTGCAAATGACACTATCTTACAGGACCCAGAAGAAGGAGCAAGTTCCTAACAGAAGAGGATCATTTTACATCTTAGAGGAGTACAATGATTAGAGAAGGAGTGAGGTGTGCTCAACGCAGTCTTTTAAGAGTTCAATCTTTCTTGGGTACCCCGCATCCCTAAGAAGTCAATTCAGTCCATGAGCTGTGCCTAGGACTTGACTTGCTCCCGGGCCAGGCACACAACTCACACCCAGTCAGCTAGGCCAGATCCATTGCAAGAAAGTCAGCAAAGGCTCTATCCTCTCTGGGATCTAGAACCCCAAGGAGCATACAAACCAAAAATCCCTGAGGGCATTCTGCAGCCACAGCGAAAAGTCACTCTGAGAATGAGAGACCTGGTGACATAATTCAGATCCTGCACTGAACTATGTTTGAAATCAGACCTATTTCCAAGGCTGATCCATCACAGGACCTAACAGAGGCTCCATTTTGCAGGACCAGTCTGGTTCAAGGCTTTGTTATTGAGTAACTAAACATCTCCTATAGTTAACATTATACTGAATGGAGAAAATTTGGAAGCTTTACAAGACGAAGCTGTCCACTTTTTCTTCTTTTCAACATAGTACTGGAAGTTCTAGCCAATGCAATCAGACAAGATGGCAAAATAGAATGCATCCAAGTAGGAAAAGAAGTGAAATTATCCTCACTTGCAGATGACATGATTATATACATAGAAAATGCAAAAGAATCCACAAAAGTAATATATGAATTCAGTGAAGTTGCAGAGTACAAAATAAATATACAAAAATCTATAGTGTTTTTATACACCAACAATGAATGATTGAGGGAGAACTGAAGAAAGCATTCCTATTTACAATAGCCACACACACACTTATGTAGAAACCTAAGAAAAGAGGGTCAGTTAGTGGTATGATGGCTAAGGTGCCTGAATTCCACAACTAGTCCCACTGACTGAGCAGTTCAAGTCCTGGACTCAGTGGCTTAAGAAACACACTGTCACTTGAGAGTGCCCAAAATCCCAAGAGGAAAATGGAGGAGAAAAGTGGTGTGGACAACCTCCCTGGAGAGTGCTCTCTCACTTTTCCTCTCTCTTTCTCTCTCTGTCTCTGGTGAGTGCATGTAACATATAACAAAAACAAACAGCAAAAAAAGTGGAATAAAAATAACCAAAGAGGTGAAAGATCTCTACAAAGAAAATTATAAAATGTGGGAACCAGCAGTTAGCGTAATGGCTATGTCACTGGTCTCCCACGTAGTCGACCGTGGTTCGTGTCCCGGACCCGGTGGCTTAAAACTCACGCCGGGCGCGTGTGCATGCGTGCCCAGGATCCCGAGAGGAGAATGGAAGAGAAGGGATTGCGGGGTGACCATCCCCCCTGGGGGGTGATTTCTCGCTTTCTGTCTCTATGTCTCTCTCTGTCTGTCTGGCGAGCGCACGCGCCCTACAGTGAAAATCTCTCCAAAAAAAAAAAAAAAAGAAAATTATAAAATGAAAAACTGAAAAAATAAATCAAATATGATACACAAAAATGGAAAATATTTCATGTTTCTGAATTGGAAGAATCAATAATAATCAAAATGTCAATTTTACCCAAATTAATTTACAAATTCAATGCAATTCCAACCAAATTACTGGTGACATTCTTCACAGAAATAGAAAAAAATGAGTAAAATTTGCCTAGACTCATAAAAGGCCCCATTTCACCAAGGCAACATTATGCAAAATGAATAGTCAGGTGAGGCTCACTACCTGACCTCAAAATACATTGCAAAATTTGTGAAGGGACCAGCAGTTAGCATAATGTCGCTGGACTCCCATGTAGTCAACCGTGGTTCGAGTCCCAGACCCGGTGGCTTAAACTTACTCTGGGCATGTGTGTATACGTGCCCAAGATCCTGAGAGGAGAATAGAGGAGAAAGGATTGAGGCATCGCCATCCCTATACACATACACATTGCAAAAATTGTGATAACCAAAACAGCATGGTACCAGCACAAGAACAGACATATAGGACAATGGAATAGAATAGAGAATCCAGAATGAGAGGGTAATGGGGGAGGGGGAGTAAAGTGAAAAATTAAAAAGCAAAACATTTAACAGACCCAAAAATAAAAAAAATTATCTATTGATGATAAGGTATATGGGAATATCTTTTTTTCCCTCTTAAAAATTTTTATTTTTTATTTATTATTTACATTTAATCACTATACATCTTTATAGTATACAACATGGCTTTTCCCAGTATGAACACAGTGCATATTAGTCAAGACAAAGACATTACCATATTCATTATCATCAGCAAATAATATAATTTCTTTGTCAATTAAAAATATATTTTTTAATTGTTTCCCTCCCTGACCCCTCTATTACCCACTCTTATATTACTGGACTAATATACAGTGTATTCATGTGGAGAAAGTTCATTTGTATGTTCTAAAAATGTACCATGATTGATTCAATGTAAAAATATAAGACAAATAAATAAATTCCAAAACATAGCAGCCAACTGACTTTTGATAAAGGACTCAAGACAGTCCAGTAGGACAAAGGAAAGTTTCTTTGACAAATTGTGCTGAAAGAACTGGATACCAACCTGCAGAAAAATGAGACGGAGCCCTCTCTCTCACCATTAACAAAAATCAACTCAAAATGTAAATTTAAAGCCCAAACTATAAAACTTCCAGTGGAAAACAAGGGGAAACACTTGAAGACATTGGAGTAGACAAAGATTTCTTAAATAAGACCTCTAAAGCACAGGCCACAATTCCAAAATAGACAAGTGGGATTACATCAAGCTAAAAAGCTTCTGCACAGCCAAGGAAACAGTAATTAGAGTGGAGAGACAACCCTCAGAATGGAAGAAAATATTGCAAATTATGCTGCAGTTAAGGGATTGATAACCAGAATACACAGGAAACTCAAGCAGCTCACTGGCAAAATAGTAATAATTAAATTAAGAACTAGGCGATTAAGTTGAACAGACCACTCTCTAAAGAAGACACATGAGTGGCTAAAATATGAAAAATGTTCAACAGCTTTTATTAGAAGAGAAATGCAAACCAAAACCACAATGAGATGCTCTTTAACTCCGGTTAGAATGGCTATGATCAAAAGAACGCTAAGTGCCTGTGATGCTGTGGTGAAAAGGAAGCCCTCTTACACTGCTGGTGGGAACGCAAATTGGTACAGTCACTGTGGAAAACAAGACCATACCGCAATTCCTCAAATAGAATTACCATATGACCCAGTAATCCTACTCCTTTGTATTTACCCTTCCCCCAAGAAAAGGAAATACTCAGTCAGAAAGATACTTACACATCATTGTCTATTGCAGCACTGTTCATAATTGCCAAGACATGGAGACAACCTAAGTGCTCAAGATCTGATGGCCAAATTGGAAGAAGAAATGTAGCACATATACACTGTAGAATATTACTCAGCCCTAAAGAACAATGATATCCTGTCAGTTGATGCAAAGTGGATGAATATGAAAGATACAACGCTAAGTGAACTAAGCCAGTCTATAAAAGACAAAGACTGCATATGCCCATGCAATACGTAACAAAGTCTACACACTATGGCACCAATAAAAGACCTGAAGACATAATAACAGGGAGGACAGGCGGAAAGACCAGAGACTGTATGGGAAGGGTGTGGGGAGCAAGGGGCTCAGGGAAGAAATACTTAACAGACATAAAAATGCAAAGTTCTCCATTGAAAAAGATATGTATATGGCAATCTCCTCAACTGGATTGTCATGTACTACATGCACGCTTTGAAAACCATACTGTGTGCTATAGAGACGCACGACAGTTAAATGTGAGAAAGAAATAATACAGTTTTAAACATCTTCTATTCTAGGTGACATCTTGCATTAAGTTCTCAAGTACTCAGTGTTGCCTATAGTACTTAGTAAAGAAAAGATATAGTTCAGAGAAAAGTAGTTATCAATCAATCTCTGCTAAAATTTAAGTGATCCTTTCTTCAAGAAATTCTTAGTTGACCATTGGGATCTGCATTTCAAATGTTTATAAAGAGCAATATTTCTGTTTGAATTTGATTTTGAAGGTGACGCTTTCTTTAGATATTGGATAATAATATAATAGCAAACGTTGTTGTTATTAAAATGCCAATTAAAATGAATTATTTACTTCAGAAAATTGTTGATATTCCTGGAGATGTACAATAGGTTCTAGATTTTGACAAAACCATAAGGAGATATCTGTGCTCACATGAATATTTGGAGATCCAAACTGAGCTTATAACACAGAAGGGAATTTATAGGAAACTGTGTTTTCCTTGTATTTTTAAATATTTCTGGGTTCGTCCCAGTAATTTAAAAAAAAATATAGCACAATTAAAGTTTTTGAAATTCAATTTTCTTATTTTGGGGGAGTTTTAGGAATATGTAAGTTACTTAAAATGCCTCTTCAGTTCTACAAACCAAACTAGAGAGCCTTTAAATTAAGAGGCTTATTTTTTTTAAAATTGCTGTAGGGTAAACGCTCTTGCCAGAGAGTGACAAGAGAGAGAGAAAAATGAGAAAGCGCCCCCCAACCACACCAGAATTCTGTCTCCATTCTCCTCTCGGGAATAGAACTTATGTTCCATTAATCAATTTACAGGGACCATCAAATGGCCAGATAGTAAAACCAAATTGCTAGTCATTACTGCCAACAATAACTTCTCAGTTGTCAGCAAAGCAAACTGGGCAAGACACAGCATTAGCAGAGAGGAAAATAAAGTCACAAAGCCAAGGGTCGGTGGAGTTCTTTTGCCACTTGGAATTCACATCTGGAACCCAAGGAACATTTGCACAAGGTACATTTCTACCTGTGCTGGCTGTCAGGCCACTGCATGGACACTTAGGTGGACGGCTTCCCAAACTGTAAGAGGGAGTTATTTATGGAAAGGTAATGGGCCAGCAGGTGGTATGGAGGTTAAGGTAGCTGGGTCCCACACGGCTGACTGCAGTTCAAGTCCTGGACCCTGCAGCTTGAAAAGCACACTAGGCATGTACGGGGGCATGCCCCAAGTCCCAATAGGAGAGTGGAGGACAAGGGATCATGGCATAGGCACCCCCCCAGGGGGTGATTTTTCACTCTCCCTCCCTCTTTCTCCCTGTATCTGTCTCTCTCTGGCAAGTGCAAGTGCTCCACAGCAACGGTTTTTATACAAACATAAAGTGAACATTTGTCAAAAATTTTATTTAATTTTTTAATAATGAGCAAACCAGCCATAAGTCACTCTTGGTTCCATTCTACCTTAAGATATACTCAGGGGAATCACTGGAAAACAATAGCTTCAGAGCGATGCCTGGCCTCCTGCGGAATGTAAGGGTGGCCTTGTATGTTCACGTTGTAGGTGACCTGACTGTCCTCGTGTTTCAGTGCATGTTGAATCCAGGAGGAAAGTCAGGGTGCATTTGTGTGTGTGTGTGTGTGTGTGTGTGTGTTGGGGAAACGGACACAGGTGTGGATCGTGAGGCTATGTGTGAAGGCACCTGGCCCAAAGCAACAGACCAGAGGTAGCACCCATCATACCAGGCTATGCAGTCTCACACTACAGATCTATATTAAACCATTTCTTGAGAATTTGACATTAAAGTGCTAAATTCCTTGAAGTCAGGTGAAATATTTGAAAACCAAAAATAATCCATTTGTAACAGGAACGCATTTACTCTTGGTTGCCTATTGAATAAAAGGCCGAAATGATTATTTTTAACAAGAATTCAAACTCACAAGGAGCAAACCCCTACTTAAAAGAATTAGATCTAAAATTAATTCAAAACATGTTCATTCAAAAGATTCATATCTATGTCTATATACATACAAGGGGACTTCAAAAGGTTTGTGAAAAAATGAAATGAAAATATGAGTTTCAAAAACAAAACAAAACAAAAAATATGAGTTTCTTGGGTGCAAAAAGTTTAAAACCATGCATAATTCTTTCATAATATGTGCTTTCGATGAACTTTGGCAAGATTTTTCATACATATACATATGCATGTACGTTATAAAACAGCAGATGACGTGTGTCTACCCAGCACACCGCATAGCCTTGGGCGGACAGCCCCAGTACCTGAGCTCCTCGGTGGCCTTCCTTTTGAGGGTAGGAGTGGGACAGAGGCTTAAGTGTGCTTTCCAGTCAGTGTGGGGAGATGTGGCATCTCTGGACTGTCCTCGTGCTTTGCAGCCTTTGTGATGTGGGATCTCTTTGACTCCATTTCCTCCCCTGCAAACTATGAATGTGGGGCGAGGACACTAGCTCGCACCCAGTTTCCATCGAGCCCTAAGGCTGGAGAAATGGCAGGACAGAAAAGAGGGAGGAATCTGGGGAAATGGGGACTGAGGGAATGGAAGAAAAACGACAGCCTGTGGCCCATCTCTGGGAATTAGTCAGTCCTTGCTATCAAAGACAACCACCTGAGAAAGTAAAACTCTTTGGCGTCACATGCAGACCCCAATGAGTAGAGTGAGGGTCATCTAGGATGGTGTGTCCTTCCTGGGCATTGCCAAAGACTTGCCAAGTGGCTGTGCTTTCACTCCTACCAACCCTGCAGAGGAGCACAGGGACAGTGATTTTTAGCAATGTCGATAATGGGGGGGAAAAGTCCAGGAATGAATAAATAAACTGGAGTGTATTCATAAAAATAATAGCTAATATTATTGGCCTAGATTACTTTATTGGAAAAGAAGAAATTATAAGGGAATAAATAAAATATAATGCCATTTATGTCAATTTTTCAAACTCATTAACCAACCAATCATAGATACTGCTTATAGCAAAGTGTGTCTATAAGGGAAAGCTGACAAACAAAAATGGAATGATCTGCACCAATATTAGAAGGTGGCTGCATTTGGTGGGGAACGTGAAGTGAGGTTGTGGTAGCTATGACTGTAGCTGGTTTATCTGTACCAATTTTTGTTCTTATTTTTGAATTTTTATTTTATTTATTTAAGAGAGATTTTTACTATAGGGCACGTGCACTTGCCGGAGAGACAGAGGGAGACAGAGAGACAGAAAGCAAGAAATCATCCCCCAGAGAGATGGCCACACTGCAATCCCTTCTCCTCCTTTCTTCTCTTGAAATTTTGGGCATGCACGTACATGCACTTGGCATGAGTTTTAGGCCACAGGGACTAGGACTCAAACCATAGTTGATTACATGGGAGTCCAGCGACATAACCATTATGCCATCTGCTGGTCCCTTTGACTTTTATTTTTAAGTAAGGTAACTGAGACAACTATGATAAAATATTTATGTCTGTGAATCCCAAGTGTTGAGTGCCTCGGTATCTGTTATATTTTAAGTACATTTCTTTCTTTTATATTTCAAAACTTAAAAAAAAAAAAAACCTATAGGCATGTATTTGAAGATGTACTTACTTACCAAAAATGCCTACTAATTTCCATAATCTAGGGGAAAAGCCACTGCTTATGTTCTCTGATTCCTTTCTTGACAAAGTGGGTTTTGTTTTTGATTAACAAGAGTTTGATCTTAGCTTTCTCCATTTTACTCCCCCAAATGCTTCTATCTTTCACCACTTCCTGGCTCTGAAACTATTCCACTCACAGGCATTTGTCATGCAGGACCCCATTTACAGAGACTGAAATATTTATTTTAAAATCTCTATTGCACAATACTACTGCGAGAAAAACAGCAAATTAAAACAACATATATAGTCATGTATCACAAAATGACTTTTCAGCCAACAGAGAACTGCGTATAAGATGGTAGTCCTGTTAAAGCCGACGGTACCATTTAGCCTAAGTGTGTAGGTAACTCGGTAGTGCCCAGTCATGACATCACCCGAGGACATGCATCTCAGTACCCGTCCCCATCTTTGTTAAGCCACACATGACTGCATTTATCCCAGTTTTGGTGGGACAGGAGCCCAGTGTGGCCTAGTTAGCTCCTCCACGCCAGGTCTCAAGATTGCAATCAAGTTCTTGGCCAGGGCTGCAGTCTCGTCTGAGCTTGGCCTGGGTAAGCATCTGCCTCCACGCTCACGATTGTTAGAAGCATTCAGTTCTTTGCAGATCATCAGATTGAGCATTTCAGCTTCTTCCTGTTCACTGGTTGTGAACTGCCCTCAGATCCCTGCCATGTGATCTTCTCTATAGTCATCCCCTAACCTGGTAACTTGTTCTTCCAGTCTCCTTGCAAGATGGGCAGGCATCACAAGTTTCCATGACGTAATCACATGCACGAAATCACAGACATCCCCCATCACTTTTGCTGTACTCTTTGGAATGGAAGCAAGCTGCCCACAATCAAGAGGACCAGAGGTCATGGAGATCAATTTGGAGTCTTCCTACCACACACATCTAATTCTCTTTTTTCTTTTTGGGTTTTTGTCATATGACATGAGTATTTGACAAAGAGAGACAGTGAGAGGAAAAGTGAGAAATCACCCCTTGGGGATGGCCACTCCTCAATGCCTTCTCCTTTATTCTCCTCCTGGGATCTTGGGCAAACATGTACATGAACACAGCATGATTTTCAAGCCACCAGGTCCAGGACCCTAATAGTGGTTGACCTTTTGGGACTCCAGCACCCTCACCACCATGCCGCCTGCCAGTCCCACATCTAATCTTATAGTCTTCCTGTAGATTCCCTGTGTTATCTGACTCGTATATTTTAAACTTTTTTAATACATTTTTCATTTGCCTGTTGACCTTGGAATTTCTGTTCCTGAGTCTGTCCATGTACACAAATTCCTCTCTCTCCTGAGTACAGGAAAACCCTCTTTGACCCTGTGGATCACCGTTGCCTTTTCTGCTATAGAAATACCTGGTGTGACTGCCTTCCACCTGCAGCAGCTCCAAATAAAGTCCACCGAGCAGCTGCTCGTCTCACACTCTGCAGGTGGCACTTTTACATGCATTTTCGCTAAACTTGTCACTTGCCCACAATTGAGATATTTAAAATCCATCTTACAAATGAGGAACTGGAGACTCAGGTCAATGAATTATGTTTCCCATAAGCACATCAGTAGGCAATGACAGAACTTGCATTTGAATCTAAATCTCTCTGTTCTTCCTACTGCGCCCCTCCACCTTTTCGATATACACCTGCCTGTGCTTCCAAGGCTTAAAGCTATTTATAAGATAGCCTCTTTCCTCCTCTAGGTACACAGCTGATATTAATTGAGAGCACTGAAAGTCTTATTCCTCCCTCCCCACTGTTTTTCATTATAGTTAAAAGTCTCTGCTGATCTTCGCGTCATCTCCTTTTATCTCACCCAAGATTCCATTTCCGAGGTATGCAAGAAAATAACAGTGTGTAGGATCAGTACGACATACTCCAAATACTCACAGAGAGATATGGCTATATGTCCTATATTTTTCAGTTATTGCTCAGATACTTGCATGTCTAGTTAGAACCTTCCTCATCCTAAGTTGAATATTTCCGATATCCACATGTTTACTTTCCAGTAGATTTAAACACCTGCAATTAACTGCCAAATGGAGACAAAACTTTGATCTGATCAACCTGCAATTATTCCATGCTGTTAAAAAATGTAGCAGATGGAGACAGTCTGTATTACTCAGCAGACAAACTTTGTCCATTGTTATTAGGATGTGCTTTCTGGGCTAGACTCTTGTCCAGGCCATCTAAGCACCTCAAGTTCCATGGTTACTGACTGTGCATAATCAGTGCTCCTCAAGACACAGCACTGTTAAACTGTGACTGACATGAGGGTATTCTAGCCTCAGCCATCCATGCTGAAAACAACCATTGTAGTAGTTAGCTCTTGCTGTGTAACAAAGCCACAAGTCTGAGTCTATGAATTGGGAAGTTGTACTCATCTGAGAAATTCTGCTGGTCTTGGCTAAGCTCACTCATACTTCTGTAGTCAGTTATAAAACTCATTTCTGGGAGTTCAAATATCAGTTACAAATATAGGAGCATTGAGACTAAGGACGCACCTGGGCCATCCATCTTTCACCCTCCAAAATTACCCTGAGCTTGTTCATGTGACAATAGGATTCCAAGAGCAAGCACATGGTAATATGTAAGTACTTCTTGAGGTCTGGTTAGGTCTCATTTGCTACTGTTATTTCAGCTAAAATAAGGCACATGGACAAGTTTGGGTCCATCAAGGCCAAGAGCACTACCTAACAATTACAGAAAGGGATGTACGATAAGGACAAGCATGCAATATCTCCATCATAACTCTCCTCAAAGAGCCCTTGTTCTAAGACCAGGGAGCAACACTGACCTATTCTTTTCTCTAAGTTTGGCTTTACTTGAGAAGTCTCAAGGTCCTTCCATGCTTTTCTTTTTTAATTGTTTTTGGAGAGGTTTTTTCGCTATAGGGTGCGTGCACTCACCAGACAGACAGAGACGTAGAGGCAGAAAGTGAGCAATCACCCCCCAGGGGGGATGGTCACGCCGCAATCCCTTCTCCTCCATTCTCCTCTCGGGATCTTGGGCACGCATGCACATGCACCTGGCGTGAGTTTTAAGCCACCAGGTCTGGGACGTGAACTGCGGTCGACTATGTGGGAGTCCAGCGACATAGCCATTACGCTAACTGCTGGTCCCATGCTTTTCCCAATTTACCTGAACTGCTTTTACAGATAATTATACTTCTTCTCTAGTCATCAGCTTTGCATATTGTTTCTCCAGCAAAAAAGGACACTCACTCTATTTGCATTTCTGTGACTTAGAGAACTTTCAAGTGACTCTTTGCAAAATAAGGAAGATCTGATTCAAGGTTATTTTTCTGTTACTGAGAAGTAGATGATGAGGTGTCTTTCTTGAAAAGCCAAACAATGAAACTTCTGCCATATTTACCATCCACTATAAAAAATAAGTCATTGCTATATGTTCCCAACTTGAAATAATCAAAGTTGAAAATTTTAGAAAGACAAATATATATTGGATTTTCAGTAGTCATGATGTGTTTTTCTATGTCTTTTATACAAAAATGTGTCACGACTTTTCCAACAACCTAATAAATAGGAATGCATTGGCCCATGTACTTAGGAAGCCCCACGGTGAAGCCCAGAGAACTTCATCCCGAGTTGTTTTCTTTGTCTCTATTTGGCTGCATTTCTTGAAGAGATTTTGCCCATGTGGTGGGCAAAATGGATGCCAGGAAGTCCTACCTGAAATAAACTGTATTAACAACAAAACTATGTAACGGTCGACAACATAACAGAACCATGACCTTTGGAGTTATCTTTTCTACTGGACAAAAAGTCATTTGCATCATTACTAGAAAAGGTCAGCAAGTTGACAAAAAAATCACATAGAGTTTGATGCTTTAAATATCAAATTTTAAAGTGGAGCTGAGGCAAATTCTTCTAGATAATAAAGAATCCCCAAGTGCATTTGTTGAACAATGTCTCATAGTGACATCGAAGGATTTATTGCAGTCTTTTAGCCTTATTTCCAAGTTTTTGATCTGCTTTTCTCATCAGTTATAAAGTTATAACAAGGAGGTCTAAGCACAATAAAAGATTATAATAAGGGAAATCATTCAATTTAGAATAATTAAATTTTGTTACTAATCTATTAGTGACCTTTATTTACTTTTTACTATTTCTTATGCTACAAAAAATAATCAGATAATGTTCATACATTAATTTAAACACAAAATTAATATATGTTGAGTAATTTATTTTAAGATCAGTGATTTCAGGGAAATCATGATAACTATTGTAAAAGTAGCAAATTTAACCTCTTGACAAATATGAAATAAACCATAATAATTCTGTACAACAAAAATTATAGCAGTTATAGTTTCATAAATAAATTTTTATAGTCTAACAGTTATAAGCCAATAACTTGGAAGATAATTTTAAAACTAAATTTTGGAATATAACAAAATGCTTTGTTCTATGAAAATGCAGACAAATTAAATCTTAAAGTAACAAGATATGCATTAAATATAGGATGATCTCTCTTATCTTTCCAAGCAAAAGTAATGGTTTATAAGTGCTTTGCATTTTCATATTTTCAACTTTTTTCCCATGAACTTCCAATGAAAACTGTATTTTATGGTTTCAACTAAAATGTTAAACATGGTTTTATCAAAGATACTGGGTTCTCATGGACGTAGAGCTATACCTGGTATGTGACGAAGGCATAGCCGAGGAAGTGATTATTCAACTTGAGGCTAACAGATGAGTAGGAGAGAGGCGAGGGAGGGCCACTGCCAAAGTTGAGGAGTCGAAGATGATCAGAGCATTTCTAGAGCACAGCCACCCAAGACAGTAGCATGAAATGAGGCTAAAGTCTGGAGAGGGCCAGCTTTATTTATTTATTTTCCTTGTAAGTCCCAGGGAACATGTGCACTCACAAGAGAAAGAGAACTCTCCAACAGGTGTAGTCACACCCCAACCCTTTTCCTCCTCTTCATACTTACAGAATTTGGAGCATGCTTGTAAACATGCCTGGGATGTTTTTTAAGTCATTGGGCCAGGACTCAAGCTGGCCATGAGAGATCCAACTCCCAATGCATAGCCTGTAACCACTGCACTAAGGGGCTTGTTCAAATATACCTTTGACGTTAAAAGTCAAATTAAGATTTTTGTTCCTATATGGAGGTTCCTCAAAGATCTACAAATAGAACTACCATTTGATCCAGCAATCCCACTTCTGGGTATTTACCCAAAAGACAGGAGAACGCTCAGTCAGAAAAGTGCTTGCACATCAATGTTTATTGCAGCATTATTCACAATTGCCAAGACATGGAACCAACCTAAATGTCCACAAACCGACGAATGGATTGGAAAAGTTTGGTATATATACTCTATGGAATACTACTCAGCCATAAAAAAATAACAAGACCCTGGAATTTGATAGAAAGTAGTCAGATATGGAGGATCTATTGCTGAGTGAAGTAAGCCAGGCTATGAAAAAAAGATATTGTATGTATCCACTCAATATATACTGACTATCTGCACTCTATGGAAAGATAGCAAGTGAACAATAGAGAGGTAGGACGTTAGTAAGAAACAGATATGGCTTATTAACTGTTGATGATGACATGTATAGTATTCTCAACTGGATTGGTCTGAGAAATATTTCATGATGGGCAAAGTATTTTTACAAGTAAAATGAGAAATAGCGATTGACTGTTTTTAAAAATAATTAGAATAATAATAATAATGATTGGGGAAAACAGAAAAAATATCGAATGTTGAAGCAGGGAGATTAATGTCTTTGTACATACTGACATGCATGGCATTCCCTTTTGAAAAATCAATGTAATACACTGTAAAGTTATATGTAATCCAATGTAATATAAAGAAGATTATGATGATAATAAAAAATAAAAAAAAAATTTTAATTTTTAAAAAAAGATTTTTGTTCCTAAACCTTGAAGCTATGAACTGACCTTAAGGATTTAATACTAAGTTTGGAATAGAGAACATGGTTAAATTTGCTATTTGAAAAAAACAGGTTGGCTATGACGAAAAAGGACCAGAAGAGAACAAGAATGGTTGTGGCTAGACCCATTAGGGAGCAGCTGTCATGTGTAGATGAATATGGTGGCAATGGAGGTAAGCAATCCAACTTGAAAGAGTGAAACCTTGAAGATGGTCACATGCACAGCGTCTTCAAACATGTCTTTAGATGCAAATAGGGAACTGTCCCATGAGGGTGTGAAGACGAGCAAGGAGAAGCATCTAGCTGACAAGGTAGAACTAAAGAGATCACACACTGGTGGATCACAGAAGAATTCACCCAACCAACAGGACCTTTTGGACTGTAAAGAGAATTTCACATAAAATATTTAGCCTTTTGTCTTCCCTTTTAAAGTTGGATTTTTTAACATTTCAATGTTAATTCTCCTTTGCAACTCTGTTGGAATGAATAAATGCCTGAATTTTAGACAGGAAATTCCCTTTACATCAAGGCCACCCTACGCTTTAAGTTACTACCCTGCTTCCCACACTTATTTTCTTAGCTCTATAAATCGACATGTTCCCTACCTGTCAAAATATTGCTTTCAAAAAGAAATATGAATCTCATACACATTTAAAAACAAACCTGTGCCAAAGATGTATTTAACTCATTAATATGTAAACTAGAAGGTTTGTTCAAATGAGAAAGGAAGAAAGAGAAAAAAATACATTCACAAGAGAGCTTCAAAAAAGTACATGGAAGGCAGGTGGCGTAGCAGTGAAATGCTCTGTGAGAATGATCCTCGTGGGAGAGTTCCACGTCTGTGTCTGGCGACCTCCCTGAGTACACCAGGCACACACATGCCTGCAATCAAGGGTTGACTGAAGTTCGGAGAAGACCGGGTGTCAATGCCCTATTGGAGGTGTTGTATCTCTCTATCCTACTCATGGAAGAAGTAAATACATAGTTTTGAAAGTTTGTGGGATACGAGCATGATTAAAAAAAACTGAGCATGGCTTTCCATTTTTTTTTTGTATCACTTTTCCATGATCTGTTTTTAATTGCCAAGGGCACATGTGCTCACCAAACACAAAGAGAGGGGAAAGCACCCACCACGACCAACACAATGGGTATAATCATGCTGCAACACCTTCACCATTTCTCCATCCTGTCTGGATTTCGGGCATGCATATACACATACCTGGCATGTTTTTAAAACCATCAGGGCTGGGATTCAAACTGTAATCCTCCATGTGAGATCCAGGTCCCTTAACCATGAGACCATGAGTCTGACCCTCTATGAATTTTCCAAGTCCTGGTGTGTGTAAGTAAACACATATGTATTTTTATAAGATATGTAGATAGATATAGATACCCATACATATATGGGTAGTAGAACACATGGAACATAAGTTCTGACCCCCCAGTAGATGCCTGAAATCATAGATAGTATAGAAGGAACCCTACCTACAGTTTTTTTCCAATATGTACCTACCTATGATAAAATTTAATTTATCTGACCCCCAGTAGATGCCTGAAATCATAGTATAGAAGGAACCCTACCTACAGTTTTTTTCCAATATGTACCTACCTATGATAAAATTTAATTTATAAAGTAGGTACAAGAAAAGAATAGCAAAAATAACCAATTATGAAATAGAACAATTATATACTGTAATGAAAGGTATATGAATATAGTATTTCTCTTTCTCGAAATGTCTTATTGGATCATACTCACCTATTTTCAAACCACAGTTGACCATAGGTAACTGAAACCACAGATAAGGGGAATTACTATCTATCTATCTATCTATCTATCTATCTATCTATCTATCTATCTACCTATCTATCTATCATCTATCTACCTATCTATCTATCTATCTATCTATCTATCTATCCTCTAACAATATTAGTTCCTCTGTGTGTCTGTGTGTGTATGAAAAAAGTTATTTTATATGAAGTAAGTTTGTTAAGTTAGAGACCAAGATGTCCTATACATAGGTCAATAAAACCTTATACTTTGTGGTTATCTTCCTTACCAGAGAGAAATCACTTGCATTTTGTTGGGGAAAAAGCCCTCCAAATTAAGATGCATCCTCAGAGTTTGGGCCCTAATCAATAGTGAATAGTAAGCCAAAGGAGATGAGTTCTCTGTAGAACTAAATATTCCTAGGGTGTGACTGTTGAACAGTGTTTCAGCATGACATTGAAAGGCCATACTGTCATCCTTCACTTATTTCTAAGCATTGGAATATTGTTTTCTAAATATACTTCTGGTTTGGATGAGCCTAAATTGACAGAATTTTAATATGTCAGGGCTTCTTTTGAAATCCATCCAGATGGCTGTAACTGCTATATTCAAAGGTACATTAGTCTGCCGTTTTTTTCTCTTAATTTTCTAAGGAAACTTAAGTAAATTTAAGAGTATGTGATTAAGAAACTCAGCTCCCTGCAGTGATTTCTAACCATGCTCCTACCTATTAGCCTTTCTTTGTTCATTTGCAAATAATGTTTTCCAATTAATCTGCTTCACTCTGTGAATGGAAACCAGGGCCCCGGGTTGGGCTGAAATTGCATCATTTACCAGCCCCTCTATTTCCCTGGATAATGACTGGTCCAATCTCTCCTAGGTTGTTTGTTGTCCAATTTTCCTTTGAGAGCAATAGCAAGCCGTAGCTATGTTTAAACACTATGAGTAAAGTGGAAAATTGACACAATTATAAAGAAAATTGGAGCTAAATGGAAAAACAATAATTGAGTAGAAAATAATGCATGTTTCAGCAGACATTATACAGATGGGCTATCTTTATCAGTTAAGCTCATCCTCCTAATCATTTATTTCATAGTTTTCTCTAGTGGGTTCTCTAGTAAAAGATTTTATTGTGCATGCTGTAGAAGTCTCAGTTCAATGACTATTTGCCCAGGAAGAGATTCCAGTAAAACCTTTGCCATGTTTTCCTATGAAGTGAAAGAAAGTGTTGGACAGACCTGGGTCTAATCCCAGCCCCTACCTTTGCTAGCTGTGGATTGAGGGCAGATTCTTGTATCTGCTATCCTTTTTCCACCAGATGGAGGTAATAATGCAACATTCCAAGTCATTGTAAGGATCAGGTAGGGTGGTTCGTGTATGATGAGTATCTAATATCAGCAGGTCTCTAGGGATCTCTGCTTCCCTTCCCCTTTCTCCTCCAGGAGATGGTTGGTTGGAGTGAGAGTTCATGGGGAGCCATCTGGTTGCAGGGTATGGGGAGAGGTGTCCTTAAACTTTCCCGGTGCTAAGAAGCCCTTTGGGTCCTGGTTAAACATAGGACCAGTGTGCTCCATCTGGAAGCACCAATCTAGATTCAAATTCTGGCAGGGGTAGGCTGTGTTTGGTCTGCAGAGGACTTCATGGGAAAGCCTGCCTTGAGTCTCTGGATAAAAGAGACTTCTGTGATATCAGAGTTATGAGAACCCAGACAACTGAGATTTCAAGAAAGCTTGCTTTTTCCCCTTGCATAATTACTTCTGTGAACAAACTTGGATATAGAAACAGATAAAGTGGAGCCCCTTGGTTGAGTTCGAGATGAGGGTCCTTTGGGCTAGATGATGCTCCCACAAAGATGTCCACACACTTATTCTCAGAACCTGGGGGTAAATGCCCATGAATGGCAAAAGAAACTATAAATGTGATGAGGCGAAGGATCTTGAGGTGGGAAAAAGTGGCCTGAACAATGGTCCTTATACAGAGGTCAGATTGATCTGGCATCATCCAAACATTGTAAGTGACCTTTAGAAGCTGGAAAAGTCAAGGAAACAGATTCTCTCCTAGATCTTCTAAAAGGAACACAATCCTCATGACCTGTTTTAGATTTCTGAGTTTTAGAACTGTAATGAAATGAATCTGTGTTGTTGTTAGTCTCTAAACTGATGGTAGTGTGTTACAAAAGCAATAGAAAATTAATACACATGCTCACACACGCCTCTTAACACATCTGGAAGTCATTAAGGTGGAAGAGAGCTGTTCCATCACATGGTGCCTGGAAAAGGTTCCCTAAACCCTGATCTGATTACAGGGGGGATAGGCCTGGCCAGATCACAGTGAATCAGACATAGGTACTGACGTTTTGGCCAAACCCCATTGCTAATTCAGTTCCACCAAGCCCTATACTCATGACATTATTGGCAGTTAATAATAATAAGAAAATTATTGAGTCCTGGAGCCAGTAGGTGGCATGGTGTTTAAGATGCTAAATCCCACATGGCCAGCTCTATGGTTTGCATTTTACCCTTGCTGGCTTGAAAGACATGCTTGGCATGTTTCATAAAATCCCAAGAGGAGAATGGAGGAGAAGGAATTGTAGCATGGCCATCTTACTTTCTTCCCCAAGGAACTCAATGACTTGACTGTCTATGTGCTTGTCACATTCAGCAATCCTTGAGCTTCTAGATATGGAGTTGTGTTCTCTTCATGTCCTGAAGCCCAGTGTTATCTTGGAGAAAGGACATAGAGACAGCTGAGTGGAAGGCCAATGGATCCTCTCCCCAGCCATGTAGACCCTGAGCTTCTTGAGAAGCACACATGCACACTATTCACCACTAAGTCAGGATTCCCTCTTACCACTTCTGAAATGGAGACTGAGTTTACAGCTCATGCGCAGGTTTGGAGAAAATAATATAAAGCCTATAAACTACTCAATATGGTGTTTGGGACAGTGAGTTTATTATGAAGAAAGGAAAAATCACATGCGAGGTGGAAATTCTTCCCTTTTGGCTTTCAGCAACTCTAGAGCAAGAGCCTCACCATCTTCTGAAAGTGGTCAGCCTCCCACTTCTTCAAAGTAAACTGGATCCCAGAGATGTCTTGGAAGCAAGCAGCCTTACTGGCTCCACATGTCTACAGCTATGGAAGTCCAGAGTTCTGGGCTGGCTTCATGCCACAACCCTTAGTAAGCTTCTAGGAAATCTGGTGGAGAGACCTCACTCATAGAAGGGGCAAATGACCTTTGTCAACTCTGGGGATTTTGCAGCCCCGTGGTAGATGTGCTGCTTCCAGCACCCAGTTCCCACTCTGGTTGATCTGGTGCTCATGGCATTCTCCAATATGAGTGATGAGGTCTTTCAAGCCCTGATCTGATAACCTGGTGATGTGCTCATTCTGAAACTACGTTCTGGAGAGATCTTGTGTAGCTGCTTGTTGGCTTTGAGGGTTAAGAATGAACAGGAAAGGAGCCAGAAAGGCACAGAGATATGTATTCAAGACTTACTCTTGTTAGACACTGTGCCAAGTGTCACGCACACAAGATCCCTTAGCTCT
Source organism: Tupaia belangeri chinensis (assembly GCF_000334495.1). Taxonomy (NCBI): domain Eukaryota; kingdom Metazoa; phylum Chordata; class Mammalia; order Scandentia; family Tupaiidae; genus Tupaia; species Tupaia belangeri. Next base: position 4,308,361 of record NW_006159829.1, on the reverse strand, counting down.
TCTAACAACCATGTGTGGTAGGTATCACCATACCTATTTAACAGATGAGAGAAAAGTAAAAAAGACTGAGGTAATGTAAAGACTTCCCCGGGGCATTGAGACCCTAAGGATAGAATCCGTTCTTAGGACAGCAGAGTTTTGAATCTTGGTACCACCATGACCTTACATTATAAACATTAGTTTAGAAGTGAGCAACTGGGCCAGAAGACAACTTTTTCCATCAAAATACATCCTTCTCTTTTTTATACACACACAGGCATGCACTGAGTGAGAAAGTAAAGGAAAGGAAGGAAGGAAAGGAAAGAGAGGGATGGAGGAAGAAAAGTAGAATCTCAGATATCAGACCTGGAGATAATCTTTTTCAAACCCATTACTTCAGTATTTGGTAGATATTTATTGAACATCTTTTCTGTACCAGTAACCATGCCACCCAATACAGCATGACATTTATGGTTCATGGCAGGGTTTAGATGTTTTATTCTTGGCATAATGGGAAGTATTTGAAAGTCCTAAAGCAACTGAGCGACATTGTCTGCCTCACTATTTTTTTTTTAATAGAGATCACAGATGAGGAGAATAAGACCAAGAGTGATAAGGAGAATATCTGTGGATGGCATATCAAGTTAGACCCTCAGGTCAGAGGGTAAAGCATTTTCAAAAAGGACAAAAGAAAATCATTGAAGAGATAGAGAGATAGAGATAGGTAGATTAATAAATGCAGATAGATAATAGATTGATAGATACAGGCAGATGGATAGATATGTAAGTGATAGATGTGTAGCAGACGGACAAGTATCGACGGATAGATAGATATGTAGAGAGACAGATAGATGGCCAGTCCAAGAGGGAGAGAGAAGTGAAATGAGCCAGGTTTTGAGACCCCTGGGATGAGCTCTGTGAGACTGCCTCTTTCACCTCTCTCCTTTTTAATTATGCCCTGATGCCTGGAGCTGTGCTCAGTTTATGGATTCTATAAATATTCGTTCAAGGGTGGAAAGAAGGAAGGATTTGATGAAACACAGAGTATGTGCAAATGCAATTTCTGGGTTGAAGTTTGAAAAATCACGAGGAAGAGGGTTTGAAGGACAGAGGTGGCTGAAACATTATTCTGGGCTCTTTAAGAAGTTGGATTTTATGAAACATAGACTGCAAGCCTGTCTTTGCCCATGTATGAAGGAACTTCCAAAGGCTGTGGAAAGATGAAGTTAAAGTAAAAGTTTATTTTGGTGCAAAATATGTCTGAAATCCATTACATTTTTTCCATACTATGTGTTTTCCATAACCTTCACAAAGAGCCCTAGGATCTGCCAGGATCTGTTGCTGTTATGAATGAAGGAAAACCTACCATGACAGTGGCCCACAAGAGGCATGGTCACTTCTCAAATTTATGCATTTATGTGAGTGACATTCTGGGGCTTAAAGTCTAGCTCTGATTCAGGAAGACTTCAGCTACCGAGTCTCCTCCCATCTCATACCCAAAGGCATGCGGTTTTCCACATGGAGAAGTGGTAACGTGGATTTTGGGTAACAGGATGGAGGAAGCGAAAGCAACTGTAGGAGCTGCCACCACAGCTCCCACTCGTACTTCATAGGCAGGATCTCTATCTTGTGATTACATCCAGAAAGTACTCCACAAACTACCATGGGCGGGCAGCCTGCTTTTGCAAATAAAGCCTGTGGGCACAGCCATACCCACTCACTGTGGAGTTGTCCGTGGCAGCCCTGGCTACAATGATAGAGCTGGGTGGTTGCACCAGAGGCTGTGCAGCCCACAGAGCCTTTACTATTTAGTCTCTGGCTCTTACCAGACAACATTTGCTGACCCTGACCCCTTGCACTATAGAAAAAAGGGAGGAAGTCCAGTTGGGGGTGTTCTTAGTTTGTGCATAGAAGAAATCACCAGAGATGCAGTGTGAGAGTCTGAGGGGAGCTGGAGGGAGGTCACTGAGCAACAGGGCGAGTGGGCGGTCCTGGAGTCAGGGAGGCCTCGACAGCACCTCTGCTTGGCAGCAAATTTGCTGTGTGGGTGGGCAGCTTGCTTTTCCTCTCTGAATTGCAATCTTCTCACATGTAAGAATGCATAATAAAAACATCCTTCAGTTTAAGTCCTGAACGTTCTATGAGCCGAGGAACAGGAAGTGCATAGTGCTAGGACAGGCAGATCCCTGTGTCCGGTAAACCCACACTGCTGTGACCACAAAGAGCAAGTAACCACCAACTAATTTCATCTCTGTTGTTTTGTTTTGTTTTTTAGTTTTTCCTGAGGATGTGTGTGATCATCAGAGAGAGATGGGGCTGAGGGGGCACTGGTACAGGGAGTGAGAATGAGGAATGGTCATGCTGCAATCCCTTTGCTCCATTTCTCCCTCCTTTTGGTATTTTGGGCATGCACACATATCTGTCCAACATGTTCTTCAAGCCATCAGTTCTGGGACTCAAACCATGCAGTTGTCCATGTGGGATCCAGCTGCCTTAGCTACCAGGCTACAGGTCAACCCTCTCATCTCCTTATGCAAGAACTTCAGACAGTGCATTGGGGTGGGAAGCTGGCCTTCCATTCTGGGTTTTATTAAGGCTTTGGAGAGAAGTTCTGGCCAAAATGTGTGTGTGTGTGTGTGTGTGTATGTGTGTGTGTGTCTGCAGGTGTGCAAATGCATGAATATGTGTTTTGAGGTACGCCATGAAAAGTAACTCACTAACTAGTGGAATGATTATACTGAAATGTTTCAAATTGATTTGTGCTAAATTGCCCAGTATTAATGACAGTATTAAGCCTTGTGCTTGGGATACCAGTAAAAGCAAAGACACTAAAAAAGATCTATAGAGAGGTAGAGATAGGTAGATTAATAAATGGAGATACACAATAGATTGATAGATATAGACAGACAGATAGCTATGTAAGTGATAGATGTATAACAGATGGACAAGTATAGATGGATAGATACGCTGAAAGACAGACGGCCAGTCAAAGAGGGAGAGAGAAGTGAAATGAGTCAGGTTTTGAGGCCCCTGGGATGAGCTCTGTGAGAGTGTATATCGTTTACAGAAGATTTTATTTTTGAATGCTCAATAGTAGCAGAATTAGAACACATGGGACTTTTTATTTATTTTCTTGGATCATTATTGCTCTTATTTTAATGTCACATGAGGCACTATGACATTCTCAGTGCCTAGAACCTTGGAGGGTTTTGTCCAGAACTAGATCATGGTGGACACAGAGTGAAGAGGTCTGTGTGGGGCGCTGTGTGACAGTGAGTTCTCAACTGTGGAAGCTGTCCCCAAACCACCAAGAATCAGGATTAAATCTGACAGCCTCACATGGAAGGACTGTAGCTACATCCTCTCAGGAAGCTAACAAAGCGGAGCCAGCTGGTGGAACCGCAGTAATGTAACTGGACCACATGGAAAGTCTAGGGTTCGTATCCCAAGGCCGTGCTGAGGATACCAGACACGTGCACACACGCCTAGGCCAGCCAAGATGGCAGTGGGTCGAGGTACAAGAGCCCTGTTGGGGGTGCCTCTCTCTTTGTCTCTCTATCTCTCACATTGAAGAAATAAACAAATAAACATTTTTTAAAAGAAGTAAATAAATAGCAATTTAAACCATACTGACAAGAACAGGTTAGGAGAGCAGTACCTCTTAACTTTATATTGGGTTTAAATCTCGGGAAATTCATAAAAGTGAAAGCAAAGCTAATGCTGTCCTAGGCCATGTGGAAACATGCTCAGCTTCCCCCCTTGGCCTTTCAGGGGTTGGTGGACCCCAGAGCTGCATGGGGAGGGCTTCTGGTGTGAGGGAATGGGCCAGTAACTCTGCGTGCCTGCACCATGACTAACCTCTGCTGACCCTATACTCCTGCACTGCTTACTTCCTGTCTCCTAGACCTGATTTCTCCATCTGCAAGGTGGGATTGACTCCTAATTTGCAGGACAGTTGGGGAATGATAAAACGGTGTGTTTGAGGAGCCAGCTCAGGGTAAGCTTAAGGTGGTCTGGGGAGCACCTGTCAGAGCATGTGAGCATTTTACTGCACTCAGTTCTACGGGAGCTCGGGGTGTCCAAAGGACCACAGACCCCTCAGAGAGTGCTGAGAGTCCAGCCATGATTCTGGAGTGCCCGTAAGACTCAAAGTCACTCTAACATGTGAGCTTGACGTTTACTAAACATGAACGTCTCTCAAGACAGGAAACCTCACGAGCCTCTGCAGAGCCTGCTCACCCCCACAGAAGGAAGCCCCTTCCCAGCCTGTCCTAGGCGGGGCGGCTCACAGGGTGACAGGTGGCACCTCACCAAGCCTTCCTTTTCCTGTTGCTCACCCTGCTCTCAGCCAGCTGAGCGTTCAACCCTTCATTTTTCCCCCTTACTCTTCCTTAGTTTGATTTGTTATTCTTTTCTGAGTTTTTTAAATTGATGCTTAAATCAATGCTTTTCACCTTCTCTTGCTTTTGTTTTTCTTATTTTTTTAAATTTTCAGATTAATTTCACATTTTACATAGAGTCCCCATCATGATGTCTACTCTATATATATATATATATATATATATATATATATGTGTGTGTTTGTGTGTGTGTATATATGTGTATATATATATATATATATATAATTTTTCAACAGAGAACTTTATGTTTCACATTCAACCCTTTAAAACAGGGAAAACAGATTAGTTACATGGGAATTAATGATGGATGAATAAACGAATGAGTGAGTTGAATAAGAACAAATTCTGGTTCTGTACTTTAGGATTACTGACTGTCACTTCACTTGTGTGAGGATCGGCTCTGTTTTCTACATACATGTTTGTTGTAGGAATCAGATTAATCCCTTACAAACAATGCTTGGTGCAGGCCCTGGGACAGAAAGACTCACCCTAAGGTAGTTAGAGCGTAAAGAGAATACTAAGCCCACAGGGATACTGAGACTCAAATGAGATAATGCATGGAACACCGCCAGACGGGAACACTCACAGGCTGGTGGTTAGAATTCTGACTGCTGCGTGTGCGCCTGTGACACGGATACGATGTATTTTCTTGTTAAAGGCAGTGCAGACTTCAATGAGTCAGAGAGTAAGAGCACCTCATTAGATGAGCGTAACAAGTATTCATGGTTCACACCATAATAAGAAACATTGCAGCATGTTAACGGATGCATTATTTGTTCCATTTCCAAAGTAATGTAGTGTATATTCATTTAATAGGATTTAGAAATTACATCAAAACAGAAAGAAGAAAGCAAAATTACTCACCTACCAGAGAGAAATGTATTCCACTAAAATTTTAACATATTTTCCTTTAGGTTTTGATTCTTATTTTTTCTTTACAGATTTTGACAAGAATTTTTTTTTAGAGAGAGATTTTTGCTATAAGGGTGTGTGCACTCACCAGAGAGAGACAGAAAGACAGAAGGGGAGAAATCACTCCCCATGGGGAACTGCCACACCATAATCCCTTCTCCTCCATTCTCCTCTCAGTATCTTGAACATGCAGGCACACGGGTCTGGCATGAGTTCTAAGCCAGACCAGGACTCGAACCATGGTAGACTACATGGGAGTCCAGAGATGTAACTATTATACCATCTTCTGCTCCCCCTGCAGAATTTTTTAAAATCCAAGAGTAATGATACGGAATGTAAGACTTAGCATTTTATATTTTGTTCACTTTACTCTATGAGGTAAACATTTTCTCCTTCTTTGCTTACATTCGTGTACATAGCTATTATTGCTTGCCAAATATCTCATCATTTTATTTAATCATCACTGTTCTTTCTACCTTTTTATTGCTCTCAGTAAATGATAAAGGGAACATTTCTGTGCATAGCTTTCCTCTAAAGTCTTTGAAATCTGTTGTGTTTGATCAGGACTTTATTATTTGCAAAAGAGTTCATTTTATCCCATTATTTGAGAAACATTTATGGAATATGTACTACTTAGCAGGCACTGCTCAAAGAACTACTACAGCAGAAGCTGACTCCATGGCCTGGTGGTTAAAGAAGCAAGAACCCACACGGCCAAACGCAGGGAATGAATCCTGGCCTCAGCAGCCTGAAAACATTTTGGGTACGTGTGTGCACCAAAATCCCGATAGGATGAAAACATGAAATAGGGTCTGCATCATGACCTATCCCACTGTGGAGGGCTTTCTCTCTCTCAGGCAAGAATTCACACCCTCTGGCTAACAAGCAAACTACCAAAAGAGGACTAGGGGTATAACAAGAGAATTTCATGGCAAAGGTCCCTGGTCTGGAGTACAGCAGATTCTGGAGAGATTGCACACAGCATCTACACCGCTATTCCTAAACCCAAGGTCATGTGCAGGGCTGCCGATACCATTTAGACACAAGAAGCCTGGAGTCAGATGAGGTAACCCGATGTCTTTCTGTTGCAGCAGAACAACACTGATACCTGCCATTCTGGGTGAAGTCTGATGTGCTTTCCTGCCTTTCTTTGTCTCCATCCCTGACCCATAAAGCAAGGACTATTGGCTTTCTTTCTTGCTTTTTTTGTCTTTGTTTGTTTGCTATTGGGTGCATGCATTCACTAGAGACAGGGAGAAAGAGAGAGAGAGAGAGAGAGAGAAATGATTCCCTGGGAGGGACAGCCACACTGCAATCCCTTCTCCCTTTTCCTCCATTCTCCTCTCGGTATTTTGTGCACAGTGTGTTTCTCAAGCCGCTGGGCCTGGGACTCAAGCCACAGAGTCCACCATGCAGGATCTAGTGCCTTAACCACCACACCTCCTACTGCCCCCCAGGGCTTTCGTATATACACATCCCCCTGAGTGGAACAAGATGGGTTCCTAACAAGTCTGCATTCCCAGTGCTCAGCTCTCAAGATGGCGCTTAAGAAATGTTTGCTGGAAAACTCAGTGACGTCTTTTCTTCTCCTTCCCAGTGTCTGTTGCAGCAGGGGTCCCTCTCCTGCCAGCAGACCCCAGGTCCTACAGCCCAGCTATGAGCATGTCACCCACACCCAAATCCTCCTGAAACTTGCTGCCACCACAGGAGAGGACACTGAGCCCCACTTGGCCCCTGGAGTGCATTAGAACCAAACTGCATGCACTGGGACACCCAGGAGGTGAAGGTAGGGATGGACGAGAGTCATCCCTGCAGGCTAAGGAGCAGGGTGTGATGGGAACAGCAGGACGCTTTCCATCTGGGCATGAAGTGGGGCTTCTCTGTGGTTAATGAGAACAGCCTGTTTCCAATTTGACTAATGCCTTCCATTAGAGCTTTGGCACAGCCCAGCAGAGAGGAGCGATTGGGGGCTTTGAAGTCATTTCTTAAAAGCCAGAAGCTGCTTTGTCATTCAGAACGATTCTTTGATGCTGACCCAGAATTCGAAGGCAAGAATTATTGAGGCAGATCTGAAAAAGCCTCTATCTCTATTTACTGGCATGCTGGTAACTTTGGGCAAGATTCCTCACCTCTCTGAAGCTCCCTGAGCTTCAAGGTACTCTTGTAAATGGAGATGATAATACCTGCCCAGCCTGTCTCCCAAATTCAATGTGAGGCTGGAACAACAGCAATGGCTGCTCCAACTTACTAAGCCCTTACCATACACCAGCCACTATCTGAGGCATTGCGACCCTGACAGAAATCCTGCAAGATTTCCTACAGGTAGAATAATGGCCTCTTAAAGACGGCCACAACCTACTGTCTGGAACCTATAAACACGTTCAATAGCATGGAAGCGGGGGTTGAAGCTGCAGATGGATTTAAGGTATTTAATTAGCTAAATTTAAAGCAGGGAGATTTTCCAGGTGAATAATGTACTCACAATCATTCTTTTTTATATCTAAGATACCTTTTATTATTTTATTTTTACATTCAAGCACAGTATATCACTAGAACATACAAAATGTGTTTTCCCAGCTCCAGTTACCCTGAAGCGTTATCAGAGTGATGGGATGTGAGATGACTCTGTCTTGGGCTTTGAAAAGATGTTGGAAGGGACCATGAGGCAAGGCATGTGGGCAGCCTCTGAAAAGTAGAGACAATTGTTCTAAGTGAAGAAATTAGACATTTCTTCTAGAGTCTTCAGAAAACTCACATCCCTCCCACACATTGATTTTGGCCAAGTAAGACTCATGTGTAACTTCCAGCTTACAAAATATTAAGATTATAAATGTGGGTTGTTTTCAGTCTCCAAAGCTGAGGTAATTTGTCATAGCAGTGAGAGAAAACAACACCCTGTTAATTTTTTTTTTTCCTTTTGCTTTCTGTTTAAAATAGATGAGGAAACTGAGAGTCAGGAAAATGTAATGTCTTATCCCAGGTCTGTTATTACTAAGCCATAATCTGAGCCTTTAACTGATTATCAATGTGTGTCGTTGGTCTGGGTTAAATCACACTTTGAAGGAAGCGTACCTGCCATGAGGTGAAATGGCCTCCCTTGAAATATCCATGGATGTGCCTTCCCTCCTCTGTCCTGCCCTGGGAAATGGGCGTCTCCTTTGCTCTCTACAGTGGAAGGGCTGGGAGGGAAGAGCTTGTGGCTTTTCTGCTGGTGCTAACAGGGTACCAGAAACGTGCAGGCTTAAAAGAACAGCCATTTGCCATCCCGTGGTCCCACAGGTCAGCAGAATGGTCATGGGGCTAGACTGGACTTCTTTCTTGTCTGGAAGGACCCAGTTTCAAACTCCCTCAGGATGTCAGAAACATTCATTTCTTTGCTGCTTAGATTAAATGTATAAAATAAAAAATAATTTTAAAAAAGGGGAAAAAAAAGAAATTACAGAAACTGCTGCTTCAAGGCCAGCTAGAGAGTGAGTCTCTGACTTTCAGATTCCAACTTTTGGTTTTCTTCCAGGACTGGCTCCATGATGTACACCTGGGACGATCTTTGATTGGCGTAAAGGCCATTGATTATGAAGCTGTATTGTATCTGTGGAGCCCTTTGCCTTTACCAACTCAGGTGACAGCTGCAGAGGCAGTATCGCAGCACCTTTGACGTATTCTATTGATCAGAAGACAACTGCAGTCACACTAAAGGGGGGACGAGATAAGGGAGTCATAAAAAGGGAAGATTCCAGCTGCAAGTCACCCTACAGACCCTTATCTGCCTCCTTCCTTTTCTTTTGAAATGTATTTATAATTCCATGAGAGGAGACGGGTGCACCTCTGCATGATCTTTACACCTCAGCTGGCCTGGATTACAGGCGTGTGCACGCGTGATCAGCCTGCACAGGGAGGCTCTGAGACGTGAACCAGGGACCTTCTCACACAGACCCGATTGCATCACTGCTGTGTCACGATCTGGCCCCTCTAACTTCCCTCCATTACAGATGAGGAAACTTGAGTCCAAAGAGATGGATGGACTCTCCATGGTTTATTCTACATGCAGCTGCTAAGCACATGTCCCACTCCGTGGTGTGCTCGGTTCTCGGGAAGCAGCAGTGAACCAGCAGCAAAGTTGAACCCTAGTGAGTGGAGGAAGGCAGTAAAGTGACAAGTAAGGCAGAATGAGCCTCCGGCCTGCAGAAGAGATACCCTAGAGTGGAGGATGGGTCCCCTTAGCCAGAGAGAAGGTTTACTCCATCATAAGGAAGCCTCCAACGAGGCCACCACTCTAGGTCCCCCAAACTTTCTACAAGGTCAGTGTCTGACCCCGGTTCCCAGCAGCCACATGCGGGGCAGGTGGGCCTGGAGACATAGTCTAACCCAGAGGCCAAGGAAGTGAGACGTGTCCAGCTGGGGACCAAGGGGAGACTGGGCCAGGCTTTCGGAGAGAACCTTGGGGAGAGGTGCAAAGGGACAAAAGCGTTGGTGGGAGGCTGCGCCCGGGGCAGGACCCAGTCACAGTCACTGCCTCCCCAGGACAGCGCAGGGCCCCATGAGCTTGGCTCTGTCTGGCTGTCTGCCTCCTTCGTGTTGCTTCCTCACACCTCCTTACCTGTCTCCCTGGCCTCCTTACACATCGCCTATTCCCATGCCCCGTCCTACTTCTGGTGTTTTCCCTCCTTCCTCAGCCTGTCTCTCTCCCTTCCCATCATCCTTGCACCTGTTCCCCTCTGTTCTCGCATCTCCTACCCTAGAACCTTTCTTCTCTGATATCTTCCCTCATTTCTTCTCTACGACTCCCCATTTGGTTCTCCTCTTCCAGTGACTTAGACTCTCGACCTGCATCTCTCTCTCTGCCACCTCCTCCCCTTTTCTCTCCTCATCTCCGTGGCTCTTCCCTCCCCCTTCCCTCCCCCCTTCCATTTTCCCTTTACCTCGTTCCCTTCCGTTTGGAAACCTTTGACCACTTTGGTTCCTTCCTGATATGAACAGCCACATTCTGTTTGTCAGTTTTCTCTTCCTTCTAATAATTAAAGGGAGTGATGTGTTCTGTGCTTAATCATAAATGCTTTCATCCACCGTCCTCTTCTCCCCTCTTCTCCCCATGCTGATTTCTATTGCCTTTCTTTATTCTCTCTCCTTCTCTCCCCTTCTGTTTTCTCCCTTCAGCCTGGATGGAGAGGAAAGGACAGGACTGACTTCATTTCTGGTTGGAAATTGTCTCCACCTCTAGCTCCTGGCTCTTCCACACAGCACTCTGAGATCCGCGTCTGTCCTGTCTATCCCGGCCCCCTGCCTGTGTTCTTCATCACACCTATCACCATATGAAACTCTCTGGCTCATTTCCTGTTTACTTGTCTCCACTCAAAAGCAGTTCCTTTAGGCAACAACTGCCTGCCTTCTCTGTGGCTCTGTCCACAATACCTAGGTCTGCACATGGCAGACGCTCCACAGATTGTTTTATTGGATGCATGGATTGCTAGGTGGGTGGTTCAATGAATGGATGCATGAATGGAGATTTTAATTAAACTGAACCAGGTCAAAGTTGTAGGAGCATCTAATACAGCAATAAATACAAAGAGAACTCACAGAGGTGATCTAAATTAGAGTTCTGTTGGCTACAGCTGGCACATGTGGGAATTTTTGCTACTAAAGTACTTCAAGATAGCCAATGCCATCTGGAAAAATAGCCAGCCTCCACAGAAACACTACTCAAGTGGCTTATTCTGCAACTGTGTTATAAAGTATTCTTCATTTGAATATAATATTTTTCTAAAGGTATTTTCTGTATGATTTATATGTAACTATAATTATCACTGCTATTTATTTATTTATTTTTTATTGTAGAGGTTTTTGCTATAGGGCATGTGCGCTTGCCAGAAAGACAGAGACAGAGAGACAGAAAGCAAGAAATCACCCCCCAGGGGCGATGGCCATGCCCCAATCCCTTCTCCTCCATTCTCCTTGTAGGACTTTGGGCACACACACACATATGTGCCCAGCATGAGTTTAAGCCACCCGGTATGGGACTCAAACCATAGTGGACTACATGGGAGTCCAGCAACATAGCTATTATGCCATCTGCTGGTCCCAATATGTATTTATTTTTAAATTTGGTATATTGCTACAATTTCATGTACATCTGATATCTTTTCAGTTTCTTCTCTTGGGTTTTAGGGTTTGAAATATTTATCTTCTAATATTGAGGTATAATTGACATGCAATAAAGTGGATATATTAAAATTGTATAATTTTATGTTTTCATATATATATGTATATATATATATAGGTAAAGCCCAGCTAACCTCCCTCTTCCAAACCAGGTTCTCACAGGGTGAGTGTAGACAGGCTTCCATCCCTTCTGAGAAACACTGGTGCCTGGCCCAGATATTGCCCTAAGGGAATATTTAGAGCCAACCTGCTAACTTGTTTAAGGACCAAATTAATCAAAGGCATAACGGGCAGGGAGAAATTTTTTCATTTTCCAAGTTAATGAACAAATGTATTTCCTATTCATTATTCATTGACTTTTGAAGTTTAATGAATAGCACAGAGACAATCACTAAATTCTGGTATTTATAGAAGATCAGCACCAGCCAGACTCCTTACATATCAAGTATTCCAGCATCAGTCTATCTATTTGAAATATTTATATTTATATATAATGAATGTCACTTATTACTTTAACTGTCTTGTATTTATCAACTTTAAATTTTTAATGAACCAAAAATGATGAGTTTATTGTGAATGCCCTTGTCTTCAGTCTCCTTTGGTTTGATTCCTTTGTGAGCGTGGGATGAAAGTTCTCATGAGGGCAGGCATTGCTCTGTCTTCTACATGTTTGTTGTTTGTTTTCTGTGTTTGTTTGTTTCAGCAGAACTAACCTTTCCCTTGACATTCATCTGCCTTTATTTTCCATTAATGTTTTCTTTCTCCTGCCAGGAAATTGATGTCTTTTTCTTCTCTATAGAAAGAAAATCTCAGATCTAGTGTTTCATGATAAGCAGTCAGAAAATGGGGCATTTAATACTAGTACGTTGTGATCATTTGAAACTAAAAGAGTGGGGGCAGCAGGTGGCATTGTGGTTAAGGCACTGGAATTCACATGGTCAACCATAGTTTGAGTCCTAGACTTGGTGGCTTGAAACTCTCACCAGGTGCATATGCATGAGTGCCCAGAATCCCGAGTGGAGAGCAAAAGAAAGGAGATTGTGGTGTGGCCATCCTCCCTTGAGGAGGGAGGAGGATTTCTCTCTGCCTCTTGCTGTCTCTCTGGCAAATATGCCCACCCTATGGCAAAAACCTAAAATACATACATACATTTAACAACAGAAGTATAAGGGACAAAATAAACCTCCATTCCAAAAGTCTGCCCATTCCCTGTATGCTACAATGACAGACATTTAAAAAGAATAAATTTAGACATAATTAAAGAAAAATAAGTAAGGGATGGGCTGGCTTTGTGACACAAGAGTATGTGTTGCTCAAAAAATGTCAGAACCCACACGCCAACCCCAGTTCTAATTCCTGGCCAGCTCAGCCTGTGAGTACCCACGGTCTGATGGCGAAGCGGACTGGATAAGGAGCCTGACTGGTTCGACCCCATGGGGGACACTCTTCTCTTCCGGTTCTCACATATGTGCACATGCTCTATCTTGAATACAGAAAAATAAATTGAAAATAAATAAGAAATTGACATTATCCAACTGAGCCTCTTTATGTATCACTACTATGATGATTAATAGCACTGTCATTAAGTGGCTGTTTTAGGGCAGAGCTTAAGGATGCTGAAGGTGGAAACATGAAATTATATTATTTTTTATAGTTAAAGTTCTGCTTCCCCCCGGGGAAGTGTTTCTCTTTAGCATCTAAGTCAGATTAATACTATTTTTAGTCATTTTTACTTACTGGAACTACTTTAAGTTAAGACTCACTCTGTTCATTTTTGTACTTAGATTCCATATCCAACTTTAAGGTTTCCTCCTTCTCCACCCTGTCACCCCACTCCCTGTGAAAACAAATTGGTGCTCAACGAGTGACCCTACAAACACGAAGAAGATAGGAATGTGGGATTCTCTCACAGGTCCTGCCATATCTTGATTCCCCAAGTCCGATTTGCAGGAAAGAGCACAACGAGTGGCCCTACAAACACGAAGAAGAAGATAGGAATGTGGGATTCTCTCACAGGTCCTGCCATATCTTGATTCCCCAAGTCCGATTTGCAGGAAAGAGCACACAGGGACCTCCGTAAGTGACTGCTGTGGTGAGGTTGTTGCTAATGGACAGACATAGGCGTCACTATTTCCCCTTTGCAAGGTACCCCTGCTCAATCAGGCCAGGGCTTCTTGCTTGCCCTGCGAAGACCAACCCCTGTAATACACCTCATTCTTCTGCTGCAAGTACCTCTCAGCTCCATGTGTGGGGGTCCTCAGCCAGCCTGAAATTCCCAATCTCACAGCATCATGGGTGTCAACTCTAGGGCTGTGCATGGGTCATCATTTCCTTAACTCTTGGATATGGAAACATGAGGAAAGCAACTTCTTTGCTTTGTTGTCTTGAGCTTGTTCCCAGGCCAACCTCCCCCAAAGCTCCGTGGCCAACTTCAAGAAGCTCTCTGACCAGCTCCAAGTCTAGTAGATAATGGATTTCCAATTGGGAAACACTATAATATTCCCCTGTTACAGCTCCCTCCAAATTAGCCACCGTCTCCTATGTGGCTCTTTGGGGTTCTGCAATCTTCGGTTTAGGCAAGGAGGAAACTTCTCTGTGGTGTCCACCTGTTCTCTAACTCTTCTGTGACCAAGCATTTTGCAATAGGACTTGAAGCTTGTAAGTCCCATCAGAGGTGGCATCTCTTCTTCCATCCTGGAGCATGGGCTGATCTTGTAGCTTGCTTTGGTCATTCTAATGAGGTTTAAAATACTGTTACTTAGAAACCTAGACCTTCACAGAGCTTGTGCACTCCTGATCACTCTTGGAATTCTCCCCAGCACTTACAAACATTTGGAAATTGGCTTTCTATTTACATGATTTTTAAAACCTATTCCCTAAAATCCATTGCAAAGTTTCTGAAGAGAGCATGGTTACTTTGTTCTTCACTGGATGTTAGCTCACAGAGTCCTTCCCTCAGTGGCACCCAAAAATATTTGTACTAGAGGGAGAACAGACTAATGAGATCACCCTAGGGAGCACAATCAATAATCAATGCACGAAAGGACCTGTGGCAGAGATGAAAGAGGCTCCTTGGAGGGAGACTTGCTAATCAATAGTGGACTCTTTGGCAGGTTTTTGCTTCAGTAAAGGAAAGTGGGAAGAGAAGTGTGAGGCCAATATCATGAAGCACTAAACACGTCTTTTCCCTCAAACAGGATGGGACATGGGTTTTAGTGATTGGGTAATATCTGGAAAAAAATAAAAGAGGGCAGAAACTTCAATGGTTGCTAGGCACCCTGCACACTTTGCAAATAAATGTATTAAATGCTGGTGGTTAGGCTTTCCAAACATTATTTCTTTCCACCTCGGCAGGGCTGAGCTCTGGGGGATGCTAGGGCAGGGTGATTAGTAATTATGGACTGTGGTCATTGGGAAAAGGTCAACGATGAGCAGATTTTAAATCCTGCTTCAAGATGTCCCCTCATTAAGCCATATAAAAGCTCTCCAACTGGTGCCTAGTATACTCATTCGGTTAAAAATCAACCAATGCTCACTGAGAACCTTAGGACAGGCATGGGGCCGGGTTCTTTGAGGGGATTGTGATTGTGTCACAGCCACCCGTACCCTTTGGGATAGGTTCATTCACAGGTGATGCAGTTGAGCCCAGAGAAACGAATTGTCTTTCCCAAGAAAAATGGGATAGAGGCTGATACTTCTCAGTAACTAACAAGCCATGAGCTTTCTGATGTCCACATTCACAGAAATAGTCTAGAAGCCCATTTTCGGATCTTTTGTTCAATGCTGTGCATCTGCCAGATCTCTGTCTCTGTCTCTCTCTCTCTCTCTCTCACTATTTTTGATAGGGAGAGTCCTCTGTGCCCTCAAGTATAACCTGAAAGAAATAGAGGTTCCACACTAACCAAATGAAGAGATCCTTTAAAATCTGAGATCCCTCTCTGTTGTTCATACTACCCACAACTCTGCCCTTTCTGTCATAGCCCATGTTGAGCTCATCAACAAGTCCTGTTGGCTCCTCCATACAATGCCTTTGCCATCTAGTACCTCCATCATCCAATGCCTCCACTATGCAGTGCCTGCACCATCAAATGCTTCACCATTCAGTGCCTCCACCACACAGTGCTTCCACAATCCAGTACCTCCATGACCCAGTGCCTCCTCCACTCAGTGCATCCACCATCCTGTGCTTCTACCATTTAGTACCTCCATGATGCAATGCCTCCAGCACTCAGTGCTTCCATCATCCAGTACCTCTATGACTCAGTGCCTCCACCACCTAGTGCTTCCATCATCCAGTACCTCTATGATATAGTACCTCCACCAGTCAGTACTTCCACCATCCAGTACCTCCATGATGCAGTGTCTCTACCACTCAGTCTCACCATCCAGTGCTTTTACCACCCAATGCCCTTAGCACCCACTGCATCCACTGTTCAGTGCCTCCATTATGCAGTGTACCCACAGTCCATGATTCTCTCACCCAGTGCTTCCACTATCCAGCTCCTCTACCACCCAGTGCTTCCACTGTTCAGTTCCTCTTCCACCCAGTGCCTCCACAGTCCAGTTCTTCTTCCACCCAGTGCCTCCATAGTCCAGTTCCTCTTCCACCCAGTGCCTCCACTGACCAGTTCCTCTTCCACCCAGTGCCTCCACAGTCCAGTTCCACCTCCACCCAGTGCCTCCACAGTCCAGTTCCTCTTGCACCCAGTGCCTCCACAGTCCAGTTCCTCTTGCACCCAGTGCCCCCAGTCCCTCCACAGTCCAGTGCCTCTTCCACCCAGTGCCTCCACAGTCCAGTTCCTCTTGCACCCAGTGCCTCCACAGTCCAGTTCCTCTTGCACCCAGTGCCTCCACTGTCCCATTACTGCTCCCTCCTGGGATAACCTTGCACATTTATCACCCCTTTATGACCACTATCTCCTTTCTGGTTTCTGTCTTCACATCTTTGACCTTGCAGAAGTCCGTGGCTAGGTGTATCCAGCTAGGGAACTCCCTATCTCCCAATAACTGTAAAACTCTGTTTTTTAATGTACAAAGTTTTAAAATGTTGTGTCTTCAAACCCAATTTTTCTTCTATACTTCCCAATAACTTATAAGCTATACACTTTCTGGTACTTACATTTACAAGCAAACTCCAGGTCTTTTTCAAAGTAAAATATCTCTAATAACATCATAAACTGCTTCACCATTTTGTACACATAAAACAGTGTTACTGACCCAGCATAGATGGTGCAGTTCACAGCATATTTGTTTGCAGTGCGGGAAGCCACATAGCCACCTCTGGGTTTGTACCCCAGGGTTGGCCTGACCATACCCTGGGCACATGAGGGTATGCAAGATCCTGAGAAACTGAAAGCCAGGGAAAGGAGATCACAGCAGATAAGACCAGTGCTACTGTTTTGATTAAGCTTCTATCTTTCTTCTTTTGGTGTGTTTGTTTGTTTGTTTGTTTGTTTTGCTATAGGGCACATGCCCTTCACTGGTGAGAGAGAGAGACAGAGAGTTAGAAAGTGAGAAGTGAGAAATCACCCCTTGGGGATGATGGTCACACTACAGTCCCTTCTCCATTCTCCTCTCAGAATTCTGGGCATGCATGTATGGGCATCCAGTGTGATGTTTTCAAGCTGCTGGGTCCTGGATTCAGTACAGTAAGCCACGTAGAATCCAGCACTTTAACCTCTACATCAACTGCTAGTCCATTTTATCTGCTTTTTTTTTTATTTTGTTTTTATAGGTTTTTGCCTTAGGAAATGTGCACTTGCCAGAGAGAGACACAGAGACAGTGAGAGGGAAAGTGAGAAATCACCTCCCAGGGGTGATGGCTGCACCCCACAATCCTTTCTCCTCCATTCTCCCAGATCTTGAGCACACCCATACACACACACCCAGCATGAGTGTCAAGCCACAGGTCTGGTACTCGAACCACAGTAAGCCATGTGAGAGTTCAGTAACATAACCACTATACCACCTGCCACCCCGTCTGTTTTTTAATGTGTCACTTACAAAGTTTTTAAATGTTGTGTCTCCAACCCAATTTTTTCTTTATTTTTTTATTTTATTTTTATTTTAAGAGTGAAAGATTTTTGCAATAGGATACGAGCACTCACCAGAGAGACAAAGAGACAAGAAATGAGAAATCAACCCCTGGGGGGATGGCCATGCCACAATCCCTTCTCCTCCATTCTCCTCTCAGGATTTTGAGTACACACGCACATGCTCCCAGGACTTGAACTGCATTTGATTATGTGGGAGTCCAGCAACATAACCAATACACCATCTCTTGGTCCCTCTAACCCAATTTTCCTATAAGTCCTTTGATTTTCATCCTGATTATGAATAACACAGTAACTTTTAGAAACATGTGTACCACATTATGGTAGAACAAACCATGTGTGTATGCATAAAGCTTATGATTTATTCTGTCTACCTCTTTATACGTGCATGGATTCAGACAGGATGAAATGACACCCTTTTGTTTCTAGTTTTTAAAATTATATTTTAAGGTCAACCAGTGGTGTACTGGTAATGTAATACTTTGCAATCCTAGACCCACACAGAGCAGTAGATTTGCACCCTAAGGCCTCCCTGTATACACTGGATCCATGCATGTGCCTTTGAGCTCAGCTGACAAAGCCTGGGGCTGGAGCACAGTGGGAAGACCCTGTTGGGGATGCCTTCCTCCTGCTTTTTCTCTGTCAGAACAGATACACAAACTTTTAAAATTATTTTTTAATTGATAATAATTATATACACATATGTGTATATATATAGGAATATATGTGTACACACACACACACACACACACATATGGTACAATATGCCATTATCACTTCAGTATATATGTCCCAAAGAAGTAAAACCAGTGCGTTGGAGAGATATGTGCACT
The DNA here is from genome assembly GCF_000334495.1 of Tupaia belangeri chinensis. Lineage (NCBI taxonomy): Eukaryota > Metazoa > Chordata > Mammalia > Scandentia > Tupaiidae > Tupaia > Tupaia belangeri. The sequence continues at coordinate 4,290,028 of NW_006159829.1, read as the reverse complement.
CATATGTTCAACCTATTTATCCACTAGCAGGTGAATGGATAAGCTATAGTTTTAGAGCTACATATGTTGCCTTTTTTCCCAATATTTTTGAGTCTCAGACTCTGTATTATTCAAGGTTTGGTTGGGCTAGAAGGACAGTAATAAGTAATTAATAAAATTTTTGTTATGAGTTTAGACCTTATGCTATTATGGGAGCAGATGGAGGAGTCCATGCAAATCTGTTGTCTTCCAAATTCTCTATAGCTATTTGAGCCAATAGCTGGGGACAAAATGAAATGTGAAGTAGGGAGGACTACGGACAAACTGACTCCATGAGGACACACTGGAATTCACAATTCTAGTGACTCATCAGACCTGCAGGAGAGCTTTGCCAGGAGGCAGCACGCTGCCTGGTGCAAGACTCCGAGAAGTTTAAGGAGGTGATGTTGTGGGAGCTGAGGGAGTCACGGCTTGGGTTCTGCCTCTGGAAGAAACTGTCACAGAGCCTGGGGTCCCATGCTAACCTTCAGAACATAAAAATGACAGCCACTTCACATACTCCTTCCACATCCCATCAAGATTTCTCTCACAGTCAGCCCTTGGGAGAGCCAGGCAGAGAATTCTTGCTAAAGTGGCTCCAGCTTGCCACGCCAACATGGTCCAGGTCCTCTCAGGCCCCCCTGGGAATGTACTTCCCACTTCAGTGCAGGGTGGTGCACAGGTGCCTCTCATCCTATTCAGAGGGCTCGCAGCTTCCAGAAGCCTCTCCAAGGGTGTTCAGTATGAAAAGATCCGGCTTTCAAGAGAGTAAACTCTGGTGCAGTATTTCTCAAATGTGAGATCTGTTAGATTCATCAGAAAACATCTACTTACTTCTAAAGGTCCCCATACTCCAGTGGGAAAGATACTGCCTTAAGAGCAGTATTCATAAATATAGACACAAATATCATCCCAGAAACTGATGAATGTAGTATATTTCAAGAGGTTATCCAGATGGGCCAGAACATGTTTGTGTTATTTTAAAGTTAAATTTTAAATGAAACATTTCAGACGTCTTGTAGAGAATTCATGGATCCTATAATCCCAATTCCAGTAACTCCATGTACAGTGGTTACAAATAAGCTTTGAAACCAGGGCTAGTTCTAACACTTTAGCTGTTGGACTTTGGACAAGTTCATGTACTCGGACACTCAGTGTCATTCTGTGTAAAGTGGGGGAAGAGTGGTAACTACCTTGTAGTAATGTGAGGGTACGGCGAGCAACTGTAAGGTGTTCGGAGTGGTGTGTCACAATGATCACCCACACCACCATCATCAACATCATAATTTCTGTGAGTTAGCTAGTTCCCTCTGATTGGGATGAATAGCAAAGTTCGATTATGGAAAAAAAAAAAAAATTGCTCTGAGAAGGTGCAGACCTGGTCTGAGCTTGGTGGTCTAAGACTCAGAATAAAGCCAGAACTGGTCTATGGCCAGAGGTGTCATGGTAGACACAGGGCACCAGCCATGTCTTATTGCTTTGCAGGAAGTACTGGGTCTCCATCCCTGGAAACTGGCAACAGTCTGATGCAATAGGGAGCCACAGGCAGGCTGCCGGGCAACCAGGCTGCGCCCCCTGCTCTCGCACCGCTGCCATGACGGCTGAGCCAAAGCATCCTCCTCTCGGCCTCCTTAGACATGAAGATGGCGTGAAGGATATTGGGTTGAAATTTGAGATTAAAAAATTGGCCTTGTGAGACATATCTTTTCTTCGACCAGAGTATTTTGAAAAGGTTTTGATCAGAAATCATAAAAATATATGTGAAATCCCTGATTCTCTACAAACGGTGGGCAGCCTGGTATCCTACTTGCCGCCATCTGCTTCTGATGGACGGGTGCCACACCCTGCCTCCTTCCCCCCCCTCCGCTGCATCCCTGCCTAGGAGCCAGTCACTTGGCACTCATCACTGCCTTGGAAGGGCCGTGTCTTATAATACAGAAATGCTTCTCTGCATCTGGCTCAAACCAGGTCAACGGGGCAATGGAAAGATGCATCTTCAGGTCCTTGTGCCTTCATGCGTTTCTGGGAAAATGGGCTCTTTGCTTTGGAGAGTTTTTTTTAATTTTTTTCCCGCTATAGGGCGCATGCACTCGCCAGACAGACAGAGACAGACATACAGGCAGAAAGCGAGAAATCACCCCCCAGGGGGGAATGGTACACCACAATCCCTTCTCCTCCATTCTCCTCTCGGGATCTTGGGCATGCACGCATACGCGCCCGATGTGAGTTTTAAGCCACTGGGTCCGGGACGTGAACCGCGGTCGACTACGTGGGAGTCCAGCGACATAGCCATTACGCTAACTGCTGGTTCCCGGCTGTCTTTGCTTTGGAGCAAGCCTTTCCCTGTTCTTAGGACACCCCGCCACGAGTTTTAGCCACTTGGAGAGCTGCATTCGTCGACTGTAATTCACCCACCATCTTGTGAAGCATCGGCAATATCCTGACTCTGTTATTCAGCCCCACTCCTGTGGTCCCAATTCGTACATCACACTCTTCCATCGCAGCATTTGCCACTGTGTGCTGTAACTGTCTCAATTTCTAAAGCAATTTTACCACGGATTCTGAGCTCCTTGAGTTCAAGGACTGTATCCACCGTTTCTGAAAGCTCACAGCCTAGCACATCGACTAGTCCATTGAGATGACCAGTACCTGTGGGAACAAGGCAGGCGCGATAGAAAGCTGGGAGTAGAAAGTGTACCCTCCCTAGTCATGTGTTTCTTCATCTTTAAAATGTTCTTCCATGGAGCCGGCAGATGGCGTGCTGGATAGGGGAGCTGGACTCCCACACGGTCAACCACAGTTCAAGTCTCGGACTTAGTGGCTTGCTCTCACATACTGTCTGTCTCTCGTTCTCTCACTCTGTTCCTCTCTGGTCAATTAAAAAAAATTAGTACATAAATAAATAAAGATAAATAAAATAATTCTCTAAAAGGGAAAAAAGTTTCTTCCTATTCCAAATATTTGGTGCCATAGTGGCATCTCTCAGACCCAGGTCAAAGCTCAGGGTAGCACATGCACCTCTCCCACTGAGAAAGCCAGCTAGCTTCTCACTCCATCCTGCAGTGTCAGCCAGGGTGCACTCGGGCACAGGAGGTGACGCAAACAACCCCCGATGTTGGTGGGAGCTGGAGAAGTGAAGGGGATTATTCTTCCCTAAGCCAGGCATCTTGAGGTGCAGTTTGATACACAACTAGCCTCAATGCTTCAGTTCGTAGTCTTGAACAGACAGACGAGTAGCAGCCCCGCTACAAAACCACGTATACTTGTGTCCTGGAAGCCAGAGTGCTTTCAAGTCCAATCCTAGACTGTCAGATCAGAATAGCAGAACAGTCCTTATCAGGATTCAGCCCTGAGACTTGTTTTCTCTTAGTCTTGAACGAAAATGATTCATCAAGCTCTAGTTATATATTTTTATTTGGGAAAAAAAAAAAAAAAGCAAGGCCCCAACAGGTCACACCTGCTTTTTGCTGCGCTCCTTCTGAGCTCCTTGAGTTCAAGGACTGTATCCACCGTTTCTGAAAGCTCACAGCCTAGCACATCGACTAGTCCATTGAGATGACCAGTACCTGTGGGAACAAGGCAGGCGCGATAGAAAGCTGGGAGTAGAAAGTGTACCCTCCCTAGTCATGTGTTTCTTCATCTTTAAAATGTTCTTCCATGGAGCCGGCAGATGGCGTGCTGGATAGGGGAGCTGGACTCCCACACGGTCAACCACAGTTCAAGTCTCGGACTTAGTGGCTTGCTCTCACATACTGTCTGTCTCTCGTTCTCTCACTCTGTTCCTCTCTGGTCAATTAAAAAAAATTAGTACATAAATAAATAAAGATAAATAAAATAATTCTCTAAAAGGGAAAAAAGTTTCTTCCTATTCCAAATATTTGGTGCCATAGTGGCATCTCTCAGACCCAGGTCAAAGCTCAGGGTAGCACATGCACCTCTCCCACTGAGAAAGCCAGCTAGCTTCTCACTCCATCCTGCAGTGTCAGCCAGGGTGCACTCGGGCACAGGAGGTGACGCAAACAACCCCCGATGTTGGTGGGAGCTGGAGAAGTGAAGGGGATTATTCTTCCCTAAGCCAGGCATCTTGAGGTGCAGTTTGATACACAACTAGCCTCAATGCTTCAGTTCGTAGTCTTGAACAGACAGACGAGTAGCAGCCCCGCTACAAAACCACGTATACTTGTGTCCTGGAAGCCAGAGTGCTTTCAAGTCCAATCCTAGACTGTCAGATCAGAATAGCAGAACAGTCCTTATCAGGATTCAGCCCTGAGACTTGTTTTCTCTTAGTCTTGAACGAAAATGATTCATCAAGCTCTAGTTATATATTTTTATTTGGGAAAAAAAAAAAAAAAGCAAGGCCCCAACAGTTCACACCTGCTTGTTGCTGCTCTCTCCCTTCCGACACTTCTCACTACTGGGATTAGAATTCTGAGCTTGTCACCGAGAGACAAGGTGAGACATTTTCAAGATGCCCATGTTCTCGGAGCACTCAGCCTTTCACGATCTAATTCCCAGGCTTTAACTTGCCTTCTCACCAGCTCTGCATCCCACAGCCCTGGCACAGCTCGTGGCCACCTCCTCCACTGTGGTGTCGCCCTGTCTAGAATCCCCACGCGCCTGCCTGCTCTCACCTCCTCGTTCTTACACGACCTCCCTGAATGCCTTCTCCACTCGGGCTGAGCCCACTCATCTCCCCTTAGTGCCACAACGACACTTGATTCCCCTTCTGCTTGTGTATGTCCATTGCACTAACACTCATTGATGGCCACCGTGTGACAGGGTCATTGGGAAATGCTGAGGATACAAAAATGAACAAAACAGACAAGGTCTCACTCGCGTTTTGGAGTGAACCATCTGGTTGGGGAAATGGATAAGTAGAATATTGGACAATTACAATTGCAGGGGGACCAGCAGTTAGCGTAATGGCTATGTCACTGGACTCCCATGTAGTCGACCGCAGTTCAAGTCCTGGACCTGGTGGCTTAGATTCACACCAGGTGTGTGTGCGTGTGTGCCCAAGTTCCCGAGAGTAGAACAGAGAAGGGATTGCAGCGTGGCCATCCCCCCTGGCGGGGGATTTCTTGCTTTCCATC
>NW_006159829.1:4272797-4283785 GCF_000334495.1 Tupaia belangeri chinensis | reverse complement strand
CCTTTCTGGCAAGCGCATGCGCCCTACAGCAAAAACCTCTCAAAAAACAAAAACAAACAAAAAAACAAGTGCAGCAGAGGGGGCTGTCCACGATGGCCTCACTCATCCCAGAGGCCACTCTTGCTCTAGCGGTGCTGGCCACACTGCCGACCAACACGTTAGCTCTACACGACTCACTGCCGTGAGGCCAACACACCGACATTAGTTTTCTCCTGCGGTAACACATCACCACAAGCTTATCATCATAAAACAATACAAATTCATTGTTTCACTCAGGAGCATAGCAGACTGTGAAAGCCATGAAGGAACTAAGATGAGGGCTTTCTGAAGTGGAGTCAGGAGACTGCGGAGGATCTCACAGACGGGAGGCTGTTCCTGCAGACTTGGAATCCACTGCCGCCAGCCCCCGCCAGCCCTTGGCTTTCGCACTCTGAGCGCCCTAACCAACTCACCAGTCAGAACAGGTTTGCGGCCGAGGATTTCTGCCCCCGAAAGCCACTTCTGTGGAAGTCCCTGCTTCTACTGTACGGGTCATTACCCAGGGCTGGCCGCCTCAGCATCCAAAGTGCAGTTGTTTCCCACATAAATGCTATTTCCCTTGACTTTGGTGTCATCTTATTATTCCTTTCACTATTTTTGCTCAGGTATTCTCAAGGCTGAAATCAAGGTATCACAGGGGTTCATCCATTCTTACCTGGAGGCTTGACTAGAGAGGGGTCTGCTTCCAAGTCCATTCCGGTCGTTGACAGAATTAATTGCCTTGAAGTTGCAGGGCCATTGAGCCAGGGCCTCATTTCATGGCTAGTTATCTGCCAGGGCCATCCTCAGCTGCTAAGGGCCTCACCATGTGCCCCCTCATCCCTCCCATACTTTGAATCTTTTCTCCAGGGAATGTAGGTAATGTCTGCTCCCTTTTCAGTCCCCCCTTATAAAGGCTCACCTGTTTAGGCCAGGCCCACTCAGGGTCATCTTCCTTTTTATTAATTTAAGCTGATTAGGGACCTTAATGGAATCTGCAAAAGCCCTCCATAGCAGCCCTTAGACCAGTGTCTGATTGGATAAGTGAGAAAACGTGGGTGCTCCATGAGGCAGGGATCCTAGGGCCGTCTTAGGGCCTTGCCACAACACTGGAAGCGTAGTCCCCTCTGCCCGAGTAAGAGGTGTGGTGAGGGCCTTCCGCATGCAGAGGCCCTGAGCATGGAAACACCATCCGCATGTCCTTCTGTGGTCCCCAGAGTGGAAAAGACACAAGCAGGCCCACACTAGCTCTGCATGCCACGTGGCCTGAAACCAAGGCTCAATAATGTGCTTCTCGCTATCTGGTGAAACTGGGAGGGCCTCGAATGGTCTCACCCCAAGTTACCCTCCCCGCCCTGCCCCCTGGCTAAAGTCCCATCCTGATCATGAGGAACAGGTACATCCCTCTCTCCCTGAACAGTGGGCTCAATTTCCTGCCAGTCTGTAGAATTTTCAGATAAGACAACCACATCTTCTTCCAGTGGGAGCCGGGGGCATCTCACCCTGTCATTACTATAAAGCCAGCCTCCCACAGTGCCTGGCTGTCCTCTCTGTGCCCAGCTGTAAGCCCTGGATGTCCCTGCATGGCATATGGTGTTGTCACTCCCCAGCTGGGAACACGTGTGCCCGATCAACAGCTGTGGGCCTCACGTGCCCATTGTGGCTGGTCGTGTGATTAGGGACCCACGTATACCTAGGTTGGGAATCCCTCACTGCCAGGGTGAACAGGAAGCAATTAAAATGCTGAAACTTCAGCCCAGGAATAACACAACCTACTTCAGTTCTTGTTTCTTGGGTCAGAGAATCAGGTGGCCTTGGTTAACATCGAGAAATTCAAGGAAACACAGTGGGCTGTGTCCGGGGGGGAGGAGAGTCAGCCATCTTCCATGGCCGCTCTTCTGACCAGCGCAATGGCTAAGACGGCAGACTCTGAGTTGGCCTCTTTCATTTGCTCGCTATGGGAGGTAGGGCAGGCCGCTTACCTTGTCTGTGCGTTTATTTTTTCACTTCATACCACGGAACAAGAGAAGTCTAGAAGGATTGAGCTTTTAGCCTAAACTATTAGGATGAAGCTGTTATACCTGGCTATTGTTTTATAAAAAAATAATTGCATGTGTTTGTCTGAGGCCCATAGGACACCAAAGCAGTTACCCTGCCTTTGCCAGATATGCCCCTCACCCAGTGGGATGGCCCCCACCTGGCTGGGCCTCTAATAGCGAGACCAGCTGCAGTCGGCCCCATTCTCAAACTAACCGGTGCCTGTGAACAGGGCAGACAGACAGGGTGGTGAGGGGTGGTGCCATCTATCTAGAATCTCTCTAGATGAGGAGTCTTCAAGACATTCCTGGAAAGTGAGTATTATGAAAAGATTATGCATGAATTTCAAAAAATTTTGCACCAAATTAAACTCATACTTAAACCCCATTTTTCTACAAACTTTTTTTTTTTTAAGTCAGAGAATGTATGCACTCACCAGAGAGAGGACTGGGGGGTATAAAATACCCCAATAGGGCATGGTCATGCCTCAGTCTCTCCTCCTTTTCTCCATCTTGCCAGGATTTGGGCATGCATGCACATAGGCCCTGGCATGTTTTTCAAGCCACCAGCACTGGGATTCAAACCACAGTTAAGCATGTGGGGTCAGGCTGCCTTAACCACTAGGCTGTGAGACTAGCCCTCTACAAACCGTCATACTGCCTGAGAGCTAAGCAGACCAAGTGGATCCTAGAGCCTTCAACAGGGTGTGTTGAAGACAGTCGAGCTGTATGAGAATTACTTCTGAACACGTTCCTGATATTCCACACACTTGCCATTGATTGTTCCAGACTTTTCTATGGAATGTAAATGGCATCAGGTGAGAAATGGGATTTCCCATTGGTCCCTGAACCTTCACCACCGGGGGCAGATGCAGAGAGGACTCATCTGACACTTGCCAAGAGAACACTCGGGCCTTTGTCCTCACTCCCACCCTTCTGCTGTCCCTGGACTCCAGACGGAGGCACAGTTCTCTCCTCTCAGGCCGGGGGTTTCTGGAAGGCTGCCGTGCAGTCTCCAGCATCTACCTGCCTCCCCACCTGGTTGCCATCCTCAGCTTGTGCCGGTCATGTCCTGCTGCTGTCTCAGAGCCGGGTCCTCTGGATAGAGCAGATGCCCAGAGATTCGCCTTGACTATTCTCTTCCTGCTCAACCTGCACTGGAAAATGCTCCCCGACTGGAACAAGGACGCTTGCAGGTCAAGTTTCTCAAAAGGAGCTATAAAAAGACACTTAACCCCTCTACTCATGTGGATGTGAAATATCACTTGATCCTTCCAGCTGGGGACAGTGAACCAGATGAAGTGAAGTAAACAGCATAGGTTATAATGAGCAACTGGGAAAAAAAAAGAAAAAAAAGAAATATTAACCATGATTCTGTCCACAAATTGAAGGTAGGACAAGTAGTTCTTAAACATCCTGATTAGATTTTAGTCTTGTTGTTAACAGCAGCAGCTCAAGTCAATGTTTGCTCGGTGCAATAGCATCATGTGGCTGGACACGTGGGCAAGTACGCTATTTGTGTCTAACAAAGCTCTCTAGACTGGGGAGCAGTGATTCTTAGGTGCTTGAGAAGACTGGGGACAAAAAGTCACACTGGCAAGACAAGAAGCCCTCGACTGGGACCAGCAGTTAGCGTAACGGCTGTGTCGCTGGACTCCCATGTAGCTGACCGCGGTTCGAGTCCTGGACCTGGTGGCTTAAACTCACGCTGGGCACATGTGCGTGTGTACCCAAGATCCCAAGAGGAGAATGGAGGAGAAGGGATTGTGGCATGGCCATCCCCCCCGGGGGTGATTTCTCGCTTTCTGTCTCTCTCTGTCTTTCTGGCGAGCGCACACACCCTATAGCAAACAACCTCTCCAAACATAAAAGAAGAAGCCCTCGACTGATGGGCGTGGTGTGGAGCCTGAAGACTCGCCCCTGTGGGAAATGGAGTTTCATCTCTGGGTTTTGCACCAGCGCACTCTATCTCTCAGCTCTCAGAGTCTGGACAAAGGACTCCCCATCTCCCAAGAGACTCCTGATTGGCTTCTGATCCCTTCCCCTCCCCTCGTAGCTGCTTTCAGAGTGGCCTGCAAGGCTGCGTTTAGTCTCTCTTTCCACCTCTCAAAATGTCCTCACTCTAAAAGTGTATCTCTTAACTTCCTGCCTCTCGTGTGTTAGCTCACCTCCCTGGTGTGTGGTGAACGGCTACATCCCTGAACGCACACCAGGTCACCTGTCTCCCTCGCTGGCAAACCTCTCACTGGCTTCTCACCTGCGGAGCTAAAACCTCTGATTGGTTTCATCAAAGTGCTCCATCTGCAGTTTCCATTTACCTTCCCGAGCACCTGCTGCCCCGCTCTGTGAGAGACCTGTGTGTGCCCAGCCTTCTTCACCTCACCCGAGAGACACGTCCTGCACAGACAGACAAGGCCCCTGACTCGGAGCAACGTGGACAGACGGCTGCCGCGCCGGGAAGACCAGACCACAAGGTAAGGCGGGAAACATGGAAGAAAGTGGTCTAGGCTCCTAGCTCTGCACCTTGAATACACCAACACACAACAGGACATGCATGTGCTCACACAGATAGACACAGACCTACACCTGTTCATGCCCCCCCTGCCCCCCGCCCCCGTGCTCTCTGCTTGTGTTCTCCAGGGAGTTCTCCACGCTCACTCCGACATGTCACCGACTCAGTGAGGGTTCACTCCCATCACTACTCTGAAACTCACTTTATCAACTTTATGAGTTTCATCTGGTCCAAAGGACTGGCCACGTCTGTCCTGTAGTCCTTCCCAGCCGCCGTAGCCAGCTCCCTCCGGCCTCTTCCATAAGGGCCCTGGGTGGCTCATAAACAACGGGAGTACATTTCTGCGTTTCTGAGGCTGCGAAGATCAGACTGCCTGCGGCTGTGGCATCTGCAGGGACCGTCTTCTCGCTGTGGTCTCCCACGGCAGACAGAGGCCGGCCAGCTCTCTGGGGCCTGATTGACAAGCGCGTAATCTCATTTGTAAGAATTCCACTTTCACGACCTAATCACCTTCCAAAGAGCTCACCTCTAAATACCTCCACACTGGGGGCCCCAAAATCCTGACCATAGAGCCATCTGCATTCCAAAACTTCTCAAACTGACATCTTTGGCTGGATCTCCTCTCTGAACTGCAGGGGCCATGTCTAGCTCCCTGGGACGTTGCTGTTGGCAGTCTGCGGGGACCCCAAGTTAGACTTCACAAAGCAGGACCGACAGCTCCCCACCTCAGCCACTCCCCAACACCTCCCAGACACTCACACGGTGGGTGATGGAGCCACAACTCGAGGGCCTTAGGCCTGCATGTAACCACAAAGCCAGCTGAAAAAGCCCCTCCCCCAGCACACCCCCGACCCACAGAGCAGCACACATGCCTCATCGATGCGAGTGACTGCAAGGCACTCCGCGGGCTCCACGTGCTGTGGAGGGAAAGGAAGAAAACTGCAGAACCCACTGCCGAGAGTGGAGACCCGCCGTTGCCTCGGTGGCTGCTCTGCCTACCAGCTGTGCAGTCTGGAACAGCCCCTCCTCAGGGAGGGGAGGCAGTCGGAGGAAAGGGCTGGGACCTACTCTTTTCCAAAAACGAGAAAATCCCACCTTTGCCCTTCAGTCCTGCAGTGTGGATGCCCGAGCAAAGTGCCAGTCCCATTAGCATTCCAGACACAGAGCATGTGCCCATTCCTGACCACCTTGACCAGGTTTCCTACCCCGAGGCCTGACGAATCCATGCTGAGCAGAGAAGCCCCAGAAAGCAAGTACTCAATCAAACAAGACAAAGCCTTCTCTTTACCAGAGGGCCAAGAAACTACCTAACTCTGCCAACAGATTGTTTAACACTTGCCAACAACAAATGAATTATAAAACCAAGTGAAAACAAACTGTGCAGCTTAGGGCTGGAGAAGAAATGCACTGTGAACCTCGCGGCTCCACAGTGGATGGCTGGGCAGTAGAACAGGCCAGGGATGGGGACTTGGACAACCCCGAGCTTCTGCACCTGCTCCCACCAGGTGGGAGACATTTCCAAATGGCTGGGCCTCTGCTGCCAAAGCCCAGGGAACCAGAGGTGAGGCCCAGGCTCCGCGCACACAGGAGTCGGAACGGGGCCGAGGAACCGAACACCCATCTGTACTTTCAGAGGTTAGCACATGAGGCTGCGGGGTTCTCCAAGGGCCCTCTAGCTGGCAGCCATTCAGGGAAGCTGTTATTGGTCAGGGGTAGACCCCATAGTCCTCAGGGTCCCCAGCTCAGAAGCCAGAGACTGCAGGGGTTATTTTTAAGGGTGGGCCACTCAGGCTTCTCCAAGAGCTCATTTCTAGGGCAGCTCTCAGACACCTGGAGTGCAAATAGAGGTGAGCGAGGCTGTGTAGGCTGGAGGTCTCCACTGGGGGTCTGCAGGAACCCTACTGAAAGCAGGGTTGTTCTCGGGGCTCAACCCCAGCTTCTGTGGCTCTTTTAGTTGAAATAGTACCCAAGACAGCCCCCATGAGGACCAGAGGGGCTGCATGTCTCTTGCCACAAGGGGGTGTCATCTTAAGCCTTGTCCTCACTGGGCCTAGGCTCCCTGTCTGTGCTGTGAGACCAGACCATCCCAAGGGGCTTTGAGCTCAGTCTTCCCCCTGGCTTCCAGAGGCTATGTGGGCTGCTTCCTTGGTAGACTTGTTTTTGCCTGATGTAAGCTCAGATTGGACTCAGCCCAGCCCTGCAGTCAGTCTGGTTTTCTTGCCCAAATGGCTGCCCTCGACCGTTGACCCTTGACCAGCCCACCCCAACAGGGTAGGGGTTTGGGCAAACAGCAGAGACACTCACCAGGGAAGGAAACAAGAGAGGGTACCACAAAGTCAGCAATTAAAAAACAAACTCCATGATGAACAAAATATGAAACTTTATATAAAGACAGGATTCGCGTTTCCAATTCCCCTCTTTGCCTCGGGTACTAAGTGGCTCAGCACAGCACCTGTATTCATCCTGTCTCAACTTAAAGTGTCATCCTTTGTATTATCTCCAGTAAACTCAGAGCCTCTGGGTCACGACCACCTCTGCTACATACAGGCACAGAAGTCCAGCGATGACACGTGGACTAGGGAGTGACAGGGGCCAGTTCTGTGTCCCCTACAGCTCTGTTCAAAGGTGTTTGCCTAAGGGTGTTCAGAGCCCAGGTGGGCACGAATGAACATGTTTTTAACTATAATTGTATTTTATGTTTATGTATGATGGAAAAGTACACTAACATATTAAGCTGCAAATTCATAGATATCACTAATTATGAAGAAGCCAGATATAATTAAGGGACACATCAGGATGCCAAATAAGAAAGAATGGTCAAAGTGAATCTTGGGTATAGCAGCAATACAGGATGGGAGGCCACCTTCTTGCAGTTTGACCTTGGGCAAGTCCCTTCCCCTGAATCTCAGGTGTTTCAACTACAGAATGGTCTCCAAGCTTTTGGGAGCTTAGACTTGGTTTCACTTCTCTGTTTCTCCTCTGATTCATCTTTGGAACTCACGGCTACTTAGGACTCCCAGCTGGCTGGCCTTGGATGGTGCTCAGATTCTGTCCCTCTCTACCCACCCCCCACTGGGGTCCTTGCTGTTCTTGGTGGTCACCAACATCCCTGGACACCCCTGGCTCCTAAGACATAGTTAAGGAAACTCAACATCAGGAGGCTGGACCCAACCCAGGCCCTGGAATGATGATGCCCCACTCCTCCCCTCCATTCCAGGGGGTACTAGAATCAGTCCAAGACCCCTGGGAGCATGGTCGAGGCGAGGCTTCTACCCTCCCATCTCTCAGTGTGTCTCCTCAGACAGCATCCAGTCCTGAGTCTCCATCTAGGAACACCTGCCCTTGAAGCTCATTCAGGTGGAACCCTGGCGTACCCAAGCCCCTGTCATCCAGGAGGAAGAGAGAGAGCACGCAGGCTCTGCTTTCATCTCTGCCACTCACCGCCATGGGCCTCGGGAACTGCTTCATCTTTCACTTGAAGATGGCATCAATACCTGGCTCCAGTGCTGGTCGTGAGGCCCCGTGAAGTATGTGCACAATGTCCAGGGCCAAATGTCGGCCACTTAGACGGTGACTCATAACTGTTAGTTCTCTCCTCTCCCCGCCCTCCCCTGCTCTGACCTAGAAGGTTCTTTCCAACACAGTCCTGTGACCTATTTCTTCCCAGTGTGTCCCCTGGTAACCACCTTAACCTGCATCCTATTCTCATCATCCCCACAGGAACAAAGTTTGTTCCTGACTCTCAACAATGACTCGCCCAAAGCCGGTGAAGTTTCCCTAGCCTGACTCTATCCAGTGGGTGTCCTGAGCCTCCGTGGCACCTGCAGCCTCCTCTGCCTGAAGACCTCTCATGGCAGGGACTCAGACCCTCCATGGCAGTGCTCACCCTCTTTGGGGTCTTGTCGAAATGCCTTTATGGCTGAGAACCATCATCTTCTAATTCTGCTTGTTCCTTTCTTGGAATCTCCTGCAGGTGTCTAAATTCAGCAGTGCTGCTCTCTCTGCCGAGCTCTTACCTAGGAAAATGAGGCTAAAAGGACCTGCCCCGAGGGTACTGTGACACAGTGAGAGCGGCTTCAAGCACATGTTGGCACGGCAACTGGCAGACATTATTTTTACTGTTATTGTGGAAACCGCCATAGTATCTATAGAATGCATCTTCCATGGCATTAAGTTTAAAGGTTCTATTTCATGTGTCTGTCCTCCAGTTTCTGAGTTAATTACAGAGCGATCTCTCTAGACTGTGAGCTCCTTGAGATCGGACCTGTACCCTGCTCACTCAGGCGCCCGCATCACCTGGAACCACATTCAATGGGCTTAAATCCGTTGTGTCCCTACAACTGAAGCCATCAGGGAATAGGCCTGCTTGAGTGGCAAGCAGCTCAGTAGTTTTGCCAACTTTGCTCTCTCCTCTGACTGCAGGGAACATTCCAGAAGGGAATCAAGGTGAGACCGGGCCAGACTACTGCACAAGTGTCTCCATAGCAACAGCTTGCCCCACCACACACCAAGGAGCCTGGCTAATTATGCAGGCAGAGGTCAAGTTGTCAGGATGAGGCCTCCTCACCAAGTGTGCATCTCAGAACAAGGCCAGGCTTTCTCATTTCCACGCTCTCTCTCCTGACCTCAGGGTTGACAGAAGTGAAGCAGATAACTTAGAACTCCTTAGGAGGAACTGCTGCAGACACGAGGAATGCTCTAAAGTGGCCTGTGTCTGGTAATACTTTATTTTCTGCGCTTATTCAGGTCTCAGAGATCTTAAGGACAGACATTCCCTCTACTCCAATTTTCTTCTCTTCCTAAATGAACCTCCCATCCAGGTCCTTGGCTTTCATCACTGTCTCCACACACAGCACACTCGTAACTGGCTTCACAACAGCAACCAAAACAGGAATCTGAGGATGGATGTTCACAATTGCTAAAGAAAGAGCAGGTAGAAAGCAAAATGATTTCTCTGAGAATAGCACCTCCCCAGCCATGGCTAAGACACAGCAAAAACAAACAAACAAACAAAAAACAACAAAAAAACCCCCACCATCCTTTGAATGATGGGACAGGAGCCTTCTTTGCGAGGGGAGCATTTCTTCAAAACACACATTTGGAGTCCAGCTCTCTACCCAAGCCAGGAGGGTTCAGATACTCATTAGAAAGCTCAACTGGGGACAGGCGAAGACAACCTGGGTTGTAGTTCTTGGCCAAGGGGATGCCCGTGGACAGGCGTCACTGCAAGTGGCATGGGACACGCTCCTGGGAGCTGGACACCTGAGTGATGTGACTTTGGGCACCTCAGTTCACCCTCTGAACAGTTTCCTGATTACTATAGGGTCGAAGAGCCATGCCTGGTCCCTCGGAGCTCTGTTGCAAAAACAGAAGTGTTAAAACTCAAGGAAGGGTGCTTCGGAAAATGTGTAAAGTAACTCCTGGTTTGAAAGGAAGGGCTCTTTTCAGATTTAAATTTATTTATTTATTTTTGCCATAGGGCACATGTTCTCACACACGAGAGACAGAGACAGAGAGGGAAAGTGAGAAATCATCCCCCAGGGAGTATAGCCACACAGCAATCCTTTCTCCTCCATTCTCCTCTTGTGATTTTGGGTATGTGTGCATACCTCCCAGTGTAATTTTCAAGCCGCCAGGTCCAGGATTCAAACTGTGGTCAGCCATGTGGAAGTCCAACACTTTACCCACCACACTACCTGCCAGCCCCAAGAAGGACTTTTCTACTTTGGACTAGTTAAGCAAAGCTGATGCAATTGCACTTAAAGGATGAAAAGCAAGACATATATTCTAATTTGCTTTGTTTTCTGAAAATGTAATCCTCACACCAATCTTACGAAGTGAGTGTTGTAATAATACAGCTTCCAGATGCTTTCTGACCATTGGGCTGACGTCCACGGTATGCAGGCTGGAGTGCCCAAGGCAGTGAGTCTTCGGGGCGGCCTCTGAAGTCGGCCATAGGGACCGGAGGGAGGCTAATTAACAAGCAGGGGTAGCTCTGCCCTGCAGCCTGGGTGCCTGTCTGGGAAGTTCTTGCAAATCATGGTTCACAGAAGCCAGATTGCCATCTAGGGCCCCCAGCATGCCCTGAACAAGAAGCCACAGGTGTGCCCTGAGCCAAGGCCCATACGTCAGGACTCTAGTCCTTCTTCTTCCTCTTGCTGAAAGAGGAGTGAGTCTGCGTTACCAGTTCCTTACAGGAGATGCCCCATGCAGGCCCAGACGTCCCAAAACACACATCCCAGAGGTCTGTGGGGAGCCCTGGTCTCAGTCATCAATTATCGAGTATCTGCTGCCCAACTGAGCATCCACAGGGCCTGGCATCAGGCCACCTCCTTCTGAGCCACAGAATCGACTTTCTGCACCTTCCCCAGGGTGTTTCAAGGAAAGAATGAGTGTGTAGAAATGGATGTTTTGGTGGGAGG
>NW_006159829.1:4267612-4272646 GCF_000334495.1 Tupaia belangeri chinensis | reverse complement strand
CAGGAAGCAAGTAGAAAGGGTTGGCTGGAAGATGCTGGAAACTGCAGATTGGAGCCCAGCTCAAGATTTTCAAGTTTCAGGGCGCAGGGTTCAAACCACAGTGGGTGTGTGTGACCCGGCCTCCTTAACCACTGAACTGTGGGGACGGCCTGGAACCTTCAGGCTTCCTTAGATGTTTATGCACCTGGTTCTGAATCGATAGGAAGAATCTCGTGAATTGGGAGGGAAGGGGGTGTACAAAGCCGGTGCCGGACAGGCTGTGCTGCCTTGGTCTGTGTGTGCCTGGTGGCTTGTGTGAATGGACACAAACATGGGTAGACGAATTGATGAATCATCGTTAATCAGTCAGCCAGTCGCCATGAGCACAAATAGAGAAAGAATAAGTACTTGGGGCCACTGCTAAATTGCACGGCCGCTAGCTAGATGAACTCTCCCCAACCAACGTCCAGCCCGCCCCACGCCCCCTCCACTGCGATCTCGCACAAACAGCAAGTCTGCATGGCTTCTTCTCCGGTGAAATCACGGGCTGCCTCGACGAAGGGCCTGGTAATGAACTGCCCAGGTTGGCTGGTCACACGCGTGCATCCACTCCCTCACCATGCAGGCTGTGGACCGAACGTGAGGACGCTGTGCCAGGGTCCCAGCAGAAAGAGGCTCACGCCGGTGCTTGACGAGTTCACATCCAGGTGGACACTGAAGGCAGCGAATGATCGAGAGGACTGGGAAGAGGAAACTCAGATTTATTGAGCACCTGTCTGTGCTGGGCACATCACGCACACACAAACTCAACGTGGTGTATTGTCCAAGCGCAATCCTGGAGACAAAGCACCTCGGCTCTGGTCAGTGCCGGGCCGAGCGCTCGCCGGAAACACAAGCGATCGGCATGGTACCCCTTTATTTAACAACTAAGGTGATCGTGGGCTTGAAGGAGTCCTACCCACAGTTCAGAAATCGTATTTGCACTCAGGGGCTGCTTCTTCAATGCCAGTTTCCTACCTCTGGTGGGATCCCACAGGTCCCTTGCCAACCGTGTGATATCAGCGTGTGTCTGTGAGATTGAAATGCCAAGTGGGGGGCCGATGCCTCCCAGGGCCGGCCCTGTGCTCTCTGTGCATCTTCACCAGGAGCCGAGGACATTCTTCACGCCTGCAAATTCCTCCTCTTCCTGCTTCGTTGCTCTCTCCTGGGATATGGTGATTTTTGGATCATTTCTCCCTGGTAACCTCTGGGAACAACCGAGAACAGAAGCTCATGGGTTCAATTTCTTAAAGTGTCCTTTTGAGGAAAGAGGTAAGTTTGTCAAGTGTCTGGTAGGGGCTCCATAGCACCAAGAGTTTCCTTAAAGCTGACAGCTACACTTCAGGTGGAGGCTGTCAGAGGACCAAGAAACAATCTCCACACCCATGCATCACTTTTTCCCAAATTTAGAGCAGACGGAAAAAAACTCAAAAAGCATTAGCACATGAAATAACAATAATAATTAACAATAATAATATTAATAATCTGACCGACCGGCAGCATCTGTTGGTTTTAATTGTGAGGTCTCTCAGGAAAATAAAACAAAAATAAATGATAAAGAAAGGGAAAAAAAAGTGGCAGACATATTTGAAGACCTCTGGCTTCCCATCAGGCTCTGAGTTCAAGTTGCAGAATCCAACGCAGTCTTCTGGCCTTTTGGAATCTTCTAGGGGCCCTTGACATTGCCGGGCCGAGCAGCCAGGCTGGCAAAATAGGCACACTGCGAGGGGTCACACTGGCCAGGGGGGCCGGGGAGGCCTGGGGGTCCAGGATGTCCAGCTGGTCCTGTCTCCCCTTGAGGACCAGGGCTCCCAGGGAGTCCGTCTTTAGCGTAGCCAGGTTCCCCAGGTTGACCTGGTCCAAGGAGCAAAAGAAACAAGATAGTTCAAAGTCCTGCCCAGAGCAGTGGCCCTCCTCTCACTGCCCCATTCGATACGCCCTCAGGACGAGAAACTTCCTGAGAGCATCCCTGTGGCCTGTGAGCTCTGCCCCGAGGGGCCTGTGGGTCCACATGAGCCCCAGGTAGCAGGAGCACCTTAATATGCAGGAACAGGGGTTGCCTGGACTGCGAGCGAGGACAATCACCACGTTCCCCAGGCGAGAGAACACAGGGCAGAAGGAGGCCATGCAGGGAACACACTCCCTGCTTAAGAATCAGATGAGAAACAAGAATGCTACATTCATATGGTCTGGGAGATGGGTCTGGGTTCAGAGTAGGATACCAAGTCCTGGCCATTAGCCATAAGCCCCACTTCAAAGGTCCTTAGGGCACTGGGTGACATTTTAGTATCCAACGTTTAACTGTCCCTGATCGTCTGTGTTCTCAGCTTCGGCTGCGTGTAAAATGCGAACCACATGCTTGGCCTACATTAACCTGTCCTCCAAAATCGTGGCAAAGACGACAGCCAGGATGTACGTGACAGACACCCAAATCGAGACCCAGAAAGCGTCACCTAGAAGTCATGTGCCTCCATGATAGCACGTCAGCACGCTGCCCTTCGCTTCTGCTTTGGCAACTGGGACGCTCAGGGGTAAGCAATCATGGTCTCCTCTCTAAGTCTTAGTAATTGCCTTCTCAAGAAACCTCTTCCTCACAAAGACCTTCAGACATTGCCGTGAACATTTGGGTGATCATTATTGCATCGTGGTCCGGCCTAGACCAAGTTCTGAGAGCAGCGGCGGCACTGACCCCTTCAGCTGGGAGCTGCTGACGTGCAGTCGTTAATTCAACCCCACATCCCTACAATGGTTACCCCCTTTCTAAATGGTTTTTGTTCTGCCTTTTTACCTGTATTTGAAATTGCCCAATTGAAAACAAAATTTTAGCCTTATAAGCTACTTGAAAGTAGGCAAGCTATAAAAATAAATAAGTATAAGCTATTTCTAATTGTCTTCTCTAAATAATAATACACCGCTGCTGTGGGAAACCTGAAAATTATGAAGCTATAAATACTAAATTTAAAGTGATCTATGAGCCCAATCTACAGAAATGACCTCAGGTAGATGTATAAATTAGAACTGAATTTGAGAATAGAAGCGCCAGGGTCAGGTAGGGGTACAGTGGTAGTGAAGCTGGATCACACGGGGAAGGCCCTGGGTTCGAGTCCGGGGACCTTCCTGGACATGACAAGCGTGCCTCTATGCATCTGTGACCCAGGCTGGCTAGGACTGGGAACGGATGGTGTGTGAAGCCCTGTGGGGGTGCCTGTATTTCTCTCTCTCCCACAAGAAGTAAATAAATAAACAAACTTGAACAAACAAACAAAAAGCCCAGAAAGCCTCCATGAGGTAGAGTTTACAGCTCTACCATTTTTAAACCAAAAGCCCCATGCTCCAGGAGGCTCAGCCCCAGGACAGCTGATCGGTGCTCCACAAAGCATAGTCTGAGAAACAGAGTGAGACAATGGCTCTCCCCTTCAGAAGAGTTTGGGAAAAGCAAGGTTAAACTAAATTGCCGAGACTGTTTTGATGTGAGGCTCCTCAGCACTTGTAATACACGGACGAGCACCAGGAATGTCTGAGGGGGGCACAGGCCTTGGCGTTGCCTGGACTTGTTTAGCCCAATTTCCGTTCTGTTTTATTTATTTTTTTCTACAATGATCCATGGGGTGTTTTTGTCTGTTCGTTTATTTTTAATTTCCCAGAAGGTGCATGCATTTGCCGGAGAAAGACGGGGAGGAGGTAAGACAGCAACCCCCGGGGGATGGTTTTATTATAGCCCCTTCTCCTCCATTTCTCGCTCCTTTCAGGATTTGGGCACACGTGCCCATCATGTTTTCAAGAGTTCAGGTCCAGGACTCAGACCACACTGTTGGCCACGTGGAATCCAGCCACTCTATTCACCATGGCACTGGCTGGTACCATCCATGAGATTTTTCAATTCATGGATATACTTCAAAAATTGGGAACCAGCAGTTAGCGTAACGGTTATGTCGCTGGACTCCCACATAGTCGACCGTGGTTCGTGTCCCGGACCCGGTGGCTTAAAACTCACGCCAGGCGCGTGTGCGTGCGTGCCCAAGATCCCGAGAGGAGAATGGAGGAGAAGGGATTGCGGCGAGACCATCCCCCCTGGGGGGTGATTTCTCGCTTTCTGTCTCTATGTCTCTCTCTGTCTGGCGAGCACACGCGCCCTACAGTGAAAATCTCTCCAAAAAAAAAAAAGAAAAAAAAAATTCATGGGATACAGTTTTCTTGATAAGTAAAGAAACTAGTATTTGGGGTCAATATGTGGTGGTGGTTAAGGTGCTGGACTCCCAAGTGGCTGACCATGGTTCGAGTCCCAGACCCAGTGGCTTGAAAATCACACCAGGTACATGTGTGCACATGCCCAAAATCCTAAGAGGAGGCTGGAAAAGGGACTGCAGAATGGCCATCCGCCCGGGGAGCGGGGGCAGGGGGTTGGGGTGATTTCTCACTTTCCCTCTCTCTTCGGCGAATGCACATACCCTATGGCAAAACCTAAAGAGATAAAAGAAAGAAAAAAGAAACTCGCATTCAGATATGCTTAATGAAAACAAGTAAGTTGTCCTGCTTCTCCTTCGTAGAGCCCACCTTTTTCTCTTCACCCAAGTCTGAGTCCTGTGTACTGCAGACAGGAGTGCTACTGCTGCGGTTTCTGATTCCCACGGTAGGTGCCACCTCCACGCCCGAGACTCCAAAAATCATTTATACCTGGGATTCCGGGCGGTCCCATCTCTCCTCGAAGGCCAACTCCAGGTACGCCTGGGTCACCTTTGGCTCCTCGCTCACCTGGTGAGAAAAACATGCACTTTTGGTGGTGGAGACCCAGGCAAGGGCCAAGGCAGGGAGACCCACCCTGGGCACGTGCAGGTGCAACACTGTGAGCTGTGATGTGCTCAGAACGACCCCTGCCCACACGCTCCATCCACACAACACTGTGAGCTGTGATGTTGTGTTCAGACCCACCCCTGCCCACACGCTCCATCCACACAACACTGTGAGCTGTGATGTTGTGCTCAGACCCACCCCTGCCCACACGCTCCATCCACACCA
>NW_006159829.1:4262287-4267315 GCF_000334495.1 Tupaia belangeri chinensis | reverse complement strand
GAACCACCCCTGCCCACACACTCCGTCCACACAACACTGAGCTGTGATGTTGTGCTCAGACCCACCCCTGCCCACACACTCCGTCCACACAGCACTGTGAGCTGCGGTGCTGTGCTCAGAAGAATGATAACATCTACTCACTAGGAGAACGCTGGGCTGGCCTGTGCCGTGGTGGCTAAGGTCAACTGTGTGGTTCACGACCCAGACCCCGTAGCTGAAAACCACTGTGAGCTGCGGTGCTGTGCTCGGAACCACACAGTCCCTCCACACAGCACTGAGCTGCGGTGCTGTGCTTGGAACCACCCCTGCCCACACACTCCGTCCATACAGCATGGTGAGCTGCAGTGCTGTGCTTGGAACCACCCCTGCCCACTCACTCCGTCCACACAGCACTGTGAGCTGCGGTGCTGTGTTCAGAACCACCCCTGACCACCCACTCCCTCCACATTGTGCCAGCTCCCATGCACACACTCATTCCCATGTACACAGCCTCGTTCAGAAATGTGTGCAAGTGATCACCACAATAAACAGACACTCCCCCAAACGCAGGCTTAAATACACACGTGGGGGGCCTCAGGATGTTCGCAGAAAACATGCATCTTGAAAAGTCCATGCATGGAACCAGAGAAACTTTGTATGAAAGTAAACTGATACTAACTTCTTACATGTCTGAATGGGATCTACTTCGAGCTACTAAGAGGGGTAAGACGTCAGTTTGCAAAGAGCCCCTATCAGAACAACATGGATTCTGTTAAAATTGAAGCAAGAACAAACACTGCAATTATGGCGAAGTTTGGCTGGAAAAATAGTGAAATCACAGATGCCTTACACAAAGTTTATATGGACTATGCCCCAAAGAATCCACAGTTTACACTGAATAAGTTAGGAAGGGACAAGATGATGTTGAGGATGCCTGAAGTGACATCCCTATAATTTGTAAGGAACAAAATTAATCTTGTTTGTGCTTTAACAGAAGAGGACCGATGGTTAAGAGCAGAAACAGTAGCTGTTCAACTTGTGCAGTTCCGACCGAAAATTACACTAGAGCAAACTGTTTGCTCAGTGAGTGCCAGCCCTGTTGCCTCCAGACAAGAGCAGAGATTTCAAAGGAAAATTCAAATAAGTGGGCTCAATCTCCGGAAGCATCTCCGTGAAGAATCGTCACAAGACATGACACCTGGCATGACCAGTGGGATCCTGAAGACAAAGCACAATCGAAGCAATGGCTACCCAGTGGTGGCATGGCCCAGTAAAGCCAAA
This sequence comes from Tupaia belangeri chinensis, assembly GCF_000334495.1. Classification (NCBI taxonomy): domain Eukaryota; kingdom Metazoa; phylum Chordata; class Mammalia; order Scandentia; family Tupaiidae; genus Tupaia; species Tupaia belangeri. The sequence goes on along the minus strand of NW_006159829.1, from coordinate 4,266,055 downwards.
GTGGGCCTGGCAAGAGCAGAGGGCGAGGTGACTGTTTTTGGGGGAATGCTCAAGACATTTCACTTGTTGACTTTCTGAGAGGCCGAAGAATAACATCTACTCACTAGGAGAACGCTGGGCTGGCCTGTGCCGTGGTGGCTAAGGCCAACCGTGCAGTTCACGACCCAGACCCTGTAGCTGAAAACACACACCAGGTGCATGTGCATGCACACCCAGAATCCCAAGGAGGGAGAAATGGAGGACAAGGGATTGCAGTGTGACCATGCTCCATGGGGGTGCTTTCTCACCTTCCCTCTCCCTGTCTCTCTCTGGGGAGCACATGCATCCTCCAGTAAATAATACTAAAACAAAACAAAACAACTTGTTTTGAGAAGTTAGCCACAGCAGAAACGCTGCTGAGAAAGAGTCCTTCGCCATGACAACGCTGCAGCTCAGCCCTCTCACCAAACGAGGCCGAGGCTGGGAGAGTTTCAAAGCGAAATCATTAGGGGTGCACCACGCAGTCCTCATTTGGGGCTTTTGACTTTGTTTTGTTTCCTAATCTTAGAAAATCTTTAGAGGGGACCCATTTTTCTTCAGTTAATAATTTCTAAAAGACTGCATCGACATAACGCAATTTCTAGGTGGACTAAATGGCTGTTACTGCATACAAAAATATTCCAGATTGATGGAGTTTATGTGGAGAAATAGTTTACATTTTTAATTTTATCTTTTCAAAAAATTATTTACCTTTATATATTTATTCAATTATTTATCTATTTTAATTTGACCAGAGAGGGACAGAGTAAGAGAGAGAGAGAGAGAGAGCAAGAGAGAGAAAGCAAGTCGTCACATCTGGGACTCAAACCACGGTTGCCATGTGGGAGTCCAGCACTCTTAACACCACGCCACCTGCCAGCCCCAATTTTATCTTTTAATTCCATTTTCCATTACTTTTTGAAGTCCACTCATATACATGAACGTTCGCTCAGGCCCCTGTCTACTCCATTACAAACACACACACCAACAGATGTATCAGTACACTCACAGAAGCACAGACTCACTCCCACACAAGCAACCAAATGTACACACCCACCGTCTCTCCTACGTACACGTGAGCCCACAAGCACCTCCTCCCAAGTGTTTACACTTCCCTGTGTCCCCAAAGCACTTTCCCTGAGCTTTTATCAAGCTGAAATGGGGTAATAGATAAACAGATTCAACACACTGGGTGGTAGAAACATGCAGTCATGAGTAGACACATCGCTGCTCTCAGGAAGCTTGCAATCTCACAAGATAGATAAAACGGTACCAAGGATAACCTAATATGAAACAGAATGTGAAGGAACCATCCAAGAAATTGAAAAAACACCACAGATATTCAGACTAGAGAGGCGTCACTCCCTTGGGAGAATATTTGAACTCATGTCTAAGTTAAGATTGTGCAGGTTTGAATGAAGTATCTCTCAGCTTCGTTTTTAAGCAATCACTGTTTTTGCCACGCTGTTTGCAGGCTATCTCTTCTATGCATTACGTTTTCTCTCATAACCTCCATTGAATCCTGCTAAGTCGTAGGGTCTGTAGGCCATTTTTATTGTCAAAATTACGGTCAGGAGCTACGTAAGGACAGTTTGCTTGGCGATGGACCACATGTGCCACGGTGGGGCAACAGGCTGGAGCGTGGACATCGCAGAGGTGCATGGGAGCTCTAGCATCCGAGTTTGTGGAGGCCACTGTCAGATACTCCCACAATGACAAAGTCGCCTAACGACACCTTTCTCAGGATGTCCTCCCGTCATCGAGCAGCACACCCTGTGCTATGCCTGGCCAACACTCTGCTGTCATCTGATACTTTTATGCTTTAAGCTTTCCTATTGATGCTTATTTCATATATTTTGTTTTATTGACTAAAATGACTAGAACTAGGACACACATATTTAACAAAATGCCTTTCATGTAGGAGAAATATTACAGGGATGAATGACTAAATCATTCATTAATAATTAATAAATAAGAAAATGGGTGATCCCAAAAGGAGGCTGTCAGGGATCCATTTCTCAAGCTTCACGTTACCAAGTGGCAGCTACCATTGCTCCACATGCTTCTCCCCAGCCTGGGCTCATTAGAACGGAGCATGTGACCAGGCTGGTGGGTTTGCTTCAGGCCTTTCGTGCTCTGTCTTATCTGTCTGCCCACAGGGGCGTGAGCCTCCTGGCCTGCTTGCCACTGCGTGGTGAGTGAAGTGGGGCAGGCTGCACCCCTGGAAGGAAAGGTGCGCTGTCAGTCCAGAGTGCTGAGTCCAGGCAGGTCACTCCACGTGAGAGCTGGTCAGTTAGCAGCCATTTTTAGCTGCAGCTCAAAGCCACTTTATCCAGCGGTAAAGCTCAGTGTTCTAGCCTCAGTAAGGAAGAGGAGAAGGGCATTTTGTATGACACCCCTGGAACTTGAGCACTGGAGTTTAAAAAGAAAGAAAGTCGGAGGAGACTGATTCAATTTTCTGAGCAGAAGCATCATTTAACAAAAGTGTCAAGTATGAAAACCTCTTACACATATGAAAGATGATAAGATGCCGAACTTGAGACTGACCCACGCTGCAGGGAGAGGGGAAGGAACCACACACGCTCACTGTGTGCTCCTCTGCCCAGCTCCGCCCAGTCCCCGCAGTCCGGGAGGCACATCTCCTCCAGGGTCCCACTCACCTTTGGGACCTATTGGTCCAGAGGGTCCTTCCACACCGCCCTGCCCAGGCCGGCCTGGCTCTCCCATGGGGCCTGCGTGGCCTGGAAGTCCATCTTTTCCGGGGGGCCCTGGGGGCCCAGGTTTGCCTTGAGATGCCTTCATGTGTGCTGGGGGCATCTGGGCCAGGAGGTAGGCAAGTCTGTCTGTGTAGCAGGAAAAACAGAGATACTTAATGAAGGGAGAGAGAGTGAAGGATAGGGTGGCAGCTCGCTGTAAACCCAAATCCAAGGGAGCAACAGCAACCACAGTGACGATGACAGAATCTCCACCCATGACACACTACATGGCACATGCATTGCACCTGTCCGTGCACCTTCAGCCTGGGCCAGCCACAGAGCGAGGCAATCAGTGATGCCCTCTGCCTGGGCTGGGATCCCAGAGCACCCCCGCCAGCCAGGTGGCCTTGGAAAAGCTTGCACTCTCTCAACCTTGGCCTCCCTTCCACACATGAGGCAGGGAAATACCACCTGCCCTTTGGGGCTTGCACGAGGATGCAGTAAGGAGATGGTAAGTGGCCGGTAGTAGCTGGAGGTGCCCGGTAGGCTCTGGCGCTGTCGCAGTGTCAGGCTGACTGCAGCAACAGCAGTGCTGGCAGCACCAGTGGTTGGGATTACCAGTCGGAGACACGGAGGTCAGGCGGCGGGTGGAGCTAAGTAGGTTACACGAAGTTACTTAATGGCTTCCCCTCACAGTATCAAATTCCTCATCTGTAAGCCGAATGGCTGGATAGGACGATAGTGAAAGATCCGTACACATCTAAACTGTTAGTGACAGAATCGATTCCAAAGCCTAGAGGTCCAGCCACCGGCCTGCTGTGCCTTCCACGGTGCAGAGAATGGCGCGCCCATCGACGGCTGCTAAGAGCCATCTATTGCCCGGCAGTGGCAGACAGTCAGATCCAAACCTTCCACCTTGTAGATGCTGTGACTGAGACAAAGGCCCGAGGCCACTCCAGGACCCCGCGTTCTGTTAGTAAAACCATGGGAGAGTCAGCGTCTCCTCCCCACCTGGCTGCTCCCCACCTGGCTCCCATGGCGGGGCCACCCCCCC
>NW_006159829.1:4254977-4261683 GCF_000334495.1 Tupaia belangeri chinensis | reverse complement strand
GGGAGAGTCAGCGTCTCCCCCCCCCCTGGCTGCTCCCCACCTGGCTCCCATGGCGGCTCCTGCCTCTGACTGCTCTCCCAGGCGGAGGCTGCGGTCTCCCTCTGCGACCTGGGCACATCCAAACCAGGTCAACAGACCTCAGCTCTGCACTAGGTCTGGAGTCTCCCAGGGCAGGGGCCACTTCTGTCACCGATGAGCCGACCACCCAGACGGCCGTCAAGGAGACCCGCACACACGGCCTGCCCAGTGGCCCCCTTCCAGCCTGACCTTCCTTCCTCACCTCTTCACCCAGCTAAACCCCCTTGTCCCCCCAGGAAATGATCTTTCTTCTCTTGGGTATGGAGATGAACCATGTTCACCTGGACTCTCTGGGAGCGCAGGGGCAGGGTGAGGGTGGTCTGGTTTATGGCTGTGTCCTTGCCCCAGGCAGACGGTCTGGCACATGGGAGGTGCAAATAGCTGAGACTTGACGATGTGCATAAATGTGCTTCCCCTCACCCATTCGTTCCAGGAGGCAGTTAGGGACACCCCGTCTATCTTGCAGTGTGATCTGTGACTCTCCTAACTTCACGTCACAGTGGAATTGGGAACGCCCGTTACTCAGTGTGGTAATTAAACACAGACCCTGCAGCCAGGCTGCCCGGAGCAGATTATGGTCACCAGCTCTTCAGCCTTCTGGAAGTTTCTCATCACCCTCCTCCAAACCCTTCTCTGACTATGACAGGGCTGGTGAGCAGGTCTCCATGGGTGACCACGGCCAGTGCTGAGCGCTCTGCCTGCCAGATGCCCTGACCCCTGTGCTGGCTTTCCTTTGCCTTCCTGCTATTGCCCCGCCCCGAGCATCTTCCACACACCAGGCACACACTAAAGTCAGAGACTCCATAACAAATCCGACACAGTACACTGAAAGGATGTTTTCTCCTCAAAAGCACATGTGTTCTTGTACCTCTCAGGGTCTTCACACATGTTGTTATAAACATCTGGGATCTCGTTCCTTCTTTCAGCTCGCTGCTCACACGGCCCCTCCTCCAGGAAGCCTTCCCTTATCCATTCCCTGCCCTCTGAGCTAGTCAATACCCTCTGTGCCAAAGTAGATCACAGAACTTTCTTACTGCACTGAAGTCATCTTGTCTGCCCCTGCCTCTCTGCTCCTCTGGACTGAGTTCTCTAAGGTCCCCCCAAGTCCCCCAGAAGTATGCACTGGGAGAAGGATGACTGAACACACGGAGGAAAGGCACAAGCACAGCACAGCCCACGCTGAAGATGGCAGCTGGGCTTCACTGGAGGGAATCAAGCAGAAGCCCAAGGACCGTTACAGAGAAGCTCCATGGAAGGAGCCTGGGCACCAGGTTAGGGCTGGGCTAGAGCCTTTGCAAGGCTCCTCCACCCTGACCATCTATGGATGTTCTGTGTCTACCAGGGTGCTTTCCAGCTGGCCACAGACGACGAGAGCACTGCTCCCCAGGCTCTCCCCTGTGCTGAAGCCCAGCTACTCACTTTCCAGCTGCTTCTCCAGCTCTTCTTGAATGAGCCGCCTCAGGGTGTCCATCGAGGGAGACTCTCCCTGGGAGGGAGGGAAAGTGGAATCATTTATCTTCTCCAAAAGACCGCTGATGGCTCGAGAAGCTGAGGGGGTGTGGGGAAGGGACACAAGGACAGCACCTCTCCCTCGCCATCTTTGCCACCTCACCGTCCCTTCTCCTCTTTCTGTAGGAAGCATCATCCCCTTTTACTGGGTGACCTGGACTCTGAGTTCCCCAAGCCACTGCTGACATTCCCTCCTTACCCTTCCTGCTGTTTCACTGCTGGACCTTGGGCTCCCCCACATGCCCTGCCTGTCCCTGGACCTGGGAGGTCTGGCCCCTAATCCTGCCTTGCCCAAATCCTGTCCACCTCTCGGACGCTGTCTTCTACATGAGGCCATATTGGATTTCCCTGAATGGCCACTGGCCCTGCTAAGTCCCAGGATCTGCCTGGCTAAGCCCCAGTGCTTGGTACATGGAAGCCAGAGAAATGGAGCTGCCTCTGAGCTCACACAGTGGCATGCGGTCCGTCGGAGAGCCTGGGAGCCCGCCCTATGCCCTGCTGGCCTGCCCTTGCCTGTCCTCTTTCCAGGCAGGCTCTGTCCCCAAGAGCACAGGTCCTGCTGTGCCCCCATGCAGCCCTAGCAGCTGGCAAGGCCTGGCATGGGGTAGATTCTCTTTCCTTACCTGCTTTTTCCTTTCTGGCCAAGCATCTTTCATGCAAGTCCCAGAATCCCCGTCACCACCCACAGCAGCAGGGCCAGGAGGACCCAGGGGCTCCAGGACGGCCAATAGAACCAGCTGAGCCTGGCTGTCCCCGGCTTGACCCAGAGACAGGTTCTGGCTGCCTGGCCTCTCTCAGGGTGGCTGGAAACAAGGTTGAGCACAGCCACCAAACAGCAACAGAGCTGAGGGGCAGATGAGACTTAATTTGGTACAGAGGGCTGGCGGGGACAGGAGCCACCCACGCCTGTGCTCTGAGGACGGAGCATATGTGCTGCAGAGAGGGTGGGCACCTGGACCGACACCCAGTCCGCACCCAGACTCCCACTGGGACAGCTCTGCTTTTATCTCGTAGCAGGGCATCCCCGTGTCACCCGGCTGGGCAAATCCAAGTTCTGCTGCTAGGATAAAATACGCTAAAAGAAAGAAAAAACACTAGTCTACTCTCACATTGGGGAAAAGTGAGGTCCAGGGGAAGGACGAACCCCGCAGGTGGGCGGGTAGCAGGACAGCATGGCCAGGCGTCAGTGTGCACCATCCTGCAGGGGAGTTCGGGTCACGAGTCACCTTTGTCACCAGGTCCTGGGGCAGAAGAGCTCTATAGCCCAGGAAACAAAGCCCTGAAGACTCTCTACTGCTGAGCCAGAGGGGAGAACAGAAGAGGGCCCGTGTTTCTGAGTGCCTTTAAAGCCATGTTTATTACACCTAACCAGAACACCTTCGAAGAAGATTTTCCTACCCCTTTTCTGCAGACAAGGAAGAGCACAGGCTCAGAGAGGTGACGTAAGCTGCCCTAGGTCACACAGCCAGGCACCGGGAGACAAGTTCACACGCTCCCCTGGCTCCTCCCAGGCCCGTGGGAGCCCAAACCTGGACAGCAGCACGCTTACCCGCAGTCCTGGAAGTCCTGGCTGGCCTGGTGGCCCCGGGGGCCCTGCAGGTCCGTTCTCCCCAGGTGGTCCTTGGGGGCCCATCAGGCCAGTATGTCCTTTGTGGCCTGGAATTCCAGGGTCCCCAGGCTGGCCCTTCCCCCCAGGAGGTCCTTTGTCACCTTTCATCCCAGGCTCCCCCTGGAGGAAAAGAAGCATGCCAGTGAGTATGCCAGGACCGGGAGGGGAACCACAGCCGGGGCTCCCTGGCCCGCCCTGGCTGGCTATGCAGGCTATGCGAGGCCTGGAGTGAGAAGGTCCCAAACTCATCACGCCCACCACCCTGATCACACGGACGGGGATGAGAGACGAGGAGAGTCCCCACCAAGCCCGCGGTCCTGCAGGCACAGGATGAGAGTGCTGGTTTCTGAGTCCCGATCTTCACTCCAGCACACGGCACAGCTCCTCTGCCTGCCTGGACGGGCTGGCCGCAGCCATGAGACAGATGACGGGGCTCACAGCCATTCCGGCCCGGTTCTGCTCTGTGCCCACTGGAGGGACGTGGCACTGCCCACGGGTCACCTCCTAGTCCTCTCAGTGGTGGCAAGTCCACGAGGTGACCCAGTGGCCTCACACACTACTTGAGCCCTTTCCCATCACTGTCACAGAGCTGGAGGCGCTGGACGGCCCGTTGGGGACCCGGCCGCCTCAGCCCCGCCCGTCGCCCTCACGTGTCTGTGTGTCTGACCAGCAGAGCCTGCTGTCAGGGGGGCTGAAAACCTGGTGGCCACATTAATGGACTGCATTGCAGGGATGCCGCGGACAGAGGGGGACACGAGGAGGAAAAGAAGAGAAGCAAGATGGTGACTGTAAACGGAGCGTGGACCTGGGTGGACCCGGCCACGGGACGGCGGGCTGCGCTCCTCAGACCACCACCCACATAAGGGCTTGAGGAAAATGAAGGAGCCCGATGGCGGCCGTGAGGCACGCCCGGGGTCGGGTGGAGGAGCGGTACACACGGACTGTACACGCGTGCTGACGGCTCTGTGCCAACTGTTCTGGAAAGGACAGAGCGACGTGCAGTGAGGCTCTGGGGCAGACGCCGAGGGCACGTCGCTCAGCGCTCCAACTGCTTCACCATTTTCACTGCTTACCTAAGCGCCTATGTTTCTTTTAACATTTCAACAGCAACTCAAAGAGCAGTGAAATTTAAAAACAATAAAAAAAGAGAGAAAAGAGAAGGACTAGTTTAGCTGGCTCCCAGGAGCGGCGCCCTCCCCGGTGCACTGCACCGTGCGGGTGTTGTGGTTGCTGCGGGCCTCCTGAGCTCAACGCTGCAGAAGTCCTGGTCCCAGCACCCTTGCACGCCAGGCCGTATTGCAAACGCAGCATGGCACTTCCTATTCATTAAACCTCAGTATCGCTTTGTGGTGCTGCTTCAAATGTCCCCAGGAGTACGAAGGAATGGAGAGTCAAAGGGCTCCCTGGCCGTGCTCCATGAAACCACTTAACAGGGGAGCCAAGCTCTCCGTGTATTGATTAGGTGTTAGAGACAAGATTCCTCTTTGTGGTCTGAAGTCCCTGGCTCCCGACCCAAACTGAGCCCATACCCTGCAGCAATAGCTCCCAGGGCGCCTGAGTGACCCTCACAGGGGGGCAGGGGGAACCTCAACTCCCTCAGCCATGCTTCTGTCCCAGCTCCATCACTCTGGAAGCAACAGCCAAAGGACAGAGCAGTCAAAGTCATCGGAGGAGAGCGAGCAGAGCTGCAGAGGGACTGCTCCACTCTCCCTGCCCCAGCCACAGGGAAGCCAGCTCCCCACCTACGCGACTTGCAAGGAAAGCGGAGACACATTCCTTGCAGGGCCATGGACCATGGGCAGGGGCGCGTGATGCGGTGTGACCGTGGACCCTGCACAGGTTGTGGGCCGAAGAGCGGCTGAGAGCCTCCGAAGAGAGGGCGAGACTCCCCACCCCACCCCCACTGACTCTCCAGAGGAAAGGCTTTCTGAGCGGAGCGCCAAAGCGATTCATTATGGGAAAATCTGTTCCCTTGTCACTGAAGGTGACAAATCTGGCTCCTGGCAAATTGACACTTTGGGAGGTGAAGACGTCACACACAGGCACTTGCACGTGGAGAGAGGGGGCCTGTCAGCTTCTCTGAATGTCTGCCTTGAACTGTGTGTGATGATTTGACTTCTTAAAATAAAGCAAACAAACAACAGCAAACCATCGCCTACAAGAATGTCTGAGGGAGGAGGAGCTCTGTGTGTGGGGCGCGAGATGCCCTGGAGAGCAGGCACGGAAGCTGCCAGTGCACGCAGCTGCAGCTGTGGGGCCAGGCTGCTTCCTGACCGCACGCACAGGGGCCAGCCTCTCCTGGTCCCTCCCTGTGCCACTGCGGCGGCTGCACCAGGTGCTCCACCTGGTTGCCTTCCGCTTACCTGTTCTCCTTTGGATCCAGGCTCGCCAGGTTTCCCAGGGGGGCCCTGCAATGATAGCCCAGGAGGGGACGGTCACATCACCAGGGTCGTCCATACTGGCATCTCTGCCTTCTACACGATCCCACGCTGACGATAGGGATCCCCAGAAATCGGCCCGAGAGCTCCTTCCTGAGATGTCTGGACACTGAGGGGTTGTCACTTCCTCCTCTCTTTCCCCCTGCACCGCCACCCTTGACCCTCACCAGCCCCTGCCCGGGGCCCACAGATTCCTCCTCTCCCTCTCCCAGGATGAGCCGCACTCTTGGGAGACCCTGGAGAGTCAGTCTGACCCCTCCTTGCTCCCGCCGCTCTGCTGATTTTCCCGCTGAACTGAGGTGCAGAGCAGGGCGCATCCTGCGTCTCCCAGCCTGGTCCCCGCCTGCGTCTCCCGGCCTCGGCACCCTCTGTGTCTCCAAGCCTCGACTCCCCCTGAGTCTCCTGGCCTTGGCCCCACTGTCTCCCGGACCCGACCCTTGCTGTGTCTCCCGGCCTCAGCTACTCTGCTTCTTGTGTCTCCAAGACGTGCCACTGCTTGTCCAGATAATTTGCTCCCACTTTGTCTTCAAGTCTTCCTCCAGGAAGCCCTCCCAGACCACCCAGCACCTGGAGAAGTAGCCATCTTTTGTGTTTGCATAGCCCTACCCATCCCTGGAGGGAGATCATCTGGGAACAAGGGACACAGCCCTGCAGTCCCCACTGCCAAGACACCTCTCTCCCTCTCAGCCTCTGCTTCCGCCATTCTTTCCATCAGGGATGTCCCCCCCCACCCACTTTGCCCCCAGCCCCTCAGCCACCTCCTTTGCAAGCCCTGGCTCGTCCTTCTGGCCAATGTCCGCGTGGGCTACATTCCCGCCGAGTAGCACCTGACTTTCTCGCCCCCAGGCGTGGTGCCAGGTGAGTTTGTCTGCCCCCCTTGGGGACAACAAGCAGGGCCTGTGTCCATTCAGCTCTGGGCTTCGCCCCTCACTGTGGCCTGGCTCGGCAGGTGCTTGGGGAATACCAGCTACAGGGCATGAGAGCGGGCAAGCACACTCAGCCCAGCAGCTCACGTGCCCCAGGACTGGACAGAGCCGACACGGCTTCAAGAGTAGAAAGTCGATTGCTCTCT
>NW_006159829.1:4246265-4254040 GCF_000334495.1 Tupaia belangeri chinensis | reverse complement strand
CTCTTCCGAGCCTGCAGGTCAGCCTCTCGCTCCAGAAGACTCACTGTGGCCTCTGTACAGGGAGCCACGCTCGGCCCTGGCCTGCACAGTGAGGTGAGCCGGGCCCTGTCCTAGCTCTCACAGAGCTGTCAGCCCACTAGAGGCAGAGGGGGGCAGGAATATTTCTTTTTTTGAGAGAGAGAGATTTTTATCACAGGGCTGGTACACTCATCAGAGAGACAGAGAGATAGAGAGAATTCACTGCCCTAGAGGGGCTGGGCACGCTGCAATCCCTTCTCCTCCACTTTCCTCTTGGGATTTTGAGCATGCATGCACATGCGCCTGGCGTGCATTTTAAACCACCAGGTCCAGGGAACCAGCAGTTAGCGTAATGGCTATGTCGCTGGACTCCCACATAGTCGACCGTGGTTCGTGTCCCAGACCCGGTGGCTTAAAAACTCACGCCGGGCGCGTGTGCGTATGTGCCCAAGATCCCGAGAGGAGAATGGAGGAGAGGGGATTGTGGCGTGACCATCCTCCCTGGGGGGTGATTTCTCGCTTTCTGTCTCTATGTCTCTCTCTGTCTGTCTGGCGAGCGCACGCGCCCTATAGTGAAAAACCTCTCCAAAAAAAAAAAAAAAAACCACCAGGTCCAGGACTCAAACTGCTGTTGGCCATGTGGGAGTCCAGCGACATAACCACTATGCCATCAGCTGGGCCCAAGGGCAGGGTTGTTTCTAATATGAGGCAGACCTAGTGGACCTCTATGGAGAGGTATAAAAAGGTGCTTTGGCAGGCCTGGCCTAAAAGCATGGCTCTGTGTGTTAGAAGCACAGAGCCTTGACAGTCAGGTAAACTTGAGCAGGAGGCAGGGTGGGGAAGCACTCCAGGCAGACGGGAGAGAACTGAGCCAGAGATGGAGAAGGTGGGGACATGGTGCTGTGGGGGACAGGAGATATCTGGGGACCCTGGGTGCCTGTTGTGCCTGGACTTCGTTCAGAAAGTCACTGGGGGCCAGGGAGAATTGGTGTAGGCAGCCGCCCACCTCCAGTCACCTGGGGCTGATGCAGCCCTCAGAACTGAGGCCGGGGGTGTTTTCTCTCCACTCTAGTTCAGTAGGTGAGAGGAAGAGGACCCTTGGGAAAGAACTTGGCATGATTCCAGAGAAAAAGTTCAGACTGACTGGAGCTTAGAGACAAGGGGTGGGGACAGGGGCTGTGCCAGCCCGGGTCCTGCTGAGTGTGCGGGAAGGCAGAGCTGAGGTCTGGACTGCAAAGTGTCAGGATGTGCCCAGGGCTGTGAGTCACAGGCGTTGTGGGGAGCTGGGCTGGGCTGGAGGCCATAGCAGCGGTCCAGGGGAGAGAGGCTGACCGGCAGACTGGATCAGGGCCTCTGCATAGGGCAAGAGAAAACTGGACAGAATGAGAGGCATTCTGACGTCAGAGCTGACTGGGCCTGTGGGGGACTGGACGCTGATGGACAGACGTGAGAGGGACGTGTCAAGATGGAGCCCTGGTCTGGCCGCATTATCTCTGGGACTCTGTGCAAAATCAGAACACAGGTCTCTTTTCCACAAAGCCTTAAGGATGTGAAGACAATGACAGCAGAATGTTGAACTGTAGGGGACCTTTGAAGCTCAGGGCGCGAGAGACCGCAGAGGCGCCCGTCCGTGGAAAGGGGTTGCCAAGGGGAGCGGGTCGTGGCACTTGCCTCCTTGCCTGGGATGCCTGGTTCTCCGGGTCCTCCCTGCAGAACAGAACAAAGCGCGGTTGTCTCGCTGCAGCCCACTAAGAACACAACCAGCCTCAGAACAGCCATTTCCACCCCAGCCATGCCCCAGCAAAGACAGCAATGGATGACCCGCCTGACCCAGCACACCGCCAACAGGATGTCAGGCCAGCCTGGGCAGAGGAGGGCAAGAGGTGGGATGGGGAGGAGCCGTCTGTGCTGTCAGGAGCTGGGCTCCTTGTCTGCCCCTGGGATGGTGAGACCCACCACGAGCTGGAGCATCAGTCTGTAAGTTGTGGGGAGGCCGCTCAGGCCGTGAACTAAGGCACCACTAAGATGGGGCTCTGAGGTCAGACTTCCAGGTGCACCTCGGGGCTCCTCCACACCTGGCCCAGCGACACTAGGCAGCCCCCGACTTCCCTGGGTGCTCCAGGCCTCAGTTTTCTTCATCTGCGATGCAGAAATAGTAGCTGCACCTGCCTCTTAGGGTCACCACGACATTTAAATGCGTTAGTATTCGTAACAGCAGAGCAGCGCCTGCAGGAGCGGTGGACGCATGGCCTGCTAGTCTCACAGCCAAGGAGTAACTGCTGCAGAGTGAGGGCATGCCTGCTCGGGGCAGCCAGTTGTTCCCAAGGAGACCGAGAAGGAGGCTTCTGCCTTGAATGGTGGAGCAGCCACGTGAGATAAAAACCCATGGACAGAGCCAGGGAGGCCCTGGCAGCTCAGTAGACAATGGTGAAAAGGGCACCCCTGGAACGGTGGGGCTTGGCTGGCTGTGAGGGCACCCAGAGGGGTCAGAGTAGAGCTGGAGGGGGTGGACAGCATGGACAGGCTTGCTGCCCTGGTATGCATTGCAGACCTAGGTCATAAATCCGCAGTCTGAGCGTGGCCCGGTGCTCTCAGTACACCAGTAGGCTTGGGTTGTGAACGCCAGCTTCTCTCACGGCCCTCTGCCCAGGCTCCCTGCGAAAGTCCCCCTCCAGCTTCTCTGCATTGAGCTGTCCAGTCGGGAGACCCAGGCTCAAGTGACAGCTACAGCTCAGTCTTACTGTGTGGTCCTGAACAAGCCACCTACATGCTCCGACCCTGCAGCCCAGACTTGCTCAACTTCAAGATGATGTTTAAAGGAACTTCAGGCTCTGGGGTCATTCTCGCCCTCCCTCTCCCAGCCCAGACTTCGGTACGATCATCTACGCTTACTGAGCTCCGTGATGGCCAGGAACCACTGCTAATCCCTTCACACAGCATCGTTTATCCTCGGATACGAAGCCCTTGTCATTCCCACCTGAATGATGAGGCAACTGAAGCAGAGATCCCATAGTGGGGGGTGGGGAGATGCCACCGGGTGTGACCTGAGCACTCCATTGTCCCCTAACTTTAACCCGGGCGGGTTGTCATGCTCGGAGCAGGGGCCTGAGGACACAGGAGGTGGCAGGGACGGTCTGAGTGTGGTGGTCACACTGGGAGCCAGGCACCTCGGCCCACTGCGGCTCTGCTTACCGGAGGTCCACGGGGACCCAGGAAGCCGGGAAGTCCAGGGCTGCCCTGTGCGCCTTCGTTTCCCTTCTGGCCCTGTGAAGGGGAAGCGGAATTCATTCCTCCAGGTCAACATCAACCACGCAGGTTCAGAGAGCGGTGACCAGGCTGCTCTGGGAAGGCCTGACATCCAGCAGGCAGGAGCAAGGAACCCTTGCCTGTGCAGAGGGGCCCAGCAAGCCTGGCAGCCCGTCATGGACTGTCGGAGGTAGACGGGGAATAGCCTTTCTATTCAAAGTGGCCAGACGGAACAGGACAGGTGTTTAACAAGTAGCCCGATATGTGCGCGGCCCCCCCAGGAGCCCTCTAGCAAGACGGTCACTTCTTCCGAGAGACTGCCAGGGTCATGTTGGGGAGGCCCACCTGGCGACCTTTCCTCAGCCTTCCTGGGAAGCTGCCCTGTGGGCTTGGACCTGCTTCCTACGAGCCCTGGCCTGTTTCTCGCCAGCAGCAGCAGCACACACTCCAGCTCCCGAGGAAGATACCAGGGGCACAGCTGCCCCTGTCCGCCACACTGACCAAGCGTCCAGGTTTTCTGAAACTGGGGCATTTCCCAGGAGGCGAGGTTTTCCAACGGGAGAAGTTCCTGGCGAACCAGGATGTGCTGTTACCTCTCCGAGCTTGTCTAACGCAGGTGTCGTCTGACTCCCCGCACTCGCAGGGGAGCTTCCAGGGTTGCCACTGTTTTTTTCAGTTTTTGCCGTAGGACATACGCACTCTCCAGAGACAGAGAGTGAGGGGGAAAGTGAGAAATCACCCCCCAGGGACGATGGCCATGCCACAGTCCCTTTTCTTCCATTCTCCTCTTGGACTTTGGGTCTACCTGTACACAAGCCTGGCATGATTTCTAAGCCTCCAGGTCTGGGACTCAAACCATGGTCAGCCATGTGAGAGTCCAGTGTCTTAAACACCAAACCACAGGCTGACCCCAATACGGTTGCTGATTTTAACAAGTAAAGATACAAAAAGGCTGGCTGGGAGAAGACCAGTGAGGCTTTGACTCACCCAACTCTAGAACTGACAAAAGAACTGTGTGTCTACCATGTCTCCCCAGCCACCAGGCCCCCGCCTGCGTCCTGCCAACCAGAACAGCCACCTTCTCCCTGCTACCCTGCCTGCCTGTCGGTCCTCTGCTCCCACCACTCCCCACCTCCAACCCCATGTTTCCCAGCTCCCCGTCCTCTGAGATGGGAAGGGCTGCTCAGCCTCCCCTGCCCTTCCACCCTCTCAAGTCGAGCGCCTCCCTTCCACCTCCCAGCATATTTCAGACAACATGGTCGCCGACGACAAAGCTTGCACGATGCTGTAACAGGGCAGCAGAAGAGGACTCACCGGGTTTCCTGGAGGCCCGGTGTCTCCCGGAGGTCCAGGTGCTCCATTCTTGCCCTGGTGGAAGAAACAGAAACACGGAATCTGCCAGGACCCGCTGCCAGGGCATTGCAGAGCAGGGCAGTGGGGCAGGGACTAGGGGACGTGGAAGACTTGATTCACAGACTCCGTTGCCCAGGCCGCTGTCGCTCTCAGCAAACCACTTCGTTACTTAGATAGGATGCTTCCCAACGTGCAAAGGGGCTCGTGATGTTTAATTCACATACTGTTGTGGCACTAAAGGAGTCCGTGGCATAAAGAAGCCCAGCCCCATCACGGTAAGCGGCTGTGATCACACACATCCGCCTGTCCTTCACCCTTCAGCCAGCTGCTGTGCCGAGGACACGGCCCCACCTCCCGGTGACTGTCCCAGCAGGGCAGCGTGGCTCTCAGCTCAGGGGCACGTCTGTGTACACCTCTGATGGTCCTGCTCCCCAGGGCATTGCGTGTCTCCTCTAACGGAGGAGGGGATGACGCCCAGGGCTGCCAGGACTGAGAAGTCGCGTAGCTACAGACAAGGCCCATCCCTCAGGACTTCAGAACCGACTCTCGTGACTCTGACTTCTCTAACCTGACGGGCATTTTGTGCACATTTGTAGTTTTGACAAATACACGGAGAAAACAGGAAAGCTCAATAATACTCCTAGCTACCCCTTTTGGGATCGGACAAATTCCTAGTAAGCCTGAAGCTGACGACTCCGTCTCCCCAGGCTGACCTAGCCATCCCACTGCCCTCCACGGCCTCCTTCCAGGGTTTACCCTCCCTGCACGCTGGAAGTCTCCCTGTGGGGCGCAGTCTGCCCTGCCCTCTCCACGCCCAGCACGTAGCCCAGGGCTGAGCACACAGGGCTGTCTGATACATGACGAGCCACGCAGAGGGCCCCTCGCCAGGGATCCTCTTATCAAAGGGACTAGCACACTGGAACCTGCGAAGCTCGTGCCAGCTTTGTGGCGACACATGGCAGCAGAGGTACGTGACACTGACCAGAACCTCTCCCAAGGCCTTCGCGCGCATTAAGTCACTGCTCGCGTAGTCCCCGTTGTACAGCTGGGGACAGGCAGGGACATGCTGGCAACCTCCCTGGGAGGGATGCGCAGGAGCCGAGATCTGCCCTTGGACACGAGCCCACCCCTGCACTCTGCCCCTCACTGCAGACAGGGCCTGTGGTCCGTGGTCACATGTGCAGATTCCGACCTGTGCCTAAGAAGTCCATGTGTGACTGGGGTGATTCCTAGGCCTTGTCCTCTGATCTCGGCAGGAATCAGGGAGCGCAGATGAGGAAACTGAGACACGGAGAAGGCACAAGACCTGCCTGGGATGGCTGAGCCAGTGAGGGCAGAAGTCAGAGCCGTGGCCAGTACTGTTGCCAGGGGCCCACGTCCAGCCGTCCAGCTGTGCTGCGTGGCACGCCTCCCGGAGCCTCCCGGAGCCCACCGATCCATCTGGGTCCCTCTAAGAATACGTGAGCTGGCTCATCCCTCTGGAGATGGCAGCTCTCCTTCTCCCGCAGACCTCTCTTTGCAGGCAGGGGGATGAGGATCAAGCCAGCGGGCTCATGGGACAGCACCGGCGGCTCAGGAGGCAGCGCGACCCTGGGTGCCCTGCAGGCCCGTGGGGGGCAGGTTCCTTCCTCACCTCACGGCCCACCTCTCCTCACGGAGCTCCTTCTGTCTCTGTTCTACTTGGGGCTGCCACAGGCTGAATGCCACAGCTCCCACCCCCAGCTGTTCTTTTCTTTCTCCCAAGTGTCAGAGGGCACGTGTACTCATCAGAGAGAGAGAAAGACAGAGAGGCGTGTGGTCCTGCCAGACCCTGTCACCATTTCTCCATCCTGCTGGGATTCCAAACACACGTGCACACACTTGGTGTGTTTTCCAAGTCTTCAGAGCCAGGATTCAAACCACTCAGCCACGTGGGGTCTGGCTCTCCCTGCATTGGACTTGAATGCTGTACTACGGGGCTACACCGCCCCTTCAACTGCCTGAGCTCTGGACTCTGGTCTAAGCCCCTCCGTCAGGATGGCCTGCTGGAAAAGGACCTCAAGCACACAGCAGCCCCAGGTGAGTGCTCCAGGTATGGGCTCTCGATTCAGGTGGCACGGGTCTGAGTCCTGGCTCTGCTTGCTAGCTGTGTGATGTCGGCCTGTGGCTCCATTTCTCATCTGGGACTGAGACAGGCAGAGCACATTCCTCTATGAGGGTCTGGGGAGAGGTTGATGAACTGTGTAAATGCTGCATGCGGTCCCCAATGCTGGGGGTCGACCCCTGGGCTATTCCTTCCCCTGGGACCGCAGATTGCGAAAGCAGCAAAAGGAAAGTGATCAGGCCACGTGCACATTCACGGCCACCACATGGTCAGCACAGGCACCCCGGGCACCTCGTAAATGCTCGTGTTTCCTTCGGGTTGTGTGAGCTGGCTTGGGTGGCTGGGAGCACTCTCCTCACTCCGGAAAGCATAGACATTGCCGCTGAGTGAGAGTGCAGTTGCAGAGAAACACCAGGGAACTGCCCTAATGGGTTGAAAAATGCAAATATCTGGCAAGCTTTAGCAGTTTTGTTGGTAATGAATCCATTATGATGAACCTCAGAACTGACAGAGCAAACTGGAAAAGTGTGCACGGCCTTTGGGGACCTCGGGCCTCCAGGCGGCCCCCTGCATGTGGCCTGGGGAGCCTTCTGTCTCTTGGGGGGCTGCACCCTGCCGCACACTCCTGCTCCCAAATTTCCACTTCCGTCTCCTTCTCTCTCTGAATGCAGAGGCGGTGGTCGTGGATTTACTGAGGCTACTCTGTGCCGAGAATCTGAGAGGGTGGCAGAGCCACCTCCACCCACCAAGGGCCCTCCGGGCGCCAGGAAGGGAGACTGCTGGAGCACTGTCCTGCCACTGCACAGATTAATCACTGGGGTTGTAGTGAGGAAACTGAGGCCCGGGGCAGGTGAAGAAACACCTGGCCCACGTGAGGGAAACGCGGGCAGCCAGGAGTGGAGTGCAGGTGGCTCAGCTCTCAAGTGGAAGGCAGAGACTGACACCCCTGGCGGGGCCGCCCACCGCTGAGGGCGTCGGAGCCGGGGTTCTTGCCCTTTCTGCCATTGTCACTCCCTCCACAGTTGCCTTTTAGATGTTCTTTTGTTCATGGTGCTCCAGGGACACCTTCCCGCCA
>NW_006159829.1:4208767-4246239 GCF_000334495.1 Tupaia belangeri chinensis | reverse complement strand
CACAGGTGGAAGGCAGAGACTGCCCCCCCTGGGGGGGCCCCCCACCGCTGAGGGCGTCGGAGCCGGGTTTCTTGCCCTTTCTGCCATTGTCACTCCCTCCACAGTTGCCTTTTAGATGTTCTTTTGTTCATGGTGCTCCAGGGACACCTCCCCGCCACAGCTGGGCTGCTCCTGCTTGCGTACCGTACCGTGTGCGGGTGGGTGTTTCAGACAGGAGTGTTCCCTCCCCCGGAACCGAAGCTTCCCAGCCTGGAGGCCAAGTCACCATCGAGACAGAACCAGGGAGCCTGCGCTGGGCTCACTTGCATCACTAAGGCCCTCAGGGGACAGTGAGGAATGACTCCGCCTGAAAAGATGTGACACTCGGGTACAAATGACCTGCCCCACACTCCACCTGGAGAAGCAGAGACGGTGCACAGTGAAGCCCAGGGAAAGTAGGAGGGCGCGGGCTGGGGTCGGAAAGGCCCGGTTTAAACCACCCAGACCTCTCTGCTGGTGTACGTGATCTTGGCAGAGCAACTGACAGAGACAGAGAGAGGAAAAGTGAGAAATCGCCCCCAAGAGGATGGCCATGCCATATCCCTTCTTCTCCATTCTCCTCTCGAGATTTTGGGCATGCACGCACACATGCCCGGAGTGATTTTAAGTCACTGGGTCTAGGACTCAAACCGCAGTCAGCCATGTGGAAATCCAGCGCCTTAACTACCATGCCACCTGCTGGCCCCGTAAACCACCTAGATCTCTTACTGTGACGTTCAGACTTAGGAAACCAATGTAGCCATCTTACAGATTTATTCACTTACTATTTGCTTCGTTATTCCTCAGAAAATCAGATACGTGACCAGCAGATGGCATAACAGTTACATTGCCGGACTCCTACATGGTCAACCGTGGTTCAAGTCCTGGACTCGGAGGCTTGAAACTCACACTGGGTGAAAGTGCATGCATGCCCAAGATCTTCAGAGCAGAATGAAGGAGAAGGGGGCCATCCTCCCACCAACCATGGTGACTGCTCACTCTCTGTCTCTCTGTCTCTCCAGTGAGCACACACACCCTATAGCAAAAATCTCTCTTACACACACACACACACACACACATGCGTACAAGCTAAATGAAGTAAGTTCTAACATATAAAGGGATATGTAAAAACTATTTATTCTATATGCGTGTAGGCGTACTGATCATATTGAGAAGATTCATAAAGTGTGATTAACAGTGGCTCCTCCTGGAGGCTGGGAGTGAGGCAGGAATGAAGACGGAATGGTTACTTGTAACAATCCTGAATGACTCCTTGCACCGTCACATGGATTTATAACAGAGGCTCAGACACGGAGTGGGAGGGCCGCCTCTCTGCGCCACCCCTGGGTCTGAATGGAGGGTTAGCTTTTCTCCCCACGGAACCAGGCCCCGGAGTACCTGGTTTCTATCTCCCTGCCCCAGCCTCCTGCAGGCTGCTTTTAGGAGAGAGAGGGTCTGCCTGGCACACAAGGCAGGGCCAGTCTCCACGTTATCAGCCACATGGAGGGTTCTGGGTTGAACTGTGGTCCCCGAAACTCCTTTGTTGAGGTTCTAACCTCCAATAACTCGGGGTGAGCCTTGTTTGGAAATGGGCGTGATTCATCAGGATGGAGTCACACTGAAATGGGTGAGCCCTGCCTGAGCCCTCGTGCCCTCCCCCGTAGGCTAAGGCTCATTTCTGGACCACATACCCGCAGTCCTGCCATCAGGAAGTGCCTCCTGGCCAGGAAGGCTGAGGACCTCTGACAGCTGCTGAGGCTGCCACCGCTCCAGAGTCCGAGTTTCCCCATGTGTCAGTTTCCCGGGGCTGCTGTAGCAAACCGCCACAAACGGGGTGGCTACATGACAGAAATGTGCCATGTCATGGGTCTGGAGGCCAGCCTGAGAGTACGTTCAGCAGCGTTGGTTCCTTCTCAGCCGTGCTGGGCTCTGTCGCTGCTGCTTCCTCAGCTTCGGGAACTTTGCAGGCAGTCTGGCCTTCTGTGGTGGTGTCACCCCGGTCCCTGCCTTCATCTTTACACCTCCCTGTGTACATGTCTGTCTCTCTGAATTCCCCTTTCATAAGAGCATGCGCAGATTGGCTTAGGGCACAATTCCTTCTGTCTCCTTTTGGGATTTTGGGCATGCACGCACAAGCCACTGCTGTGTTTCCCAAGCCAAGAGCCCGGGACTCGAACCACATGGTCAGCCATGTGGAATCACGGTGCCTCAATCACCACGCCGTAGGCTGGCCCTGTATTGCTATTTTTTAACAGGATGTAGGGCTGCACCAGAATAAGCCAACCAAACATCGCCATGGCAACAGGCCTTGCCAAAACGTGAAACAAATTAGTCACAAGCTAGAACTTACCGGTAGGCCCCTCAGTCCTCGGGGACCCTGCAGCCCTATGGGTCCAGTATCACCCTGGAACAGAGAAGGTTCACGTTATCACAGAGTCACTCTGAGGAGGACGGAGACACAGCGTCAGTGTGGCCAGCCTTCCCCAAGTCACCCACAGCAAACTGCCTGAACTGTCTTGTACTAATGGCAGCTCTTCCAAATACACATTGCCTGACTCACTCCACGAAGACACAGACACGCTCAATGCCCACAGCCACGCACCCACTGTGTGCTTGCTTAGATGTGCTCTGCCTGGCCCTGCAGGGAGGCGGGCTGCTCCCATCTGGAACTAAGCACAGTTCTCATGAGGTGCTTTTCCTGACCCACTGGACAGTCATCGAGGCCCATTCTGGCCTAAACCACAGCAGAGAGGAAAATGCCCCCAGCCATGTGATCGTGAGCATGTTCCCTGGCCTCTCTGTGCCTCCATTTCTGCCACAGCACCTTCCAGCTTGCAGGGGTGCTTCCCCAGCCCTAGCGACAGGACATGAGTGCAAGCCCCCGATGCTGCGGAAGAAAACGCCAAAACCCGTGTGCTCCCACACGAGGCAGATGGGTGAGACATGCTAGGCAAAAAAGCAGAGTGCGGAGACGGGGGAGGAGGCCTCACTGGAGCTGCTGCCCCAGCTCCACGATGACCTGCAGGGGGCTGGGGTCAGTCATGTTCCTGCTGCCTGAACCTCCTCTTCTAGACTCAAAGAGAGGGGGGTTAACTAGACCAGGTACGAGAGGCCCCTTTGGGGGGGCTGGTCCCTGTGTTTAACGTGCAGCTCCACACACTTGTTTGTAAAATGGACTCTGCTGCTCAGAGAATGCACGTGGCTTCGAACAGATTCCTCCTAAGAATCCTTCCAGCTCCGCCTTCTCCCAGCAGATCAGCCAAAAAGCCCATGTGCCCTGGTGCCTCAAGAGCCACCAGGGAAGTCACATCCTCAGTGTCTCACAGCCAGTCTGAAGGATGCCGAGGGCAGGCAGGAGGCCCCTGGGCCTGCAGGCCCCAGTGTCCACACGTCTGCCCCAGCTCCCCACACGTTTCATGGCCCTGCAGGCTACCCGGAGAGATGGCCCACTAGGGGGCGTGGCGCTGGCAGATCCTGGGCCCCGGCATCTCTGTGAGAAGTCCCTTGACTCCCCAAGTCTGATTTCCATCCAGGCAACAGGCACAGAAGTTCTACTTGCCCGTCCAGATTCTAAGTCCAAATGAAAGAGCATCTGGGCTCGTGGGGGCGGCTCCGCGGGGCTCCGATCACACTAGCACGGACGTGGGAGACACAGAGACAATTCTCTGAATCCTCTCAGCTCCACTTAGGGCCCTTGTTGGTGCCGATAGATGGACACATTGGGACAGATCTAGGAAAGCTCCCTCACCAACTGCAGGGCACAGGCCTCGAACCACAGGCTGAAAGCCCCAGCCTCAACCGCACTGACCGATTCTGCCCCGTTGCCATGTGTGCCTGTTTGCAGTGCTACCACTAGCTTTTGGGTGACTCCCTGACCCCGCGTAAAGGCCAGTCAGGTCCCCACTTACATCTTTTCCTGGCAAGCCTTCCCGGCCAGGGGGTCCCATGGCACCAGGCTCTCCCTAGAAACAGAAAGTGTGTCATTAGCAAAAAGCATAGCTTCCTTGGACTCTGGCTGGCTCAAACCACAACCATCTGGGGGTCTGGATGGGAAGGAGAGACCTGGGGGTTCTCCCTCCAAGAAGCACCCCTAGCAGGGCAGGGCAGGGAAGCCTCTATGCACAGAGCCCTCTCTCAAGCCGGGCTCTGTGGTGCTCCTGAGGCCAACTGCGGGAGCCTCCTGGAGCAGCTCAGGGAGGAAAGAACACAGCAGAGGAGTGGAACCGCTGCTCAGAACCCGTCTCCTTACCTGCCAACCTGTTCGACTCTGTCTCCCTCTGCTTCCTCCTTGTAATCTCTAACATGCAGGGCATCTAACCAGCAGACCCCAAGGTCACTTCCATTTGGGGCGTTCAGAGAGACGGGAGGAGCAGAAGGAAGAGAGAGGACACAACGTCCACCAGTCTAGGGCAAAGCCAGCCCTTCCCATCAGCCCTGGGGCCTGGGGGATCGCCCACATCCTCTGGGCCTGTCTTCTTCTCCATAAAAGAAGCCTCGAGCAGCTAACAGTGCGGTCCCTCAGGGCTCAGAGTCAGTGTGCACACGCGGACGTGGGGACCCCATCTGAGGCCGGACCAATTGGCCAGAGTGGCTGATGCCAATGGCAGGCCCCCGGGGAAAGAGCTGGGGAGTCAGTCCAACCAAGGGGAAGAGGCTGCTGGGACATCCTCACTCAGAGATGGCGCACTGTGTGGGGCTCTGCTCGGGAGGTGCCAGCTCTGTTCCACCTGGGACGCCCTCCAAGTGAGCGCCACTTACCCGGGGACCAGGTGCGCCAGAATCGCCCGTGTGTCCCTTGAAACCCTGAAAGGAAGAGAATGAAGGTTTTTACCAAAGAACAGGTGAGTGAGGCAGGAAGGGTGGGTCCCCGATGACAGCCACCCGCACCCCACCCTTTCACTCTGTGTCACCAACTCTGCCCACTCAGTGCCACCTCGGGGTACTGAGCCCTACCCTGCATGCGGCATGGTGCCAGGGGCTTGATGGCTGGTCCTGAGAGCCCTCTGTCCGGCTCATTCTGTGCTGTGGACAGGGCCGTGGGTCTTGTCCCACCAATGCCTCAGAGTGTCAGCGCGTCCCCTTGGTGTCTCCTGAACCCCCGTTCCATCTAATCTTCCCAGTCTCCCACCACACGGCTTGACATCCCTCCTCCCCCCGCCCCCGGCCCACTGGGCTCATGTGTCAGGAGTTCCTCGTAAACCACCTCGCCTCCCTTGGCGCTAGGCTGGCCCTTGCTGTCTCACCCACAGCTGGGCTCATTCACAAGCAGGGCCAGTGCTGGGAGCCTCGCCCTGAGCACACAGCTGGGCTCTGCTTGCCCAGAAGAGGAGCTTGAAGGGAGATGGCCTGATGTGCCCCGAGAGCCACAAGCCTGAGTGACAGGAGCCGTGGGCGAGATGACACTGCCATTTCGAATCGCCAAGCCTGACATCTGAGAAAGTTGGGCGGAGAGGGAAGGTACCTGCCCAGAGTCCCAGAGCTGGGATGAAATGAGACTGGGAGCCAGTCAGGT
Source organism: Tupaia belangeri chinensis (assembly GCF_000334495.1). NCBI lineage: Eukaryota > Metazoa > Chordata > Mammalia > Scandentia > Tupaiidae > Tupaia > Tupaia belangeri. Next base: position 4,240,709 of record NW_006159829.1, on the reverse strand, counting down.
CTGCCCGGTCCCCAGGCCTCCCATGCTCCGCTCTCCATGGCCTGTCCTGCCTGCCGGACATGCACTCCTCGTAAACACCACAGCATCCCTGCATGCGGCCACCCTCCTCCTGACGTGCCCCTAGCGCCACAGCAGGCCTGCGTGCGGCCACCCTCCTCCTGACGTGCCCCTAGCCAACTGCAAAGTGCTGCCTGCTCCAACCCTTCCAGTCCCCCAGGCTTTCTTCTCTACCCTCCGAGCCCCAGACTTATATCGGGGAAAACAGTCCTTCCCTGCAGGGTGGCAAGGGCTGCAGGAGGGCTGAGATGTGAGGCAGTCAGCAACTAATGAGAGGAGGATGGGGAAGGAAGAAAGGGCGACAGGGAGGGGGCGTCATGGGAGTTTGGAGCCAGCTTCAACCTCTGTCACTTTGCAAAAGCCACTTTAGCCCTTGCGGTCCTGACCTGACCATCTGTGAGGCGAGGATCACACGTCCCGCCCAGCCCGGCTCTCTGTGTCCACGGTATGGCTGCTTACACTCTCAGGTCTGACTTGAACTGGGTCTGGAGCTGCACTGCAGCGCCCACTCCTAGCTGCGGGGCCTTGGGCCTTCCCTTCCCTTTGCCGAGATTCAGTTCTCACAGCTGTCAGGTGTGGCGGACCCTCCGTTAGCAGCGGTGCCACCCAGACTGAATAAAAGGGAGCAAGCCTCTTCGGCTGGTCACTTCTTGGGAGGCCTGGGGACAGCCTGGACCAAGCCTTCCTTGGCAACACCAGAACCACAATCCCGGGCAGCCCAGAGGGAGGAGCCTGGTGTGCTGTCCTCCCCGTTCTCATGACCCAAACACCAATGGAGGGTGCCGGACACAGCGTGCCAGGGATCTGGCTGGGAACTGAAGGCTTTGTCTTCTGCTTCAGTGGTCTGGACTCTACATGGATGACCAGGTGGTTCAAGTCCCAGACCTGCTGGACTCTACATGGATGACCATGTGGTTCAAGTCCCAGACCCAGCAGCTTATAAACCATGCCAGGTGGATGTGTGTACATGCCCAAAATCCTGGAAGGAAGAAGAAGTGGAAGAGAAGGAGTTGCAGTATGGCCATTCTCCATGGGAGTGGCTTCTCACTTTCTCTCTCTCTCCAGCAGGCACAAGTGCCCTATGGCAAAATTTCTAAATAAATAAACATTGAAAGTAAGACTCGGGGTTCTACTATGCACAGAAAACCCATTAAAATGATAATAAATAGGATAAGAACAAAGAAAACTTAAAACAATAACATGGTAACGATGGTTGCAATTTTGAAATGAAGCGTACGGCCAGGCATGTGAGAGGCGAGTGGAGCCCACGGAGGCACCACGGCCTGCTTGGAGGAGGGGGTTTCTGGAGCCCACAGCCAGGCATGCCGGGCTCTCCCTCCTGCTGCAGTGTGAGCCGTGTGGCTCAGGACTCGAATCTACCAGGGACCCACAGGGGGCACTTACAGGTGGGCCTCGGGCACCCTCTGGTCCTGGCGGGCCTGGCTCTCCTCTTTTGCCCTGGGAGTAAGGGAGAAAAGAAGAGTTTGAGCACAGCACGCAGAGCTGCCCTGAGCTGCACGGCTTTCACATCACTCTGTCTCTCACGCCTGTCTCTGCCACCTGCCAGCCATTCCCCCGGCACCTAGGACCACTCTAGTTGACACAAATCTCCACCGAGTATTTAACACCATGACACCCCTGGCGATGCTGGGAGGGCGCTGGCTCCGCAGGTGCCCTGTCCACGGAGTTACTCACAGGGCCTCTGCGCTTTGAGAGTTTGGTTCAGGGTGAGAAAGGACACGGCCCCCTCAGGTAGAAATGGCTTTGAACCTCCTCACAATGCTCCAAGGCAGCGGAGCGATTGCACTTTGCCAACTGTCACACCAAGATCCAAGAAGTTATAGTTTTACTGAGTCATTAAAGTCGGACTGAGTCCAGCACCTGGGATGCTCCCGCATGCCAGCAGGTGCATCTGCTCTGGGTGGCCTGAGGTCTACACAGTAGTTCCCCACCCCTCCTGCCCGGTGATGACGAAGTTATGGGATACCCTCGCTATTACAAGTCCCTGCTGCCCACAGCCTAGTATTGTCCTGGACAGAACCAAGCCAGGAATAAGAGTCACAAAGAAACCCAGAATGGCGGTCCAGACAAAGCGGGCAGAGGAGGGGGTGGGGAAGGACAGAGGAAGTGGATCGAGTGCAGGGAGGACTGGGCAGATGGCAGCATCGTGGGCCTTCCCGTTGTAGCTGAAGACAAGTCCACTGCCAACTTTCCACCTCTTTTTCACAGGCTGTAAACCCCGAGGATTGTGCAGCATCCACTCGGACGGATGGCGGAGGGACAGGAACAGCCCTGGAGGTGAGGGGAGACGGCAGAGAGAAGAGGGCACAGAGCTGCGATGCCCGGGATTCTTGGTTTGTGTTCTGTTCTGGCTCTTCCAAGTCTAACCGTGTGATCTTGGGTGTCATTTTCCTTTCCAGGTCTGCTTCACAGTTGTAAATTTGGGACAGTCCTCCCTTGGCGGTCTCTGTGATCAAAGTGTCTGGGCCAAGGCTGGCTCTTGCCCCAGATCCGTGTGACGGCCATGATGACTGGTAGGGCGTGATGGGGACCAGCAGTGCCTACAGAAGCTGCGGGAATGCACAATGCCAGGGCTTCGCTCCACGGGGTCAGCAAATTCTCACTGAGATCCTATGAGGCATGTATGTTCGCGACCCCTCAGGTGAAACAGGCACAGAGACGCTCCATCCTCTGCCCAAGGTCACACAGCAGAGGTTCTAGCCCAGCCATTGGGGCTCAAGAGCCCACAAGTCATCCTACGCTGTAATTAATGCCCATTAGCTCTCGAACAGAACTTGAAGGAGCAGGTCGGCGTGGAGAAGGATCACCTATCTCCGTTTCCCTGGGCTCTCCCAGGTGGTGCCCCTCTTGGCCAGCTCCTGCCCCACTGAAGGGGACACTCAGGGTGAGGATGCTCCTGGCTCTAGGGGCTTCCTGACTTGCTGGTGTGGAAGGACCAGGCATACAGGGGTTAATGCCTCTAGGCAGAATTCTCAATCGAAAGGCTGGAAGTTGACTGAGAAACACCCCAGTTCCTGGTTTCTGAGCAGGGACACTTGGTAAGCTGACAGAGAGAAGATTCGTGTCCCCAGTTACCCTGTGCTAGGATGACCTCTCAGCCCATACCTACTGCAGAAAGGTCGGGACCCCACTCTGCAGCCCTGAGCCCCAGGGTCAGCCCCTGGAGTCTGAGTCCTGAACACTCCATCACCAGCTCTGTGACCTCGGCCAAGCTAATGGCCTCTCTGGGCCTTCGTTTCCTCCTCTGGGGAAAAACAGTACCACAGCCCACAACGTCCTTCCTGTGGCTACACTGGAAATTCATCGAGGTGCGTGGCGCCCCGTCCCAGGTGCACACTCAGGACTGGTGTCCATGCGGTGACACTGCGCTCTGCTCCCCCCTCTGGCATTTCACCCAACGACTGCCCCTCGCCCACGTGGGCAGCTCAGCAGGGGCCAGCCTCAGAGCTCAGCAGGGCCTTCCACCCTGCTCAGCGGCAGCTGAGAGCTCTCTCCTCTCAGCAGTGGATTTTGGTCTCAGCATCTGGCAAATGGTGTAAAATGATAAAGAAGACGCTTCTGGCAAGCTGCATAAAATCCAGAATGAGTCATAATAGTTTATGACCAAACTAATTAAATGGAACATAAACCTCATTGCAGAAACGTTTATGTAACTGCACGTTGTGGTTCTAAAAGTGCGGCCGTTGCGACCGCGCCCGGAGTGGAAGTGAGGGCAAGTGGGAAAGCAGCTTACTGACAGGTTAATGGGGACGCCCGGACACTGAGCGCCTCGCTCACCTCGTTCGAGTCCCCAGCAACTCTGGTGAGGAGGCATGTAATTCTCAGCCTATTAAAAATCATAATAAACAAAAACTGAAGCTCAGAGATGCTTGCTGACCCGCCTCAGATCACAAAGCCTGCCGGGGCAGAGCCGCTGCCCAGGGCCAGTTCACTACTACTTTTGTTGGGTGGCATGAATGCTTCACTTACTGACTTCTTGAGTTTTAAATTTCATTTTATCAGGAAGTAATGCATACGCATGGCTCCCAAACTGAAAAGGTAACAAGAAAACACAGTGGAGTATGACGAGTCACCCCACTCCCACGCCCCTCTGCCAAGAATCACCCTCCCATGGATGTGGGCGGAGGCCACTTCTATCACTGTTGCTCGGAGTCTCCAGGCTCCTTTCGTGGACACTAGAGAAAACACGCCAAGGGCTCCCATGCACTGCGGGCAGGCTGCACCCCGGCGTGCACCTTCACGCTCTCTTCACAGCGCTGCTCGGCACAGTCCCGGCTTGGTGTCTGGGGAAGGCCCTCGTTGTCCCAGCTCTGCCTGGTGTTCCACTGTGTGTCCTCCAGGTGGGCACGTGCAGCACGCTGACCCCTAAACACTCAGGCCGCCCTTTACCCTCCCCTCCTTGTGCGGCGTAAGAAGGGTCTGAGGACCGAAGCGCTCTGGGGACTGAAGGTTCATCACCTTCCTCTTGCCGATCTCCAGTCAGGAGGGAGGGACCTGCCTGGGGACACCCTTGAGATCACAGGTAAGACCAGGGATCTCTGCACACCCCCAACAGGCACTATGGCCTCAGGGACATCCTCTGAACACTCGCTCTTTCCTATGGTGTCCCTGGACAGCTGATGTTAAGGAAAAAGAACAAGAAAAACAACTCCAGCCAGAGTTTTAAAAGCGCCGGGGTAGGGGTGCATGTGGAGGAGCCAGCAGGTGCTGTTGAGGTGTCTCGTGGGCATCGTCCTGGTCCTCTCAGATGTCGTGTTCTACTCCAGGCTGCATGCAGCTGCCCCAGCTCCCCACCCACCCATAGGACGGAGGCATGGGACAGCAAACACAACGTGGGTGAAGGACAAGATTCCTGAGCTCCGCGCCCATCGCGTGACTCCTGGCTCCTCTCGCCTCTCTAAGACCCAGCTTCTTCTGCAGCACACTTGCCTTGCAGGGCTGTTGGGAGAACTAAACGAGCCATTTCCAAACAGTGACTATCACTGTGCCCGGTCACAGCAGCCCTCTCACGGTAGCTCTCGCCCAGCCTCAGGAGCAGGAGGAGCTGGCTATGGCGTAAGCGGCCTTGGGCTCTAACCCTTGGCCCACTGGACCTGAGTTGTGGAAAGAAAGCAGCAAGTCTGTGGGGCAGCGGGAACCTGAGTCCAGCCAGCAAGGTCTGAGTCCTGCTCATGCCTATGAGGCGTGAGACCTTGCGTGAGTCATCCAAACTCTCAACCCTTTCATGCCTGCTCGCCTGGAGGGGCGATGAACCCAGTGCTGGAAGCCACACGGCCACCTGAGTTTACACACGGGGTCAACCTGAAAGGCATCAGCCAGGCATGCCCAAGATTCGGGCTGGCTGGGGGGCTGGGGGAGGGGATTACGATTCGAGGAAACTGCTGAGGAAGCCTGCCTCTCTCTCACGCTCTCTCACCTAAAGAAACAAACAAACAAACAAACAAAAACGTCAAAAGTTTAAAGTAAGGGGCCAGCAGGTAGCATGGAAGTTAAGGTGCTGGACACTCCCAGATGGCCGACCATGGTTCGAGTCCCAGACCTGGTGGCTTGCTTTCTCACTTTCTCAGCTCTCTTTCTCTCTGTGTCTCTCTAGTCAAATTAAAATAATGAATAAATAAAATTAAATAATTCTAAAAATATTTTTTATATAAAGAATAAAGTTACAAATCTGGCCTATAAACTTGTCACAATCAAAGTTGTCACAATCCAAGGAAGAGTCATTTGTGGCATTTCGTGTTAAGCCCTGACAGAGCCAAGCAGGGGAGGTGTCACTCACACAAACACACCACCGACAAGAATCACCCCAAGAGCTGCTTCTTCAAGGACACCTGTCCAGAAACTGCCTACCCAGCCTACCGCTAATGATTCAGACACCAGAGGGTGGCAGCTGCTCACCGTCGCTATGAGCACTCCAACACGTGAAGCCCTCCCCACCTGTAAAATTGTCCTGAATTCGGTAGCGACTGTGTCCATGCACCCAGGGTAACTTGGGTGCTGTGGGACCGGGCGCTGTCCTGGACCTGCCTGGATAAGCTCACTTCGCTTCACATGCTTTGCCCCAGGTGCCCTTTCGGGGGACCGAGAAGTTTGGAACCCCTTACCGGCTCTCCCGGAGGTCCCGGCTTCCCACCTCTGCCCTCTTTGCCTTCTTCTCCCTGTGAGAGAAACTCAGGTCGGTGACTGGGTCAGGGAGATGAGGATGGGGAAACACGGATGCCGCTCCCCCGAGCCTGCCTGCCTGGCTCCAGGCTGTGCTCACAGGGGCAGCCACGCGGGCATGTCGACGGCCGGAAGGGGTCTGCTCTCCCGGGTGTCCCTCTGCGCGGAGGTGCTGGTGCAGAGGCTGAGCTGCAGGAAGCGGCCCGGAGTGAAAAGGCAAAGCACTCTGCACCCGCGTCATGTCAGTGGCTGCTGAGGGAAAGGAGCCCCTCTGAGCCCTACCCTGAAGCCAGACTTAGGCCCAGCAGGCCTCGTCTCTGGGCCTCCTGAGCTGAACATGGTGATGGATGGAGCAGGGGATGCAGGTGCCCACGAACATGAGGAAGAAATCCAATAACTCACAAGGGTCTCGCTCCGGTGGAATCTAAACATTTGATCTAAAAATCTGAGAGAGTAGGACAGGGGTTACCAGAGGGGAGCTGGGCCGAGGTCGGTCAGGCAAAAACAAGCTCAGGTCTCTACCACACAGTAGGGCGACGGCTAGTAACTCCACACTGTGCCTTTCAAGGGAGCTGGAGGAGAGGACAGCTCACAAAAACGATCGGCGATGAGATGACAGGATTCTAATTACCCCGGCCTGATCATCACGCAGCGAATACTGCATCAAAACCTCACACCGAAGTCCACAGACAGGTGCAATTATTAGGTACCCATTAGGAATAAAACTTTTAATAAAATAAAATGTATGAAAATAACATGCAGGACACGTGAGGGAGGGGCTCGGAGAACAATGGGGAGGACTATGATTGGGTCACAGGAAGGCCTGGGACGCTCTTTCTTCCTTGCCACGATGCTACGAGCCCCTCCCGGCTGGTCAGCTCCCTGCCCCAGGAGCGGGGAGAGTGGCCCACTGAATGCCTGAGAAGAGAATGTGGTTTTCCAGGAGAGAAAGGCTGCCCCTGCTCACTGCGCTACGGAGCAACTGTCCAGCTTCTCAGACTCCTCCTTTTCCTACCTTTGTACGAAGACTTGGCCCCCAGCAGGTGCGGGAGTTGTTTAACTCCAAGGAAACTAATGCTGGCCCTTGCTACCCAAAGTTTGCTGGGCCTTGCCTCCTTCCCAGAACCTCGCAGGAGTGTAGGAAATCATTAATCTCCATGTAGATAACAGCCATGCCTTCTGGCAGGCCGTTCCTTCTACCCAGAATTCCTTCTTCCTGACCCATTGGAACATCTTCTCCCAAATAACTTGACCTCAAATACACTCCCAAGAGTTGCCTCCCTCGGGGGGTTGAGGTGTCCCTGCCCAGTCTGTCCCCGGGGGCCACAGCCCTCTGCTCCCACCCATCAACGTGTGCATCATGTGCTATGTCCTTTCTTGCTTGGCTTCTCCAGGAAACTGCAGGCTCCTTGAGAGCTGGAACCACAGCTGGTTGCATCTAGAACCTTGAACGCTGGCCCGGGCCAGGCATGGGCTGCTCACTCATGCCTGACTCATCCACCCTGTCCTTCAGTCATCCCGGATTTAGGAAACACGTGCTCAGCACGGTGCAGCGAGGGCAGAGAGGACACTGACGGGCACTCGTGGTCCTCCACACAGCCCAGGTGCCGTGGTGGAGGTGAGAGGTGGCCTTACAATGCATCCCTCTCCAACCCACTAGGAGGTTCAGGACATGTCCCAGGAGAAGGTGATGCCTAGTGGGGACCTCGGGGGTGGGCAGATGAATGGGGCCGCTGCGAGGGCCATGCATTATCACAGACTCTGCCGAAGGGTGAGTGCAACATACAGGAAAGCTATTTTGAGTCTCACTGCCCAAGTAGAGGGAGAGGAAGGCTTATCTAAACAGAAATGATTCGCTGGATAAAGGCCAAGGAGTTTCGAGTGTCTGGGAGCAAAAGGAAAATACTATTTAAATAAATAAGCAACAACCAATATATGCATTTAAAAGAACAGGATTAAGACTGAGTCCATCAAAAACCCAGTCATCTTTGACCAATAACCAAGGTAGTGTCCATTTCCCTTCTACTTTCCTACCCCAAACTCCACTAGTGGACAGGCCTTGCTTCACAGTGATGGAATACATTTGTGTTTACTAGTTTTTGTCCAAAAAATATCCTGTATTTCAAAATAAATACCACTTACTGGGATTCCAGGTATTCCAGAGGGGCCTTGGGGGCCGGATGGACCTTCTTTGCCCTGAAAGATCCAAGACATGAAAATACAATGAAATACTTGTCTTTTCTGGAAGTAGACTTCTGTCTCAGACCGCCCTTGAGAGCTGGGAGAATGCGTCTTTGGCTAGGACAAGGGGCACTTCTGCCTCAACCTCATCCTCCAGGCTGTGCCTTGCAGAGCGGTGAGGTCGCCCAGGACAAAGAGCACCACGCCGGCCATGCACACTGACTCATTGCTGCCATCGCCAGCCTGGGGAGAACAAGCCATGAGAAGCCGGTGGGAGGAAGATGCTGGGTCTTGAGGTCCAGATCCAACTGCACTTGTGTGCAAATCCCCCGAGACCCACCTAGCATGACTGTGGACCCAGAGGTCCGTGCACACAGGGCCTCTCACAAGCCCACACCCCAAACCAACGGGCTTTCCACTTTCATCCTTTTGTTCAGAGGTTCCTAAGCCTTTTACTGTCAATGGCCACATCTAGTGTTTTTTTTTTGTGCAAAAAAAGACTGTGTTTTGAAAAAGTGTTCTCCAAATTGCATTAATCAGTACTTCATTTCCCATTTTTTCATCAAAGATGCATACAAATGTGAGTCAGGCCTTCTGAATCACCAGGAGGGAGGTAACCAGTGTCATCATTTCTATCACAGTGAGCAGTTTCACACGACCCTGTGACTCCACTGTGAGGGTCTCTGCATGTGTCTGACAGCTCATAATCTCCCACCAGTGTCTTTGCGAGATAAGATACAGCTGCCAGGCTTTACATCCTGACTCACATGCCACATAACATGGAACAACGTGAAGGCCCACGCCACATAACATGGAACAACGTGAAGGCCCACGCCACATAACATGGAACAACGTGAAGGTGGTGGTTTTATCCCCTGGAAAGGAAAGCAAAATCAAAACAAATGGACAAACTGAAACAGATATTTATGTCAGATTGATACAGACTTTATATGTTGTCATATAAAAATGGTCCAAATTGGGTCCCAGAAAATACTTGGCTCTATTAAGTACTACTCAAACTTAATATAAACTCAATAATTGAGTTTTACTTTCAAACTGGAAGAAAATAAAAGCCATCAGCAATGCATGATTAAGATATTAGAGTTTTTAACAGAGCCTTGGAAGCTGATGAAGAAGAGACTGTTTTGAGTTCTTTCTTGTCTGTTAAAATGTTTTCTCAAGAGAATTAACACTCCACATATTCCGGTTGAGAAGGGACTATTAATTAAAAAAAAAGAAAGAAAAACCAGAAAGCTATGTCTGTGCACTTGCACTGAGAGCAAGCTGGCACAGCCCAGCTCTCTAGAACGCGAAGTTGCATAGCACTTGAGACTGCCCAGACACAGTGCCTCTTACACCAGAGCAAAACTGGAACCACAACGAAACAGTGTTCACCCCTCACCACGTCCCAACACCTACAAACTCATAAACAAATTAAGTCCATACTTTTTGTCAACCTGAGACAAACATGAATGTTTGCATTCAACTCTCACTAGGGATATTTTTAATATTTTTTGTTTGTTTGTTTGTTTTGCCACAGGGTATGCATGTGTGCTTACCAAAGAGAGTCAGAGAAGGAAAGTGAGAGATCACCACTCAGGAGGGATAGCCAGGCTGTAATCCCTTCTCCTCCTTCTCTTTCTGGGGTTTTGGACACACATACACACATGCTTAGAGTGACTTTCAAGCTGCCAGGTCCAGGACTCGAATTGTGGTTGGCCATGTGGGAATGCAGCTCCTTGACTGTCATGCCACCTGCTGGCCCCTCCTTAGGGACTTATTTAGTATTGAAAATAGAGCTTTCTGGATGTCCTCCTGCATGCTCAGTGTTTCAAAGATGCTCGTATGAAATACTAGGATCTGGGACCAGCAGTTAGTATAATGGCTATGTCACTGGACTCCCATGTAGTTGACCGTGGTTCGCGTCTTGGACCTGGTGGCTTAAAACTCACACCAGGTGCGTGTGCGTGCGTGCCCAAGATCCCTAGAGGAGAATGGAGGAGAAGGGATTGCGGCGTGACCATCCCCCCTGGGGGGTGATTTCTGGCTTTCTGTCTGTCTCTCTCTGTCTGTCTGGCGAGCGCACATGCCCTATAGCAAAAACTTCTCCAAATAAATAAATAAAACTAAGATCTGGAGCTGGCTCGCCAACGCGGGCTCTCTGCCAGGTGTTGTAAACATGTTTTATCAGAGCACGGTCACACTGCTTCCTTTCCTACTGCCTGCAGCCGACTTTGACCACCACAGAGTAGAGTAGTTGCAACAGAGACCTTACATATGGCTGACGAGCCTAAAACTTTCACCACTGGGCTCTTTATATCAAAAGTCTGCCAAGCTCTGTGCCAGCCCAACCTCTTCCACTCGAGGTTAAGAAAGTACAGTCACACAGAGGCACGTGGAGACCCAGCCGAGAACCACACCTTGACTCGGCACCTCGACTCCCTGTCCAGCTCTTGCCACCACAGGCACACTTCCTTTTAGGAGAAAATAATTCCCTTGGCAGAGAAACTGGAAATTAAGGTAATTTCTAAGTCTAATTCTGGAGACTCAGAAACAACCTTCACTCATGTACCCCGTGATAAACCAGTCCCTGTTCCCTTTCTGGAAGTCCATGCCTCGTGGCCACACTGCGGCATAACTCTGCTCCTTTTATGAGACGTTTCTGCTATAGGGCACGTGTGCTCTCCAGAAAGACAGAGAGAGACAGAAAGTGAGAAATCACCCCCCAGGGGAAATGGCTATGCTGCAATCCCTTCTCCTCCATTCTTCTCTCGGGGTCTTGAGCACGTATGCACACATGCCCGGTGTGAGTTTACGTCCCAGGTCTGGGACTCAAACCACAGTTGGCTACATGGGAGTCCAGCGACATAGCCATTACACCAACTGCTGGTCCCATAACCCGCTCCTTCTACCTGACAGGTGAGATGAGGGTGCCTGAGGAGTCAGTGCTTGCTGCTAACCTGCTGGCACCATTCACTTGCTATGAAAAAGATGTAGAGTGATTAAATGTAAATAATAAACATTTTTAAAAATGAAAAAAAGAAAATTATACAATTGAAGTACTTATTGACTAACTCAGTGAACTGTAGGTGGAAAAAGAAAATATCCTTTTATGCAAGTTAAGTTAGGGCTTTGAAAATATTTCATGACACCGAGTCACTTAACATCTAAATGGTGGCTGTAGGATAAGACAGCTATAAAAGATCAGGAAGAAATCTCGTGGTCCAGGACGCCCGTTTCCACTGCTTCACAGAGTCTCAAAGCACTTTTCAAAAGAAGCAACAAAAAGCAGATGGGTGAATATTTGTTTTACAAGAATAATAATGAGAAACTCCATCATTATCCCAAATCAAAATAGAGTCTTCATCATATGTCAAAAAGACTGACAGAGAGTTAATGTTTTGTTTTAAAACACAATGGAGGGACCAGCAGTTGGCGTAATGGCTGTGTCGCTGGACTCGCACGTAGTCGACTGCGGTTCGCGTCCCCGACCCGGTGGCTTAAAACTCACGCCGGGCGCGTGTGCGTGCGTGCCCAAGATCCCAAGAGGAGAATGGAAGAGAAGGGATTGCGGCGTGACCATCCCCCCTGGGGGGGTGATTTCTCGCTTTCTGTCTCTATGTCTCTCTCTGTCTGTATGGCGAGCGCATGCGCCCTACAGTGAAAAAACCACTCCAAAACACACACACACACACACACACACACACACACACAATGGAAAGGTTTCAGGTGTACATGTGTCTTTTCGTTATGCCCACATTACTTATGTTTTCTCTTTTGTGACTACTAAAGTCATTGTTTGGGCAAAGAAAACTTCCACTGTATCCAGGTTTGATAGTTAGGGAACAGTATAGGACCACCCTCTCCAAGGGGTCCCTTACAGAATAAGGTCTTATTTAGTGCAGCTTAATTCCTAGGAATGAAATGGTTTTACATCTGGGCTCCACATCTTATTCTCCTCAGCCAAACAGTCCATTCGTTTTCATTGGGGAAATTGTTTGCTGTCTGAGTCTCAATAAAAAGCTGTTGCAATATGCTTTATATTATTCATCTCGGGCCTTCTATGTGAACTGCCTCAAAAGGATTGACCAGATGATAATCCTAAAAGGAACTGTGTGAGGGACCAGCAAATGGTGTAATGGCTATGTTGCTGGACTCCCATGTAGCCGACTGCAGCTCAAGTCCAGAAACTGGTGGCTTAAATTCACGCTGGGCACATGTACATGTGTGCCCAAGATCACGAGAGGAGAATGGAGGAGAAGGGATTGAGGTGTGGCCATCCCCCTGGGGGGTGATTTCTCTCTCTTTCTCTCAGTCTTTCTGGCGAGCTCACACACCCTATAGCAAATAAAAACAAAAAACAAACAAACAAACAAAAACTCTCCAAAAAAATAAAAAAAAAATATCTATGGACCAGGGTTTATGCCATGCCATTTGGGAAAACTGCTGACTCTAAGATCCTGTAAAAAGTTAGGAATAATTTCCATCTCATGGGTTGTCATAAGAAAGTGAGACAATTCACAATCAAAAAATACTAATTTCCCTTTCCCCAGACCAATGGGGCAAGGCTTGCTATGCCCACCAGTTTCCTCCCATCAACTGGTCATTTCACTTCTCCAATCCCTGCTTTCCTCATTTATAAAATGTAGATAATCATTCAGGCTTTTCTAACATGGTGGGGAGAGGGACCAGCAGATGGTGTAATAGTTATGGCACTGGACTCCTACGTAGTCAACCGCAGTTTGAGTCCTGGACCCAGTGGCTTAAAACTCACACTGGGTGCATGTGCGTGCATGCCCAAAATCCCGGGAGGAGAATGGAGGAGACCTTGCGGTGTGACCGTCTCCCCTGGGGATGATTTCTCACTTTCTGTCTCTCTGGAGAGCACACATGTCCTATAGCGAAAATCTCTCTGAAAAATTAAGTGGGTGGAAGCAGTCTGTTAGGCTCCTTCCTTCACGTGCAATGCCCGACCCAGCTCCTGCGTGACTCCCACTAAACTGCAGTTCACCTTTTGCTTTATGGCACTGAAACCAAGAATGTTTCTAGCAACATCATGAAGTGATGGAACTACAGTTTTCTGAGATAAAAGCCTTGCATTCTAAGGCTGACTCCACCAATCGTAGCTTCGAGGCCTGGACCAGAGACTGCTCCTTTCTGAACTTCACTCTCCTCTCCTGGACATCTGGGTAACTATGGCTACCTCCTGCCTTGCCCCCGGCACATACCTCAGGCTCATGGTGGGTCAGCTCTGAGCCTTTCCACCCTGCTGCTGCTCAGAACAGAGACCATGTGACAGGGAATAGTAACACTGGCCTACACCAAAGGCCTATTTGCCCTGGTAAACTTAATCCTGGAGTGCCACGTTGCCAGGTTATTTTATCCAATGCTTTATTTTTGTGGCAAAGTAACCAAAGCTCCAACAGAAAGTGACCCCTTCTGCAGCTTCCCTGCAAGAGTAGTACACAGAACCTCAAAAAGTGTGAGCCACAGGAGGTACAGAGGATCTGACAACATGAGCAAACACTTGGGGTTCTGGAAAGGCCTATAGACAGACTGAAGACAAATCCTGTCTTCTGAGGAACTTACAGGGGGTCCTTGAATTCCTGGTGGTCCAGCAGCCCCTGCAGTCCCATCAGCTCCCTGAAAAAGAGAGCAGAAAGCCAGTTTCCCGTGCACCTGGACAGAGGTCAACAGTGCCCTCCTCGTCACTCGTGACCCAACACACAGATCTTGCACCTGTGCCCCCTCCCAGCTGCCCCAACAATAAATATTTCAAAGGAGTGTTTGTCTTCCCCATCAGCTGGGCCATCCTCTGGAAATACAATGATGCTGGAAGAACTGCAGACACATGTCGGAAAGGGCCAAGGCATTAACCAGCCAGCCATCCGAAGATAATGGTAGATGGCCTCAACTTCAAAGTGGACACTTTCAGCTACTAAAATATCAGGGAATATTTTGGGACAGGAAGCTATGAATGAACAGTTGGGTTTACCTTCCAGAAGATTAGGAAGGCAATCACTCGCATCAACTTAGAGATAAAGAGATGCACAGATGGATAAACAGAAGAAGAGCCCGACACCAGGGAGTAACCAGAGCGAAGAGCCCCACACAGACGTGGGCCTCCAGGCTCCTGCTCACGCTCCTCCCTCTGCCTGTGAAGTGCCTGTGTGCCCAAGGAGCCCGTGCCCTCCCCTTTTTCACTTCGCTCAGGTACCTGCTTCGCAGTCAGACACTCCAGGCCTGCAGACCCAACATCGCAAGCCTCTGCACCTCACCACCCCTGCTACCGCCTGTCCCCTTTCTGTCTGCCTCCCCTTAGCTCTTGCCAGCATCTCTGGCATTTGCTGATTTTTATTTGTTTATCGCCTGCCTCCCTCCTCCCACACTCTTCCTGTCTTCTGAAGTGAGGGATTTTTCTTTTTCTTTTTCCTGGGAACTAAAATGTTGCCTGGGATATAGTGGATAACCAATGCGTCCTGAACTCGTTAATGAATTAGGGGCTGGGCCGACTGCGTGAGAAATGAGTGGTTCCTTACTTTGCACATCCACCTCTAGGAGCTCTGGTTGAGTCAGATTCCTAGTCCAGATACCATTTCCCCACTGACTAGCCACGTGACCATAGGTATCTCATTCCTTCGTAAAACAGAGAAGAAAAGGCACCTATTCCATATGGGATTTGAGAGATTTGAATAAGTGAATACACAAAAGGAGTTACCCAATGCCAGGCACATGCTAAGGGCGGTATCCACTGTCCATCCCAAGACCAGGGACACAGCATATTTTAACTATATATGAGAGAACAAGCCAGCAAGTTCCCCCAATACCTTCTTTAGTTGTTTTACATATATCGAGTGTCCATATTCTAGTAGGCGCTAACCAAGCTTCGGGGATAAAGAAATGGCACATGGGTTGGATCTCAGACATTCCATAAAGCATAGACAATAAGCCTAATTTACACTTATGAGAGATTCCTGGGACAGGGTCATTCTGACTCACCTCTACCTCCCCCATTAGGTAGGGGCTCAGTAAATGTTCAGTAAATGTTCATGAAGTAATGGTAACATTTAAACAATAGCCTAAGGCTTAGGGTACAATTATACATCCAGCCCGAAGCTAATGTAATAATGGGGTTTCTAGGACAAGTAGGTGGCATAGTTTGAGTCCCAGACCCGGTGGCTTTAAACTCACACCAGGCGTGTGTGTGTGTGCATGCCCAAAATCCAGAGAGGAGACTGGAAGAGAAGGAACTGCAGCATGGCTGTCCCCTCTGGGGGTGATTTCTTGCTTTGTCTCTCTGTCTCACTCTGTCTCTCTGGAGAGTACATGCACCCTATAAAAAGATCTCTCTTAAAAAAGAGGGGGGGATTTCTACTCCAATCCAGACTTTTGCACATAATCTCAGCAAAAGCTTCTGGTGACCTAGACTCTGGAAACTTGCTACATTGGGATTCTAATAAGTCCTCTTCCTCAGACTGGGAACAGGAAGAAGGACGCCAAGTGGGCGCTAGAAAATAAATCACAGGAGAGTCTTGCCTGCCTGACACCTATGTCCTGGGTTCCCTGGGCAGGGCCTGGCAAACAATGAGCACTTGGTGGAAACAAAAGTGAAACGAACCAAACACCAGTGCGTAAGCATTCACTCCTGCACCCGAGCTGCTTCTGCATGATGGCTGCTGCCCTGGGCAGGGCTGACTCAGCAGCCATTCTCCAGGCTGTGGGCAGCACCCAGCAGGACACAAAAGAGAGGCTCACTAAACACCTGCCAGGGAGCCGCCAGCATTGATCGGCGGGGGGGCAGGCAAGCTGGCTGCTGACTGGGACTGCTTCTGAGCCTCAGCTTTATCACCCAGCGTGAGAATGAAAAGCTGGGAGCTATTTCCCGCCACCGTCACAGAGTCCCAGGTCACCGTGAATTCCAACGGAGAGGAGCACCCTGTCTATACTAGAGTGTGCTACAAGCTTTGGAACCTCCAGGGGGGAAGGGGCATGGGGTTTAACCCCATATTCGATATCCAAGTCCTTTAGCTCTTAGGTTCCACAAGGAAGGAAAAGGCACCAGGATATAAAATTACCTGTGAATAAACTATTTTGTTTTAGAGTTGTTCATTTATTTTTTTTTTCTGCTTTGGAGTATGTATGCTCTCCACAAAGAAAGAGACAGAGACAGTGAGAGGAAAAGTGAGAAACCAGCCCCCAGGAAGAATGGCCCTGCCCTACTGCAATCTCTTCTCCTCCATTCCCCTCCTGGGATCTTGGGCATGCACACACATGTGCCCAGCATGAGATTTAAACCACTGGATCTGGGACTTGAACTGCAGTCAGCCATCTGGCAGTCCAGTGATACAACCACTACGCCACGTGCTGGCCCCTAAATAAACTGTTTTTAGTTAATGTAGCCCCCTCTTAAATGTCCCTACTTGCTCAACACTAATGCCTCTCCCCACTACCTGGTCTATCACCATCTTTATCAGTATTTTTTTCTTTTTGCTGATGGTAAGATGCTACAAAAGTCAATATCATATGCAAATACAATTTACCAAGTAATTTACCAAGTGAAACTGCAAATCTTGGAAGAATTACAGAATTCTGTGAAGTTAAATGAGAGCAAACCGATCATTCCTGTACAAGGTCTTCGCTAATGGAAGCAAGGCAGAGACAGACCAGCTAAGA
This sequence comes from Tupaia belangeri chinensis, assembly GCF_000334495.1. Taxonomy (NCBI): domain Eukaryota; kingdom Metazoa; phylum Chordata; class Mammalia; order Scandentia; family Tupaiidae; genus Tupaia; species Tupaia belangeri. The sequence continues at coordinate 4,223,618 of NW_006159829.1, read as the reverse complement.
ATTGAGACTGAGAAATTATAAAGGATATTAACATCAAAGGCACTTGGGAGAAAAATGGGTTGAATATCAAAGAATTAAGGTAGGCTTTCTGAAATTCAAAGACAGTTTTTAGTACTGTGGATAATTTACCTTATGGGTTTGCTATAAGAGTCAATTATGCAATGAAAAATGTTGTTTTGTGCTTTATATGGTTTTATTGAAAGAACCACATTTAACACAGTCTGATTTATTCTAATAATTACACGTAGTCACAATTAGAAGTTGTTTTTTAAAAAAGAGCAAGCTTAATTTCCTAATTTCAAGTTCATGCTCTTCACTGAGCCTCTTTTTCACTACTTAGGACTCTCTGCTGTCTACTTCAGTGACCTCTTAGCCATCAACGTGTGTGAGATCAGGCCTCATGGATAGCCATGGGAAACCGATCTTGGGCTTCGCAGGGACACTGGTTCCCACCTCTTGTTGCCATGGCTACTCACGATGGACACATAGGCTGCCAGGGCAGTGGACTTTGACTAGGGACACATTATGACTGATATGCGGGCAGCCCAGACTGAAGGGAGAGAGACGCTAAGAAGGGTCTTCATCGACACAGCCACTACCAGAGGAAGAGGAGGTGTGCGCAGGGGCCATGAGGACAAGCTAGATGACAGTAATGGCAGTCCACGGAGCTTAAAGGCAGCAAGTGCCTTCAAATAATAATGAATGGACGGTTAAAAATACTGAATAGTACAAGTGAATAATACCAGCTGGGGTCAGTACTATTGTTATTGATTAGAATAAATGCAGGGGACAAGCAGTTAGCGTAATGGCTATGTTGCTGGAATCCCACGTAGTCGACCGCGGTTTGTGTTCCGGACCTGGTGGCGTGAACCTCACACCGGGCGTGTGTGCATGCATGCCTAAGATCCGAGAGGAGAATGGAGGAGAAGGGATTGTGGTGTGGCCATCCGCCCTAGCGGGTGATTTCTCGCTTTCTGTCTCTCTGTCTCTCTCTGTCTGGCTGGCTAGCACACATGCCCTATAGCAAAAATCTCTCCAAAAGAAAAAGAATTCAGGAAATCTGGGCTTATGAGACACGCTTTCCTTCCCAGGGCTTCTCACCATGGGACAGGTTCCTCGAAAAAGGGAAACACTCCTCTTACTTCCCTTAGTTTCCACGTGCTTCAGTTGAGACCCCAGCCTTGACATGGCAGCTTCCCACCTGTTCCAGCTCCATTCTGCTTGCTCTACCGAGGCCACCAGGTGCCTCTGCACGTGCCCTGGGTGCCTCTGGGACCCACCGTCCCCATCCCAGGGTGCCTTCTGGGTGTCAGCCCGTCCTCTGTGGTAAGAGCGCGACCCCGTGTGATTCCATCTGCAGTGTAAGAATGTGCTCAAGTGGCACAGCCAAGAGAGGAGAGAAGTCAAGACGTTTACTTACTGGTGGCCCAGGGTTGCCGGGGGGCCCCATGAAACCTGGAACTCCGGGATGACCCTAGGAAAACAAGAGAAGCCTTTCTGAAAACCAGCTCATAGAAAGCTTTACATTTTGTGTAAATATCAAACTTCAGATAGTAATCCAAGAATCATCTTCTAATTTCTTTTATTTATTTATTTATTTATATATTTATTTATTTTTATTTTGTTTTAGTTTACATTTATTCACTGAACATCATCACAGCATACAAAACATGATATATATATTTATATATATATTCATATTTATATATATATTCATATTCATATATTCATATTCACCCTCTGCCTTCTAATTTCACTAACAATCTGGGTTAAAGATACGGACCACAGAAATGACCTCTATTTACATAGCACTAATGCTTCTGCAGGCTGACAAGCCACAGACAGTGCTTACAAAACGGGGACGCTTCACCAAACTGTGGTGGGAACGGTGGCTGAGGGTGTGACTGAGAACCAGAGTGGCCGTGACAGCGGTGTGTGCTGGGCCCGGGACTTGTTATATTATACTCTCTAACTTGTCAATATGTTTGAAATACCCATTAATAAAAAATAAATGTGCATGTGCACTCACACATGCACACACACACGCACATACGTGTATAGGCACACTCACACATTCACACAAGTGTACACACACACACGCACACACATAGGTAGATTATCCCTTACTGAGTATCCTAAATGTCCTGAAATGCTTGGGATTTCAGATTCTATTTTATTTTGAAATATCTGCATATACAGATAAAGAGATATCTTGGGGCTAGAACCCAAATACACAGAGAAGTTATTCATGCCTCTTATCCACATAGCCTGAAGGTCATTCCCTCCAGTATTTTTGTATCTCAGTACTTCAGCTACAACCTGTCACATGAGGTCAGATTGTTCCTAGCTGTGGTGTCATGTTGATGCTCTGAACACTTGGGATTCTGGAACATATCAGGTTTCAGCTTTCTGGATTAGGGACACTTAACCTGCATATGTGTATATATGTATCATCCCACCTCCATACTCTACATCTGCAGATTCAACCATTTCATTTACAAATCAAGACAGATCAAAAATGTTCAAGAAAAAAATAAACACATAAAAAATAATACAGCATAACAGCTATTTACATTACATCTACATTGTATTAGCTACATTGTATTGTATAAGTAATCAGGAGAAGATTTGATGTATATGAGAATGTGCACGGATTATATGAACATACATGATTTGATGTAAGGATCTTGATTGTTGATGGAGCAATACCAAAAGACAACACACACACACACAGACACATATATATAATCTGACTAACAGAATTAGGGCAGCCATGCTATGGTAATGTCAGTTATGTTAAGGAAGACTCACTTCCCCACGTGCAGAGGAAATTACCGTGTACTGCGGAGTAAGCCAAGGGAGTTACAGTGCAGCACATGCCCGCTGACACTGCTCTTACACTCCACTGTCATACAACCGAATGAACCCTCCACACGCTGCCATGGGAAGACACGGGCTCTAACATTCAGCATAGAGTTCATCACGTTGACAAGTCACTCTTATATACATAATCCAAATATATTTCATCTTTCCAAACACAGAAGGAACTTCAGCCGAGGGTCCTATCAGACCTCTTATCTGGCTGCCTGTGGGTGACTTGCTAAGTGCCTCACTCAGTAAAGGGCAAGTCTGCGGGTGGGAACCGGCCCATCCCTCACTCTGCACGCTGGAGCCCACCACAGTGCCTGACGTGGGGCTGCTTTACACAGCACTGCCCGTGAGAGGCAGAGGAGATGAGCTGTGAGAGGGAGAGAAAGGGACGAGGGAGCACCACGGCAGCCGCTGCATGGAGGCACAAGAGCCGCTTAGTCACAGGGACACTAGTCAGGCTGAGCCAGGCAGCTGGCAGCACTGGACAGAGAAGACGTGGCGGTTCAGTGCTCAGGTCCACGCAGAGGGCAGCGCGTCCTCACTGGCACCGTCTCTCATGCATCAGAACTGGTTCGCTGGCCTGCGGGGCACTGCCCGAGCACGGGACAACGGGAAGCAATTTCAGTTAGCACCATGGGAGTCACGGGACAGGTCCTCGGGACACGAGGTGAAGAAAGAGGGAGCATTTCTACATAAGACACACTAGTTCAGTGAACAAGGAGAGGTAATCAGTCCAAAACAGAAAATGAAATGAAAAGAGAGGGCGGGCTCCCCAGATGACAGGGGGAGAAGGGAGGATGAACATGAACTAGAGATATCAAGATGGAAACCATGAAATTGTAATTTTTAAAAAATCCTTTTGCAGGCAAAGAAGAAAGAAGGAATACAGCAGATAGCAGAATGGAATCTACCCAAGAGGAATAGCAATCTTTCTTCAGAACTAATGGTACATTATAGGTGGTTTTTACCTGATCACCTTTCTGTCCAACCTCTCCGTCTGCACCAGGTTCTCCTTTACTTCCCTAGGGGAAAAAAGAAAAGTCACTGAAAATTTTTCTATAGCTACTTGCAAAATGAAAAAAGAAAGGGGGAGGAAGGGAGAAAAGAAAGAGGAAGAAAGAAAAAGAAAAAAGAAAAGGAAAAGAAAGACAGCAAGAAACAAAGAAGAAAGAAAGAAAGAAAAGAAGAGAAAGAAAGAAGGAAGAAAGAAGAAAGGAAGAAAGAAAGGAAGAAAGAAAGGAAGAAAGGAAGGAAGAAAGGAAGGAAGGAAGGAAGGAAGGAAGGAAGGAAGGAAGGAAGAAAGAAAGAAAGAAAGAAAGAAAGAAAGAAAGAAAGAAAGAAAGGAAGGAAGGAAGGGAGGAAGGAAATTAATGTGGGAGAAGGGAAGAAAGGAAGGAAGGAAAGATCGATGCATTCACTCGCCCATTTCTTCATTCTTTAACAATCTCTTACTGAGGTCTGGCCATAGGTCAGGCATGGTGGCAAGAGACAGAGACGTGGTCTGGCTAAAACATTGTTGTTACATAATCAAGTGGGATTGCGGGCACCCTAGGGAGCATTGGGAAAGGGGGCTGGGGAGGCAGGCAGGCCAATTCTCTGAGTGCCTAGTATGTCAGCTCCTGAGTCTGGGATGGTTGTGGGCACCTTCAAGGATGTACAATTGCCCTGGGCCTTAGCTGTGGCTGCAGTGGGGTGGCTGTGAGGGCTAGAAGGGCCAGATAAAGAAAGGGTGATCAGTCACAAGGCAAACAGGGTGTAATGAGGAGTAAGAGGGCTGAGAAGACGAGGCAGAACTGATGGTGTCTGTGGGCCTTTGGGGCAGGAGTGAGGAGAGGAGAGTTGAGAAGATGGAGCGTGAGGCGGCCCTACCTACAGGGCTTTGAAGGAAGACCCTCCACACGTGCATTCTCCTCCTTGCCTTTTAGCTGTGGGCTGTGGAGTTTCACTTAAACTCAGCATCGTAGGGGGTTTTGCTTGTTTATTCTGGTCTAAAAAGGAGAAAATAATGACGCCTACCCCATGAAATATTGGCAGAATAAAATCAGATAAAACATTAAGCACAGAGCTATGAATGCAGCAAGAGCTCAATTAGGTTTTAGTTACAATTACTATTTTTATTAGCTTGCATTTGAATCCTGTGTCATTTACTATCTGTGTGTCATTGGGCAAAGTGCTTCAACTCCCTGTTTCCTGAATTGTAAGATGGGAATAATAACAATAACTGCCATCATCAACCTCCTCCTCACCACCACCACTGCCATCACCATCGTTGACTACACCTCATCATCACCATCGTCGACTACGCCGTCACGGTCATCATCCTGATCATACTTACCACCGAGAGCATGGTCGTCAGTACACTCAGAATACAACACCACCCTCATCATCAGCATCGTCGAATACACCTCATCATCACCATCGTCGACTACGCCGTCACGGTCATCATCCTGGTCATACTCACCACCGAGAGCATGGTCATCAATACACTGAGAATACAACAGAGAATACAACACCACCCTCATCATCAGCATCGTCGAATACACCTCATCATCACCATCATCGACTACGCCGTCACGGTCATCATCCTGATCATACTTACCACCGAGAGCATGGTCGTCAATACACTCAGAATACAACACCACCCTCATCACCATCGTCGACTACGCCGTCACGGTCATCATCCTGGTCATACTCACCACCGAGAGCATGGTTGTCAGTACACTCAGAATACAACACCACCCTCATCATCACCATCGTCGACTACACCTCATCATCACCATCGTCGACTACGCCGTCATGATCATATAACACCACCCTCGTCGTCACCATCATCGACTACACCGTCATAGTCATCATCCTGATCATACTCACCACCGAGAGCATGGTCATCAATACACTGAGAATACAACACCACCCTCATCATCACCATCATCGACTACGCCATCATGGTCATCATCCTGATCATACTCACCACCGAGAGCATGGTCATCAATACACTGAGAATACAACACCACCCTCATCATCACCATCGTCGACTACACCTCATCATCACCATCATGGACTACTCCATCACGATCATATACCACCACCCTCATCATCACCATTGTCAACTACACCTCATCGTCACCATCGTCGACTACATCATCACAGTCATCATCCTGATCATACTCACCACCAAGAGCATGGTCGTCAATACACTGAGAATACAACACCACCCTCATCATCACCATCGTCGACTACACCGTCACGATCATATAACACCACCCTCATCATCACCATTGTCAACTACACCTCATCATCACCATCGTCGACTACACCTCATCATCACCATCGTCGACTACACCTCATCATCACCATCAACACCACCCTCATCATCACCATTGTCGACTACACCTCATCGTCACCATCGTCGACTACACCGTCACAGTCATCATCCTGATCATACTCACCACCAAGAGCACGGTCGTCAATACACTCAGAATATGCAACCTGCAAAAAGTGTCTTTCACAGACTAGCCCCGAAAGTGACACTCCATGGTTCCAATCTTTCATTTGTAGTCAATCTTGGCTCTGCATTTACTGTGTTAACAAATGTGTTTCAGTAAAATGTCATTAAACAGAACCACTTCAGTCCTTTAGGAGGATGCACTATGCAGTGAAGTAGGTCCTTGGCCATAAGTCAATCTTGGCTCTGGCTCCATTCTTGCCATCCCTATCTTTGTATCCTTAAGCCAATCATGCCCCTCTGCGGTCTCAGTTTTTTCATCAATTAAATGAATCCGTCTGAGGGCTCAGGACCCCACAAGTATCTTATTGAAACATCAAGCTTAATCTCTTCTGATCCAGACTTCTCTACCTCACATCAGTCCACTGCCGATGGTGACTATGTAATAACACTCCCTTCCTCCACTCCAGGGTCTACAGGGAGGGTTAGGTGCGCTAATGCCTATAGAGGACCAAGTCCCGCTGTTTAGAGAAAAAAACATGGCTTCAGAGGGGAAATGCAATTGTTCCAACATTTGTGCATGCAATTATTTCTACTGTTTCTAAATCTATTAAGCCAACAAACTGTCTGCAGGCTGCTTTGTAATCAATGAAAAGAAGTGACACAGAATAGCACACTATTTCCCTGACATTTAGGACAATTGCCTTAAAGGTAAATGGTTTCCTTTCAAATTCTGGTCCCCAGTCTGGGACTGAAGTGGTTTCAACACTCATCTGGCACAATGGAAATGTCAGCAGCTTAAGGATCTCCACAGTTGTCCCTGTCTCCTGATCCCCACTGCAGTCGGGGATCAAAGCAAACACAGCCACCCCCAAGCCTGACTCATTTCCTTCCAGAAAAAAGGACTGACATTTGCAGAGCCTCTACTTTGATGGGCACTCAGCTAGGACTTGTCACATGAGATTCTACTTCATATGTTGCTTTGTTTATATTCTGAGCTGATGCAAAAGTATTTAACATGTCTGTGATATCTAACTTAGGCAGTAAGACTACTCTATGGGGTAGGGCTTACCATCAGAGTGTTCACTGAGAAATCTGAAGGCCAGACAGGTTAAGTCATTCACCTGTGGTCACACAGCTAATAAAAAAGCAAGATCTGGCATCTACCCAAGGTCAGTCTGATGATCAAGTATCCCTAACCAAGTTACTCTCTGGGCTATTTCTCTCTTCCACAGTGCCTCGTCTCTCTGGTTTCATTATGCCAAGGTCACAGGATGTATAGCCAGGAAGCCTGCCTGACCACACTGACCACACCAACCACATGCCAGGCACACTGCTACACACTGGAGGTCCAGCTGTCAGTAGAACAGATAAAAATCCCCGAGTTGCTATTCAAGGGAGATTAAGAACTCAGGAGGTCAGCTATCTTCAGATTTTTATTGAGGAACCACTTTAAGGGCTTAATTCTCCTTGTCTTAATTGTTAAATTGAGTAGTCTGGAAGGATCTGCAAAACTCTGGGCATCTGCAGCCACAGCTGAAACATTGGCATGTCGGTCATGGTAAGGCTGTGTCACCAAGGCCACTCTGCTACTGCTACAGATAGAATATTCTGTAATAAAGTATTTTATTTTGGATTAAAAATAATATAAAAAAGTATGAAAGAGACGTTGCTTTCCTCCCATTTCTTAAAACACATGCATCACTGTGAGCTCTTTTTCTGTCTCTGGAATATATAACTCCTTTTAAAAGATCAATATTTTGCTAGCTTTATCACCCGGGCACCCAAGACCATCTTTCTTAAAGGAACCATCTTTTCAAACATAATCTGCCTGGAGGAGCAACCCTAGCTCCCAAGTCCTGTGGGGTGGTAGATACCTAACTCGGCCAGCTGCCTGGCCCCAAGGTGCAAAACTGCCTCCCATTACAGAGCTGTGAAGTTTACTTTTCCTTTGGATAATGCCAACTAGCTAAGACAAATGGCCACCCAAATTCCAGGTGAATGTAGGATGAACACGTGGGAAAATGGTGCTATCCAATCCTCTTAAGGACGAGTTACTCTTTATTGTGAGGAGTGGATTTGATGGGTGCCCGTGTGGGCTTGGCTGTATAGAAGAATGAGGTTGGTTTTTGTCACTGCAATCGCTTAGCCAAAAGTTTGTGATATGCATCACATTCTAGTGTAATGCTTATTTAATAATAAAATTGTTACCTTTCTCTTCTACCTTTGTAGGAAAGTTTTCTGGGTGGGAAGAAGATTTTTGTTCTCCTTTAATTTATATTTTCCCAACACCATGATGTATCAAGCACATTTTGTGACAATTATTTAGAGATTACAATCACACTAGGGGTTGCTCTACAGATGTTGGTCTTTTAGAACCTGCTGAGCAGGGACCTCTCTCGAGGAGTCTACAAATGTTAAGGGCAGGGCCTCAACTCTGTCCAGTTAGTAAGTGTCTGCTTTTCTCAGAACAAGCCCTGCCCTTGAAATTTTTCTGTTCTCTTCTAAAAACTCTTTATCCCCAGATGCTTGAAAAATCCTGATTCACCTTAAGGTACAACTGAACTCTTCTCTTTTCTAGCCCGTGGCCTTCATGGGATGCCCTTTGCCCCATGTGTCAGTTTCCTTAGAGTCATTTACTCTCTTTGGGACAATTCATTATAGTTATTTTTTTTTCTGAGAGAGATGTTTTATATAAGGTAAGTGTGCTTGCCAGAGAGGCAGAGGGAGACAGAGAGACAGAAAGCGAGAAATCACCCCCCATGGGAGATGACCATGCTGCAATCCCTTCTCCATTTCTCCTCTCAGGATTTTGGGCATGCACACACACATGCCCAATGTGATTTTCAAGCTGCCAGATCTGGGACTCAAACCACAGTCAGCCACGTGGGAGTCCAGCGCTTCAACTACTGCTCCACCTGCTGGCCCTTACCGTAGTTATTATTAACTCAAATGAACAAGAAGTATAAGGACCTGTAGAGGCTGCAAGTATGAAATGCTTCCAACTTGCTATGTTTTATAAATTTCTTCTTGCTTTGTCCTCACATCTTCCTTGAGAGATAAGCTATACCATTCTTTTAAAATGAGGGACCCAACATTCAGAGAAGAAAAAAAAAATGCCAAGCCCTATCATTAGTAGGTGAAATTCATGCAGCTAACAAAAGGTCCAGCAGGTTATTGACTTCCAAAGCCCACCGCCCTCAACGGCCTCCAGTCTAGCCTGACTGTGGTATGTGTGACACACCAGGCCAGCTGAATCTCTCCTCCATCACAGCATCAGGTCTGGATGGTTTGGCCATATCTGAACCCTTTCTGTACCTCATGGCTTAGAAGGAAATTGTTTAAGGGGATGCCTCGTGAGAATCTTTTAGGACTGGAGCAGCTATGGGTGAAGAGAGAAAACTCCTGCAGAAATTATGGAGTAAATAGATCTGGGTGGGATTCCTGGGGTCCCTCCTGGCAGTGCTAATAGCAACAGGTATTATCTCTGCCTTCCCAGAATCATCTAGAACCTACAACCCAGGACATCTGCTCAAAAAAGTGTCTTCAGTTCCACAGAAAGCTCCCTTTACCATTAGCTGGTTGGTAAACATATAAAGAACAAACATGCTTTCTCTAAGGGACTGAATAATCATCATTTCTAACATGAGACTGGCTTTACTAGGCAATTCTGTAGAAATCCTCGCTCCCAGGACCATCACTGTGACTAGTCTTGCTCTTTCATCCCTTCTACATGGATCATAATCACAACAGCAGCCATGATCTCTAGATCCTGTCTGCTAACCTCAATATCTTCTGTAGTTTTGAAGTCCTGGAATGGAACTCTGTGACTGGCCATGGAGTTAACCTCCCCAGACCCAATCCCCGGGGAGAGCAGCTGCTAATCTGCAAGATAAACCTTGGGGAAGCTGCTTCCCAGATGGTGCATCACAGTTGCAAACAGACGAGCCAAAGCTTCTTGGCAACACAGTCAGTGACATCCCAGGGCCTTGGGCTATACAAGGATGCTCACTGTGAGGATGGCTACTCTGCCATGGGGAGCTCTTTCAGAGCACACATTCATCTTCATGTCCACAAGTCCTGCAGAGATACCATGTGATAAGGGATGTTGAGCAGAGAGGAAATGCAATGGCCTTCCTGTCTGTGCTCTGGAAAGTGGTGTGGGGTGAGTGAAGAGCATAGAGAACGGCTTAGCTTTCTAGTCAAGAACCAAGTCAAAGCTGTGAGTTCTCAGAGGGATATTTTACCCCTATGTGACTCATTTTTCCCAACAATACATGGTGACAAAAGGAAGCCATCTGCCCATGTTTTAACTGGATTGATTATTATTTTTCGGGTTAGCTGCTTAAGTTCCCTGCACTGTATGTCCCCACTTAATACATAACGAGTGTCTGCACTCTATGGCAGAAACTGAAATACTGGAAGGTGTGATAGCAGGGAGGCTGACTGGATATCGCACATAGTACAGGAAGGGTAGGTAACGGGGCAGGAGGGATCAGGGACAAAATAAAACAGTGACTAGGTGCAAAAATGGAAAGTTATCTGTTGATGATAATGTATATGGCAATATCCTGACTTAGCTAATATGCACCATATTCATACCAAGAGAACCATGTTGTACACCGTAAAGGTGTTCAGTGATAAAATGCAAACAAAAAATAATTTTAAAAACCCCTGAAAATTGGTATTAAAAAAAAGAGTGAAAATTATATAAGGGTTCATTGTACTACTCTTACAAATTTTCTATATATTTTTTTCAACATTAAAGAAATCAAGGACAATTCATAAGGAGAAGAGAAGAAATCATCACAGGGGCATCACCAGAAAAGACTGAAGCAGGGCTCTCCACTGGGAGCTGTCCGGGGTGCTGGCGGCGGCGTTAACGTTACTGGGAGGACAATAGGACACTAACTCTGAGTCCTGAAGGCTGGCTAGCAGAGATCAGCCTCGGATATGCCACCTACTAGCGGGCATTTAATCTGGCCACACCCGGTTTCCTCCTCTGGAAAGTGAGGCTGTATCTCTCTCCCAGGAACATGCTGCCCACTGCAGGGGATAGCATAAAGCAGATAGCTGGCCCTAACACTCCGTGCACGGCCCTCAACACTGCTGGGATTCACTATGGGGAGTGGACTAGAGTCCCAGGTACTGCTCAAGGTCACCACCAACCCCCCAGTGGGGAAGCTAGAACCTAGTCTTTCAGATGAAGCACTAATTATTGCTCTTTTTCTGGATGGAAGCTTCCTTTGGCTTTTTTGGGGAATATTTAAAGAAGCAAGCCCTCCTTTGAAGTGGATTATAAAGGAACAAAGGCAGAGTCATTGTCCCAAAACATTATTACTTCAAGCAGGGTAGGGTGACAGAGGAAACAATCCATGTTCAGTGGAGGAAACTCCTTATTTAATTGATTTGCTTTTGTTTCTTTGAATAAAGGCAATTCTCCCTCAGCAGAGGCTACGCCCAGCAGCCAGCCAGTTGACAGCAAAGGTTACTTAAGGATGAGCTGAAATGACAGGCCCCAGAAGTCTTCTAGGCAAGAAATGTAGGCAAACTGGTCACCCCCAGAAGGGAGGACAACACATATTGTAGCATAGATGATGCTACAATTTCTTTGTATCTTTCAACCTAACACTGCCCCAGAGAAACTCTCTTTTCCATCTGCACTGAGACCCGATATCTGCAGCTCCAAGGCTGAGTACTGGCCAAGTCAAAACCCTCTAATGTCCTCCCCAAATTCATGCCTCAGGAAGGCTGGATGTCCTAACCTGCCATCCCGAGCCTGGGAGACCTGGATGTTTTCCATCCTGGTATATCACAGGTCTGGTGCTTTGCTGTCACACCACAATATTTTTTGTTTGCTTGCTTTTTAACAGTAATAATAATAGCTGGGCCCAGGATAAAGCAAATGAAGCATCCTCTTTGGGTACTAGAAAGCTCAGTAACTTAGAAGAGTGACATTCCAACAGCAGTATATTAAAAGGTCAAAATCTAAAGCAACCCAAGATGAACAAAATATCAGAATGTAAATACACACAACGCTATGGCTCTGCTGGACTCGGGCGGTGGTAAGGAAGAGAGGCTGTTCAAATGGAGCATGTGAAAATGAGCAGGAGCCCCTCAGCTCCACCTTCTGCTGAAGAAAAATGGAAAGGTGCCCCAGTGAAAATCAGTAAGGGCTGAACTGAAAGCGTCTTTCTAAACTGCTTGGAATGCAAGGACCTCATGTAATAAGGCAACATGGGCCATGAGTCAGAGCATATATTCACATTTCCCACTTGAAGGAAAGATAAGGTTTTAACTTAAATTCTTAAGATATTTTGCAGGATGGAAACTGCTGGCTGTAAGCACACAGACTCGAAGCTGATGGTCACTCCCTTCCAGACTAGGAATTGATTACCCGAGGCCCCTATAATCAAGAAAGCCCGTGAGATGATCTTGCCCTCTTGAATGAATCATTGATTTGAACATGCACCTGGGACTCCCACACTTAATTCTGCCCTTAAAATGCATGGGAGGGGGGCTCCTTGGGGAGACCAGACCTTCGCAGCAGGAGCCGCCCACCCTCCTTGCTTTGCACGTGCTGATGAGGCTGAGCGCCACTCATCACACTCATGTCTGCTGTTGGGCTCACAGGGCACGGGCATGCTTTATGCCCAGTTGTTTATTAGCTTTTAATTCAATCACTTTTTTTTCTCTTATGATTTGAGTTCCTTAACAGGCTGGGTTCTGTCTTCATTTAAAATTTTTATTATGTTCCTCATATCAATCTCATTGAATTTAAAAATTTAAGAATCACTGCACCAAAGAATTGCTTTTCTTTGTTTTGGCGCCCTCTGACATTTCATGCCAACTCCTCACCCTAATTCTGGATGCCGTGACCTCGGAGCTGGCACTGACTGAGGGCTCACATGTTCCAGGGACTGATGGGAGCGAATGGCTTGCAGTTGTCATGGTGATGAGCCTGGAAGGTCACTGCCCCTATAATCTCTAATTTATTTTAGAACAAGGGAGGACAGAGAGGTTAAGAAACTATCCATAGATCACAGAGTTGAGATGGGATTCTGACCCCAATGGTCTGGCTCCTGGGCCCTGAACTAGTGACAATTTTATGCCACCTTTCCCATCAATGAGCCATGCTATGTCCCACCAGGCCATAGGGAGAGACACAAGTGTGGGGAGAGGGGGAGGCCACAGAGGGGCAAGAAGAACACCCCCAGGAAGCACCCATGGTGGCCAGAGGGGCTGGGCTTCCCTGCACCTTCCTGCCCCCGTGCTCACATGCAGTCTGTCAGAGCTGAGCACGCTCACCAACCGTGGGCACAGCCACTGCCCCAGAGCACGTGCCTGGACATGAAGCTCTGCCTATCCTGTGGGCCTGCGGGACAGGTCCGGCTTCCCCCCGACTGGCCCCTGGCTGTGAAACAGGGCGATGCCGCCCACTGCAGAGGGGTGCCCATCACACACACGAGAACAGTAATGCTCGCTTGCACTCAGGAAGCACTTCCTTACCTTGTTTGGACATAGAGTGCCAAGTTCTTTTTATGCATTATACAAGATTTCTGAGTTTGTGGGGATTTGAAATGAAGTACAAGTTTACTTTGGTACAAAAATATTTTTAAAATCCATGCAGAGATTTTTTTTACTAATATGCATCTTCCATGACCTTTTCTGAAGTTCCTTGTATGGCTCCACTCCAGCAATCCCTAACATTGTTGTTTATTATATTTTTAATTCGATCGCTTTTTTTTTTTTTTTTACATTTTAAAATTTACAGATAATCATGGTACATCTTGACACTGTAAACATTGAAGTGAGAAGTGCGAGCATCTGACCTGTAAGCTCAGGTGTAACCTGTAAGAGGCGCAGAGGCCAGCTCCCGGCGCACCTCGCAGTTCCAGCACTCAGGGATCTGTTCCTGAGCACCTGGTGAACAGACCTGCCCAAGGTCACTGAGACAGCCGGTGCCCTGATGAGACGTGCAACACGGTTTCCGATGTCGAAGCCACTGTCTCCGTACACTGGCCGCCTCTGTCTTGTTTGCTTTCACTCCTTAATTTTCATGTTTTATTAAAGTTTATTTATATGCCTTAGCATGAATAGACCACATACTAGTCCAGATACTCCCATGCACATTGTCCATCACTCTTCCGCACACTGACCAGAGATGAGCAAGGGCAACAGAACAGACACACACAGACGTTTAGGGGTCCCACTGACCTGGGGTCCAGCAACTCCTGGGGGTCCTGGGAGGCCTTGTGGCCCAGCATCTCCCTGTAGCAGGGAAACGAGAGAAAAAGGAAAAAAAGGAAAGTAAAAACAAGAATAAGTCTCTAGGGCCCACACCCAGAGTCCTCACCAAGCCATCAGGCTCACACGTCACCCACTGATTTCCACGGGGTTTCCCATGTCCACACCATCTCTTGCCCTCAGTTTGCCGGACAGGTGGTGACATGCCTGTGGCTGGGCAACCCTGAGTGTACCCACTACGGAGCCGTAAGCTGGCGGGGGAGCCAGTCCCCAGGGCGCCCCGGGCCC
>NW_006159829.1:4201588-4208278 GCF_000334495.1 Tupaia belangeri chinensis | reverse complement strand
GGGTGGTACCCACGACGGAGCCGTGAGCTGGCGTGGGAGCCAGTCCCCAGGGCGACTCGAGCCCTGCCTCCCGTGCTCAGAGCCCCGAGTCAGCGTCCCCATGTGTACCAAGGTTGGTCTGTGTGGTCCACAGGGCGGAAGTGATGGATGCCACTTCGGAGATTAGGGTCTAAAATCGACTGGCTCCTACCGTGGCCTGCCGCCTCCCTTGCTCTCTCTCGCTCTAACCACTCTTTCTGGGGACAATCACCTGTCCTGTCGACCCTCATAAGGAAGCCTCATGAGAGGCCCTGGTGGTGAGACACCGAGGCCCCCTGCCTGCCCCATTTAGGGACTGAGGACTCAGGCAACAGCCCCAAGGGTGGAGTGGGTTAGAAGGGGATCCTCCCCTAGAGTGACTGTGGGTGATGGCAGCTCGGGGTTTGAGGGCTCCCTCATGAAAGACCTGAGCCACAGCCACTCGGCCAATCCTCTCCCAGATTCCTGCCCCCAGAAATGATGAGCTAATGCTCATTATTTTAAGCAAACACGTTTTGGAGAGATGAAGCGAGAAGTAACTAATACAGTTGAGAAGGAGGAGGGCATGCTGCGATGAGGAAAAGCCGCTGACTGACACCGTGTCTTACTTCACGTATGCACCTGCGTCACGCATGCCGCTGCGCTCCACAGGGACTACATATGTGGCAGTGGGCAGCAGGCTGAGCGTACGGCTATGTAAGCCACAGGCGACTCTGCCCAAGCTCGTCCAAGCAACTATCGTGTCAGCACGATGGAATCAGCGGGTTGTATAGTTCTTAGAATGTACCATTGTCAAGTGACACATGTCTGTGCATGTGTTTTACATATGTATGTGCACCTCACATACATACACAGTGTGTACTCTGATTATTTCCAGTGCTCTGTAATGGCTCAAGTCAGATGTCTGGCTCTGAAGAGGTAGGAGGATGAGGGTTCCCAGCCACCTGTAGGCCCACCAGGAGGAGGGGCACAGTAGGTGCTCCTGAGTATTGGAACTGCTTGAGCTGTCGTTTTCAAGCACACAGAACACAAGCCTCACTACTAGTAATTCGATGCAAACAGTCTACGGTGAGTATCCCCAGAAAGGATGTATCTTAAAACCTCTCTACGTGATTTGCTGATGCTATCGAAAATCCACTGGAGGGGTGCCAAGAATCTCATAGGTTCAGACTCCTTGAATCAGGTCAGCTCATAGTGCAATGTTTAAGGAAGCCAAATGCCACACGCTCTACTGTGGTTGGGATCCCAGCCCCAGAGGCTCAAAACACAGGCCAGGTGCATGTGCACGTGCACCCCAAGTCCCACCAGGATGAAGAAAGAGAAGGGATTTCAGCATGGCCACAGCCCACTGGGGGTGCTCCCCACCCTGTCTCTCTGTCTTTGTAGAGCACATGAACCCTCTGGCAATAAAAAATAATAATAAAATGAAAAAGAAAAAAAGTCTTCTGGAACCAAAAAGACTCATCTATCTTAACTGACTGATTTTTTTTTTGAGCCGTTTAAGAGTAAGCCAGAGGGGAAAGACCTATAGCGTGGATGTAAAATATCCAAGCATGTCTAACTGACTTTCTCATGTGGTGTCTACAAGAAATGCCACGGAGAAAATAAATCCTACTTTTGGTGACCTGGCCACCAGAGAACTTAATTACATGAAGGGTTCTTGGTCAGTTCAGCTCCAGGATTGGCTCCTGTCCCCTCTCAGGGGCCCAGGGTGTATGGGGGTTTGGGGGAGGCTGTGGCACACCAGTGGGGCATATGCCAGATCACATGTGGCAGAGCAGGGTCCTAAGACTCAGAGAATGAGAATAGAGGCCACGTTTCATACCTGCGCGTGTCTCTGTCCCCTGAAAGCACAAGTGTAACTTACGGAGTTCATGCTGCAGCTTGAAAATTAGGGAAGAGCTTTTCTCCTCACCCCTCTTCTCCGAGCTTTACTTGAGAAAATTTGTCCTTTGTGTTCTTTCTCTCTTTGGAATGTATGTAAATTCTTTTAAAAGCCAAATAAGGATTTTGCCAGCTTGGAGGACTTTCTCAAGGACTTATGTGCCATTTTTTGAAAGGGAAGATGCTGCCTCTCTCTCTCAATTTCAGGGAGAGGGTAGAAGCCTCTTCCTATTGCAAAACTAAGAAGTTTATTTTTCCTGTGGATAAGGCCAGCTAGCTAACAGAGCTGGCCGCCCGGTTCCCAGGTGGATGCTGTAGGTGAGCAGGTGTAACAGACAGTATTGTCAAGTCCCCTTCTTGAGGACTAGCTATCATTTCCCTCGAGGCTATGTATGCAGTGGTGGCTGTGCCCACTGGGGTTTAGAGAAAGCGAGGTTTCTGCTCTTGGACACACTTAGCAGACTGCAATGAGCAACACATTGGGGTTTACGTGTATTCAATGGAAAATCATGTCCTTTATGATTTTTGTGGATAAGTGTTCTGGGTAGGGGAGAGAGCTTTTCCCCCAGAGATTTTTGTTATAGGGTGTGAGCACTGAACAGAGACAGACAAAAAGAAACAAAGAAATCACACCCCCAGAGGGGATAGCCATGCTGCTATCCCTTCTCCTTCATTCTCCTCTCAAGATTTTGAATGCACACACACACCACACACACACACACCTGGTCCAAGTTTCAAGTTGCCAGGTCTAGGACTCGAACTGCAGTCAACTACGTGGGAGTCCAGCACCTTAACAACTACACCACCTGCTGGTGTTCTGGATATTTTATTTTTAAATGTATTTCCTCAACACCATTCAACTCTCCACCCCCATTGTGCTCCAAGACAGATCTTAAACCCCATGAGAACAAGGCCTCAATCTTTCTCTTCTGGGTCTTCCAAGTGTCTATGTGTTTACTGACACATAATGCACATCCAATGGGGTGTTATAAGCAGGTAATAACAAAGGAATTAATTAACAGATGGATGGATAGATGGATGGATGGAGAGTAAATGGCTAGGTGAGTGGGTGGATGGATAGATGGATGGATGCATAGGTGGATGGATGAATGAGTAGACAGATGGATAGTGGGTGGATGGATAGATGGATGGATGCATAGGTGGATGGATTAATGAGTAGACAGACGAATAGTGGATGGATGGATGGATGGATGGATAGATGGATAAGTAGATAGATACATTGATAGAGGGATGGAAAAATGGATGGATAGATGGATCTATGGATCCATTAATTGGAAATGCTTATCTTGGTGCCTATGTCATACTATATAGTTGAAAATTGCTGGATGGATGGAAGGAGGGAAAGGAAGGGAAAGAAGACCAACTGAATGAGCATGGTTCTCCACACATTACTATTAAGTGTGTATTGGTTGAAACAGCCAACATCATCTTAAAGTGACGAAGACCCACAGACGCCCAGTTCCTACCATTTCCACAGCTGTGCTCCTAAAAGCCAGCACTCCCCAGCCACCTTTAACTCCTCCAAGTCAGATTACTTTTGGAGGCAGGAGGGGCAGTATTGAGGTGTCCAGGATAATATTTTCCATTGAGATGATAAAGACTAAGCTTCTCTTTCCTTCTTACCTTTTTTCCTTCTGTGCCTTCTCTCCCTGGCTTTCCAGGGAGACCTTTGTCCCCTTTAAAACCTGGCAGACCAGGAAGGCCTGGGGGGCCTGGCGGGCAGTCATTGCACACATCCTAAGAGGAGAAAGAGGGAGAGGATAAATGCCTAACACAGTTATTTGCAAAGCAAAGTGTCCATGGCTCCTCGTTCTCCAGCTGATCATCTTGTTTTTAAATACCCACAAAGATGTTAAAGCAACTAGCTGAACCAAGTCATTACTTTTGTGTTAAAACTTTGCATTTTCATTCTCTTAACTGAAAATTAGACCTCAGTGCCGATATATCTGGATTATTATCCCATTTATCCCTACTTCTGCCATTCAGACTACTGGAAGTAGAGCCAAGAAAATGATATAAAAGATGTATAAAAAACCCTATGACATCTAAAAGCATAAACAGTGCAGACTTAATGAAAAATACAGTATTACTAAAGCAGCATGCTCCGTCCCTGATGTTAGAGATGAACAAAGCTGGAGGCTGTGCTGTGGCCTAGGCTGCATAGTCTCTGAACTAAGAGGCAGAAGGTGACATAAGCGTGTGCCTTTGGTCCCTGCTGTGTTGGCGCACACCCAAGCTCTGACAATGCCTGGCTTCCTTCTGTGCCCAAGGTAAGCATTCAATAAATGTTCCCTGGAGCAGAGCTTTGCTCTACTTCTTAGAGGCAGGCAAATGCCATCCCTGGAGCAAATATTTAAAGTTCTGTCAGCCCAGGGAATACATTTCCTGATTTGTCTGTGTCATCTCTAAACCTTACATTTGGGAGCACAGTACCAGAAAACTCCCTTGTGCATGCTCACCTATCTGACGAGTCCAGTCTCCTGGATCGCTTTCTTCGCTCCCTTCTCCCTAGCCCTCCTCTCTGCCTCCCCTCCTTTCTCCCATGATAATGGTTAAATGTGTAAACACTTAGAATAATGTTGAAATACATAGATAAGCAGGTAGAGGGACAAAGGCCAGAGGGTAGAGGATGAAGGTGGACAATGCCCAGTACGTTTACTTTTATATTCATTCACTTCTTCACTGACTCCTTCCTCCGTTGCAAAAATTCTCCCAAAGCATCTAATCCGTTAGGGTGTGTGTATGCTTGAGACCACAGTCAATGTGCATCTTTTTTTTTTTTTGGAGAGACGGTCGACTACGTGGGAGTCCAGCGACATAGGGGGGTGTGTATGCTTGAGACCACAGTCAGTGTGCATCTTGAAGAGTGCATGGATGATTGGTGTCAACAGAGACAAAATAAAAGCACTAACGGGCCTTTGGAATGCCCAGCCAGAGGGACCTGCAAAGGCCCATGGGAGCTGCATTTGTTCCTTGCGGTGAGGTAAGAAGAGGTGATATAGCATTCATCTTGGTTTCTATTTCAAAATGGTAGTCTGGGCATCACAAAAGCAACTGTGAATGGCTCACCTTCCTTTCACTTGAGCCTTCCTGATTGCCTTAGGAGTTGGGCAGGGTCTGAAGTGTCCATCTACCTCAGGAATTCCCACTACTGAGGTACCTGCCTCCCTATTAACATGATCTATCTGTAACTCCACCCTCCAATCTTCACAATGGGACCCATAGCATAAAGGAGTGATAGCCGAGTAATAGAAATCTCGCTGCCTTCTGATTCCTCTCATTTCCGTCAGAGCTCTCTGTCTGGGTCTGTCTTTACTGCAGACTGTGCAGGACTGCTCACTGAAGACCAGAGCTGTCAGCAGCCCCAGATGTGTTCGAGATGGGACGGGCTCCATGCACTGAGCCAGCCCAGGGATCCAGTGAGCGTAGGGCAGGGCCAGCCCCAAACCTGCCATCCTGCCAGTGCTCACTGTGGCCCCTGAGCTCCTGGAGCCTCCTGTCCTTCCTAACTGATGTGAAATGTAGGTGAAATTGCGGTGCCTGCACCCGGCATGCTGCAGACGTGCTGTGCGGATCTCCACGTGCTGCTTCCCTGCCAGTCCCATGTCCTTCGGTCTGGGAAGCTCAGCACACCTGGTTCCCTGTGCGACATCACGGGTGGTGTCACACTCGGTGTGGAACAGCAGACCCCGTAAGTGCCCACGAAACGTGGCCACGTGGCGGAGTGGCACAGACTGTGTGCACCCCGTGGGTCTTCTCATCCAACCTCTCTGGATATCTGGGTCCTCGCTACAATATTCCTACCAAAGGGCTGTATGGCTACACTATTCCTACATCTCCGAATTGTTAGGCGACAGGTGAGGACTCGCTAGCTGCCATCTTCAACAGAAAGCTGCCTGAGCATTCTGGCTCATACAAAGGAGGAGCTACCCAAGGGGGGTTACCTGGAAAGCTTTGGGCCTGGCCAGATGGCGCTGGAGAACCCTGGTCCAGCCACTATCCAGTTCTGTGGCCTTGAACAAGTGCCTTACATGTGCTTCAACCTCCCCTCAGGAAGCACAGGTTGGAATAGAGCCCACCCACCAGGTCGTGAGAACTAGATGTACTGTACTTATGCAGAAATGCTGTGGCACAAAAACTGCCTGAGGGGGCCTGAGGCAGGGCCCCGAAGATGGGCTTTCTCCCCAGGCAGTCTTCTGAGTACCAGAATGAAGTATGTTGATGCTATAAAACCCTCCGTGGCGGAGGTAAACGTTCTGTAATAAAAGCTGCCTTCTCAGCACGAAGGCACCTGTCCCCAGCCACTTCTCCGAGACCAGCCGGCCTTAAGCAACACCAGCAGGGCAGCAGCTGGCTGTGCACGCAGGAGCTAGGACAGTCGGTACCAAAGACCTGGCCACCCCAGGCCATGCCACTGCCCACAGGCTGCCCAGGCCAAGCACAGCTTCCTGGGGCCAGAGAGTGTCCATGGCCACGCTGAGCATGGGTCCCAGCTGCTCTTACGAAAACCGCTGCATCCCTTAGCAGCTGGGGAATATCGACGTGGCTAAGCCTCTGGATGCCGTGGGCATGACGCTTAGCCCTTGCAGTGCTCACTGCCATCACTATTGGCATAAAGATTGACACCTGGGGCTTGAGAGCTTCTGGGTGGGGGTGGCAGGGGCTGATGCAAACCCAGCTCCTCCTAGAGCTAGGGAATTATGGAAAACCATCGAGGTAATAAAGCCTGCAATAAACATGGGATTCAATCAATAGATAATAAATTTC
>NW_006159829.1:4200749-4201575 GCF_000334495.1 Tupaia belangeri chinensis | reverse complement strand
AGGGAAAAAAGTTGTATCTTGTCAATAAAAATGGGTAAGGATTGTTCTATATGTATTTTATTTTAATAAAATGTGTAATTTTCCATCAAGACCTTTCAATTCTTTCAATTGTAGCAAAATTAAAAATCCCAGGATTCTGAGGTGGCTTTCTTTTCCTTTCTTTCCTCCCTCAGTCTCAGGCATGAACTAGGTATTTTTCTGAATTCACTCAAGTGTCTTTTAGATTTTAAGGAATGAGGAAGGGGCCAGTCACACAAAACCCAGTGCCAGACTTCACCCAATGTAAAAGAGAGGCTTGAAAGTACAGACAGCAGAAGGCTTCTCTACGCTCCTTGCAGCAAGGCATTCTACCTTTCACTGAAAGCCTTTCCCCATTCCCACCCTCCCTTTAAGAACAGAAGAATTCTTCATTGGGAAAGTGCTTGCACATTGATGTTTATTGCGGCACTATTCACAATTGCTAAGTCTTGGAAACAACCCAAATGCCCCCGTATGGATGAATGGATTGAAAAACTGTGGCACATATACTCCATGGAATACTACTCAGCCATAAAAACCAACAGAACCCTGGCTTTTGACAGAAAGTGGAAGAATAAGGAAGATGTACTGCTGAGTGAGGCAAGCCAGGATATGAAGGAGAGACACTGTATGTCCCCACTTAACATATACCGAATGTCAGCACTCTATGACTGAAACTGATTGACTAACAGTTGAACAAACACAAGAGATGGGTGTGAATGTCAGATGCGGTGTACGTGGAGGAGTGGGGCCTAACGAAGGACATTTGCAGAAGAGATACAGAGGTAGAGCATTGACGGGATGGGGA
>NW_006159829.1:4184180-4200577 GCF_000334495.1 Tupaia belangeri chinensis | reverse complement strand
TTGAAAGTATACACAAAAAACAAAAAAAAAAAAATGGGAAAAAAAAAAAAAAAAGAACAGAAGCCTTTGGTCAGGCCCCCGAGCACTTTTACAATGTAGCCTTCAGGTGTGACTCCAGCCATGCCAGGCCCTATCCCAGCCAAGGAATGCTCAACTTCCTGGGGTCTTTGACACCCCAGGGAAAGCAAACACAGCTGGGGAGACCAGGTAAGTGTGTGCGCAGGTCCCACCCATTCCACCCATCCTTGTAAATGCAGGGCAGCCGCTCTGCCCCCCTGAGCCTGGGTTTCAGGCCTTTGGCCCAAGCGGGACCATCCCAAGCTGTCTCTGCCTCTGACCTCTTTCTAGAGCATGAGGTGGTTCTGCGGGGGGTACAGGTCAGTCTCTGGAACTGAGGAGAGCTGGACTACATTTTTAGCATATTCTATCGTATTCCTGGGACCACGTCTCAGGATTCCTATATGCAAAACAAGGATGCCAAGACTGCTGACCTCATAGAGGAACTGAACCAGAGACGCATCTGAACACTTACCGCTGTCCACACCGTCCCCTGCACGCCTGTGCCGCCCAGTGAGACAGGCCCCAGCCCTGAGCCCACCAGAGACCGGGAAAGCGCCTGGTGTACGAGAACCGGGTCCCTGGTCCCTCGTGATATTTAGTTTTAACTGATTTAAATCTAATGGACGCCTGTGGCCAGCGGCTGTGGTGCTGAGCCGTGTGGATTTAGCATCTAGGCATTTAGGCACACCTTAAGCTCTCCACAAGTGTCGCTGCCACGGCGGTGCTGCCACGACAGCTCGGACAAAGTAGAAGCAGCACTTCTGGAGGTCTCCAGCACCCACCGCATTTCCAGACACACGTGTGGTCGTCGCTGTTCTTACCTTAACCAAGAGGTTTATGTCCCCTGGAGATGGCAGCGACAAGGGACCCTGTGGAAGTAAAAATGGATGAGCACCACGCATACCTGTACATACAACATAGCCATGCATGCTTCAAAGCGTCAGCCTGCTGCAACACGCCTGTGGCGTGCACGGGACACACACAGACTGGCCCATGCCCCCAGCCTGGGAGCCATGGAAAGACAAGCATCCCAAGGCCACAGCCGCATAGGTGGCTAGTCCCAGCTAGGTCTGACTGAGCTCAGGCCTTCCTGCTTAGTGTCCTCCCACTGCCCCTCTCTTCCCCAGAAGACCCTCCTCCCCACCCCATCAAAGCTGGAGGGGCATATGGATACATCTCGGGGCAGAAAGGCAGGCCATCTGCCACTGGACACTTATGGACTTCCCAGAAGAGCTACAGCTATTGCTAGCAATCATTAACAGCCTAGTATGAATTTAAACCGGGGTCTTCAGCTCTCCTGGGTGGGACAACACTTACACCTCATCTGTCATTGTGGATTGAAAGTCTTTCATTCTAGCAAGGAGATCTCAAGAAATTCAGAGTAATTGCAGAGCCTTTGAAGGGATGTAGGCGTCTGAAGGTCATTGGACTCAGGTCTACACCAGGAGTTGGAGTGTGGCCTGTACAGCGGAGGCCAGCCCAGGGCCCCAGGTGCACGAGAAGAAACCCTTGCCTAGGATTACACTGGCACCTACTTTGTGACCTTCTCAGTGTGTGCTGGGAAAGGGGAACCAAAACATCCACGTGCCAGAGGTAGCCTGGTAGTTCCCCTGGGGTACGTGAAGCCTGTGGCCACCATTAGACTGTGGCAAGTGATTCCTTCTGGGTTTTTGTTTGTTTTGGAGAGGTTTTGGCTATAGGGCACGTGCGCTCACCAGAAAGGCTGAGAGAGAAAGAAAGCGAGAAATCACTCCCCGGGGGGATGGCCACACCGTAATCCCTTCTCCATTCTCCTCTTGGGATCTTGGGCATGCACGCACACACACCCAGTGTGAGTTTAAGCACCGGGTCCAGGACTCGAACCACAGTTGACTACATGGGAGTCCAGCGACGTTACCATTACACCAACTGCTGGTACCAAGAGAGTGTTTCTTTCTAAGTTTAAGGGCATGAATTAGGAATCTAGTCTGTCATCCTGAAGAGGCTGACACCAAGACAGCTGTTCTGGCTCTCCTGCTGACTCCTGGCCTGTGGGTGACTGCGTCGTCAGGCCGCGGTAACACCAGGCTGCAGGGGGTGCTCTGGGGTGGGGTGCTGCTCCCTGTGCTGATTTGCTCAGAGATCCAGTCACCCTCTGAGCTGCCCTAAGAGTGGGCAATCAAGTGAAGCTGAGGCTGGATGCTCTGGCCTGGAGGACCTGCAGGAGTCATCAGTGCTGTGAGGAGAGCCCTGAGGGACAGCTGAGCAGACAAGCTCACCTCCCTGCTAGTCTGAGTTTCCAGAGGAAGGACAACCTTCATGGCGGGAACGTGTTCAACTTCTAGAAAGGGAAAGGTGCTTCGTGGTGAAGCCTCAGATGTTTTCCCTGGAGCATTAAGAATGGCTGAGGGCCTGCCCTGCTCGGACTGGAACATGTGCACGCTGCTGGCATTGGACTATTAGGGGTGTTTTTAGGCTGTCATTTGAGCTCTTCCTGTAATTGGGGTGAGCTATATTAGACAGCACGGCCGGGTACTGGTGACCAAGGCACAGAGAACGGGAGTGCCTTTCAGTCTCAGGAGTGTGGCCTCCGAGCTCACTCATGTCTTGCTTTGACCCATTTCTGTGAGGCTCACAAGGGAACTCACAAGAAGGTGCACAGACATGGGGTCTGCCTGGAGGCAGTGGCCTCACAGATGAGGACGGGGTGCCTGATTGCCACTTCTGCCTGCGAAGAGTTGATCACACATCGTAGACTGTCATAGGTCGGGGGGCTCAGAGAACACAGTGGGAAGTGCCGAGTGGCGAAGGCAGCCTGTGTTCTCCTTGTACTTATTCCTGGTGTCCATGCTCTGGCACCAGGAAGGATGGCTGGAAATGCCAGGGAGGTGACACAGCCATAGACTGACTGCCATGGAGTGAACAGGGCTGGCCGCGCCTGCACACAGGGCCACTCTGGGGCCGTCCGTGCTCAAGCTCCCTGTGGAACCAGATGGAGGCTAGACGGGTTGAGCCACACCCTGGACTGGTCTTTCTCCCACCGTGTGCTGCTTTGCTCAGTCCCCGCGGGTTTCACCTGTGAGCACTCTCAGTCACCCATGCAAGGATTCCACTGCACACCTGCTTCCGGAGCAGCTGCCTGAGACGGGATTCCTGGTCCCGGGATTCTGCTTCTCCCTGAATGGGTACGGCACTGAGAGACACTCAGGTCACCCTCCACCTCCGAAGGCACAGAGGTAGATGGCCGTGCAGTGAGGTCTAGCTCGGCAGGCCTGACCATTCTGAAACATGCTCTGTGGGGTCATTTCTAAGCTCTCGGGATGCCCTGAATCGTGTCCTTACTTACCCGAGTCGGGGGCCAAGCCAGACAGCTCAGATCAGCTATGTGACTCACAGGGCAGACCGCGGGTCACACAGCATCAGTTTGGCCTCCGGAAAGGCTGGAGCCTAACTAGGGCCAATCATGAGGGCACTTCATGCCCCTGCCTGGCCCCCAGTGAAAGCCCTGGACACCAAGGCTCGGGGTCCCCACTGTGGCCCTTGGTGAGAGCCGTCTGCAGTAGCTCCCAGGGAGGGGCTGTGGGAGCCCGTGTGGTCTCCCCTCAACTCCTTCCTACACGCCCTTCCCTGCTGATTTTAACCTGTGTGCTTTCTCCGGAATAAACCTTGACCACGGACGTAACGGCTTCTCTGAGTTCTAGAAAGTCACTGAGCATGAATGAGTGTGGGGACCCTTGACACCATGATCTGTCTGATTAGGAAGGGGCTGACGTCACTGGCCACACTTGGCCCTTGGGCGCAGTCCATAACAGAGCGAGGCTCCCTTTCTAGGTCCCCTGGTCACCAGCTGTGTGACAGCCAGGTCTGCTGACGTCATCAGCTAGACTCTGTTGACTCAAATCTCGTTGCAGGGAGGTGTCAAGGTCTAGATTTTGCGGAGGCCATTTGAATCCCTGTTTGACTTCTGGCCTGAACCTCACTGTTCCCCACTTCACTGGGCCTTTCACTTGGGTAATGACGTAGATTCTGTGAGCTGTCAATCCGGGACCACAGAGGAGGAGGGACGAGTAAGTTACCCCTCCCCTCCAACAGGACCTTCTACTCATCTAATCGGAATGAAAAAATCCAATGAGAATTTTTAGAGCCCTTATAAACAGACCAAGCTCCCTGCCCAGGTCTCTGCTGGGTCTGTTAACTCAGACGAGGGAGGGGTAGGGAGGTGCACCCACGGGTTCCGCACCTTCGTCTTCTCTGAAACTGGCAGGCCAGGCCGTAGCAGGAGACATTGGCCTCTCCCATGACGACGGTGATGCCCCCTTCTCGACTACCACTGCCTCTTCCATCTAGCAAAGGCTGATTCCAAAACTGAACAGCGGCCTCCGCAGCAGCCCACACCCAGACGCCATCACTGCGCCTTCCCTGAGGGCCCACCTGAGGTCTGGGTTCTCAGCTAAACCTTTTGGAAGTCTCTGGTGTTGGTAATTCAGTTAGAGGGTGTCCAGAAGATAAAGGTGCTGTACCTCAAGGAAGCCTGTGGGACCCTGGGGCTGGGCTGTGGCCACATGCTGGGACCCAAAGCTGTCCACAGCTGCTCACTTTCACAGCTTCACTGCTCCCACTGCGACAGTTTCTGCCATGCAAATCTGAGCTACTGCAGATGCAGACGTTCCCTACCCCAGGGTAAGGAACAGCATGCTGGGAGTTTGCAGTCAGAGCTGCTTTTGTCCATTCGCTGAGCCCAAGGCCTGGTTCTTACCCTCTCTGTCTCAGTCCAGGCCCCAGAGGGCATATCACAGGGCTTGCCCGCCTGCGGCCCAACGTTGAGTGCTAACAGTGATGGTGTTAGAGCCATCAGAGCCCTGGGGTGGGGGAGGCCAAGCTTTCTGGAAGTGACTTTGGACTTACAACACAGCTTTCACCTGACAGCCCCCTCCCACTGTTCTAGCTCTCACTTGGCTCTGAAAGTGGACACACTGGCGGTAACAGCTTCCCGCTGCGGTTTAGCTCTGGGTTTCATGGCATCCTGTGTTAGTCCCCTCTGCCCACAGCTTTGTAAAAGGCCCCTTTGGAAAAGTCTCTTGAAATGCCTGAGTTGCATTTTATTTCCAGCCAGAGCTCTGGTTGACAGTTAGTGCTCATCCAGCCCCGTAAGATGACATACTGGTTTGCCAGGAGGCCCTCTTTCTCCCGGATTCCCTGGCGCACCCTAGGAGGAGAAAGAAAAAAAGTAAACACTAACTGTGATAACCACGTGATCCTTATCCACTCAACCACCCCCTCTGCCAACCTCAATACCCACCAAGCGTAACTCAGCGGGGAAAGAAACACCCAACCATGAAGAACGCCGCTAAAAATGTGTCTTACAATTAAGCTGAATATCCAAGGCTTCCCAGAAAACATTTAAGAGTGACACATGTTTAGAAGAGTGAGCTAGCTCTCCTGTAACTCTTACCCTAAACACAAAGCAAAACAACTCATGTGCCCAAAGTATGTACCCATAACTAAACGTGCACACATGCATGTGTGCGTATGCGTGCATGCACACACACACACACACCTGCTTAAACTTGTCCAAACCTTTTCTAAACACACAAGAGCACTGGCTTTGAAAAGGACAGCACTTGGGCTGTAAGAAGGTACTGCTGACAGTGAGTGGAGGACGGAATCTATTTGGAGGTAGGAATTAGGGAAAACGTTTTTAATGGCATTGAACCCACAGGGAAAAAGGATCATGTTTTTTTGCTTATAATAAACTAAAGCTATAGAGATGAGAGGTGCATAATTAAGAATAAATATCACTGCTTACCACTGCCAGCACCCTGGCCCTGTAAGACCTCACAGCTGTCGTTATCTGTAACGTCCATGCACCTGGCATGAAGCCTGGCATCAAGGACCCACAAAGGCTTAAGGCGCATGGTCCCTCCATCCTGGGAGCCCAGGTCTGTCTGAGCCAAAGCCAGATACTGGAGACAAGAGGCCAGGGTCACCGTCAGCACTGGGCAGTGGTGTATCCTCAGCGAGAACCAGCTACGTCTGTAGACCTCCCCTGAAAGGAGGATCATTCTGGGGATGGGTCGAAAACAAGTCTGCAGAGAAGACAGTAGCTCATTTGAGCAGTTATGACTGGCTGGGTTTGTGTAAAAAATAAAAATAAAAAGACCAAGAAATAGAAGAAATTGGATGAGATACCTCAGGAACTTAAAAGGTTCTGAAAGCATGGCACAAAACAGAACAACGCCAATCATAGACCACAAGCAACAGGAGAGGAAGCGAGTCTAGGGAGCTTCCTGGAAACCTGCGATGGCGCCAGGCAGCATGAGGTGGGGAACAGTGGACTTCCAGTGGACGCTGACCAGGTCTACCCCTCTGTCTTACTTACATCCTGGCCGGCTGGTCCCTGAGGGCCGGGAAATCCAGGTAAGCCTCGAGATCCCTGATAGAAAAGAAGAGAAGACACTGCAATGCGTTAAGCAGAGTAGAGCCCTCCGCCTCCCTCGGCACAAATGGCTGTTGCTATGAGGAAGCAGCCCTGAGGCGTGGGACCCGAGCCCACACCCTGCAGAGGGCACGTGCTCAGTACACTCAGAGCACCATGGAAAGCCTTCCCTCTGAACCTGGCGACCCAGGCCCCACTTGTAGGTCCCTTGTTTCAGCCCTGAGAAATCGGGCCTGAGCGCAAATCCTGGCTCCCGTGTGTCTCAGCCCTGGGGGCTGTTCCTTGGCTAAGTAAGTTTCCTGCACAAGATCGGCTCAGCCCTCAGCACCGACAGGACAGCTACTGGCCTTTATGAGGAAGTGAGTCCCATTCTGTTGAAATTTTCTGGACACCACCGGGGAAGGGCACAGATATCTTACATCGTGGATCTCATTCCCTATGAGACCTTTCCTTACAGAAATCAACCTGGGAGTCAGTTCTTGTCCTGGAAGGTGCTAGAACAGTGTAGCACAGCTGCTTGGGGCTAACTCTGTCCTTTCTGGGGTCTTCAGAGACCACCCTTACTCCAAGACCTCCTTGTGGAGACTCTTCTGCTTTGCAGTAACTTGCTCAGAAACCTCATGCCTCAATTTCTTCACCTATAAAAATGGGTATAAAAATTCCTATCCACCTTAATTTAAAAGTCAAATGAATGGACACAATTTAAAATGTGTACACATGGCGTAAGGTTCCACATCATCTCAGCCACCCACATTCCTCCAAGATGTGAGCTCACAGGAGTTCCCGCTCGCAGGGCAATGCGGGCAGATGCACACCCATCCGTGTTGCCACTCCTGGGCGTGAATGCTCGCCGAGGGCTCTCCTGTTGCCTCAGAAAATGAGCCCATTAATGGACAACTGCATCCTGACTCATAGCTCTTCCTGTGTCCACCTTACAGATTAAGAGAAATCTCCTCACTTATCAACAGTTGCATGCTTGGTGCTGAGATTCAAAATGAGTTTTTCTCAAAATGTGATGAAACGAATTAAATCCCGGCTGCCTGTGTGTGATGGAGAGCTGCTAAAAGACAAAGTCAGTCTGTTCGCTCAACTTCAAAATGAGCAGTTGGAATAGGGATCCCCTTCCTCTTCCTCGTCATATCCGCATCTGTCCTACCCTATGCCATAGGTCCGTGCTCACTTTTGGAGAGTCTGTGCTGCTGAGTGTTAGGAACTTTTAGAAACCACTTTTGGGTGCCTGTAATTTAAAATTGTTTTGATTGGAGAGCTCCTCCCATACAAACCCAACCCTTTACTTATAGCATACTGTACCGGGGGTCCCCTTTCTCCTGGTGGTCCAGAAGGGCCCTGCGAAATAAACAAATACGTAAGTGGAAGAGGCACGCGGTGCTCACTGAAAGAAGCTACGGGTTTCTTTCTAAGCCAAGCCTCTCACTGTCCTCCTCTATCCCATCTTCATGTGGCATCGCCACCCCTTCTCCCCATCTGCCTCCCATGAACACTGCCCACAGGACCTCCCTGGAATCTCCTCCCTTTGCCCCTGACCTGGTACATCCTAGCGCCGTCACTCCCTGCCCCTCAAAGGTACACAGCCACACACATACACTCACGTGTGCATGCATGTGCACACACACGTACACGGATATGTCATCCTACAAGTGTGCCGAACCTTGCGCCCTGCCAGAATTCGGCTTCTAGATATTGTACTTACACTGTGTTCCTTGACTGACTAGAAGACATTGGACAACTGCCAGTCTTGCAGTGAGTGGACCGCCCCTAGCTCGAGCCTTTGCTATGCTTGCTATGCTGCTGCTTTTACATGGATGACTCCATCCTGCCTGTTCTACCTGGATGCATCCTCGTCACATGTTGAGCCTCAGTGTCAAAGTCACTGCCCCTGGAAAGCCTCCCCTGGCTTCTCTCGGGGTGCCGTCAACTGTCCCCATCCCAAACGCACCTTGTCCAGGCCTTGCCTCCTCGTCTGTCACCGCCTGCTGGCCCAGCTCTCTCGTGCAGTCTCTGCATGGACTGCACGCAGCATGAGGCGGGCACCGTGCCCGCGTCCTTGCCACGTGCTCTGCGGAGCTCACTCCAGGGCCCCGCATGTTGTAAGAACAAGCAGGCTAGAGCACAACCACCAACTGGCCGAAACCAAAGTCGAAAGCACGAAGAGGACTCAGAAATCAACGCAGTCATCTCTCCTCTTCAATGACAGCCAAACCAAGAGCCAGAGACAGACACGTCTGCGCTTACCAGGAGCCACATGCAGGGTGGGATAGGTCCCGCTCCTGCTCGGTCCGGCACACCCCGCCTCTCCCTGCAGCCCAGGAGAACAGACCAGCTACTCCCCACAGGGAGAGATCCCAAATGCCGGGACCGCCGCAGCACAGTGGCCCAGGTACGTGGAAAGCCATCCGTTAAATCCACCCCAGAGCACCTGACGAAGTAGGACCAGCCCATCGTAAGCCCACTGGCGAGCACTAAAATACAAGGTGGACCCCCAGAGATCTAAAGAAAAAGACAACTGAGGAATGGTTCCCTCAGTCCACCTGGCCTGCCCCGGGCGGGAGCAGGGTTCTAAGGGCTCACAGACAGAGAACAAGGCTGCAGGGTCCTTGGACTAGAAAACTGGGACTCAGGGCATCAAGTAAGACCCAGTTCCCACAGAGGTCCACAAACTTCTTGAGGGACAGACGGCAAACGCGTCAGGCTTCGCAGGCCACACCACGCCTGGCACAACACCGAGCCCACGCTGAGTGTGAGAGCGCAACACAGATGACAATGTGAACCGTACGGCTGTGCTCCAATGGCACCGTCTATGGACACTGAAATTGGAATTTCACGTGATTCTCCCCAATCATAATATATTCTATTAATAATTTGATTATAAATGGAAATAGGGGCCAGCATTTGGCGTGGTGGTTGAGGGCGCTGGCTCCCAGCATTTGGCATGCTGGTTGAGGGCGCTGGCTCCCACATGGCCAACTGCAGTTTTAGTCCTGGACCTGGTGGCTTGCTTTCTCACTTTCTCTCTCTCTCCCTCTCTCTGTCCCTTTCTGGTCAAATTAAAATAAGTAGATGAATAAATAAAGTTAAATAAAAAATTATTTTTAAAAATGGAAATAAAAATTTTGCAGGCATGCAAAAACAAGACTTTGCCAGTGGGTGGTAGTTTTCTGAACATTGGATAATAATCTCAGTTAAGGGGTAGGTAAACAAAAGACATTAAGACAGATGATCTGTGTTGGTTAGGATACAAGTGCATAGTCAAGAAAAGCCTCCCCTGACAGCTGGCCTAATGGGCGTGACCCCACAGGTATCTGGGAACTCTAAAGCAGAAGTCCTGCCTAGTCTCAGCTCACAACCAA
This sequence comes from Tupaia belangeri chinensis, assembly GCF_000334495.1. NCBI lineage: Eukaryota > Metazoa > Chordata > Mammalia > Scandentia > Tupaiidae > Tupaia > Tupaia belangeri. The sequence continues at coordinate 4,190,734 of NW_006159829.1, read as the reverse complement.
TATGTTACATGGTCAGCCCTGGCACCCAGCAAAGCACCTTGGAGCATACCAGGCTAAAGGACCCTCAAAGATACATTCCCAAAAGACTGGAACTCACAATCTCGAATTACAAAACCGTTCACAATGAGAGTGCTAGTGAACACAAGAAATTCTAGAATTGCAGTTCCCATGAGTGTCAAAGAATAAAAAAGTCAGATACAGATGATAAAAAGATCTATATAAAGTGATTAAATGTATACAACAAAAATGAAAGGGATCAGCAAATGGCATAATGGTTACATCACTGGACTCCCACATGGTCCACCGCAGTTTGAGTCCTGGAACTGGTGGCTTGAAACTCATGCCAGGCGTGTGTGTGCGCATGCATGCCCAAAATCCCAAGAAGAGAATGGAGAAGGGATTGTGGCATGCCCATCCCCCTCAGGGGGTGATTTCTCCCTTTCTGTCTTTGTCTTGTTGGTGAGCACACATGCCTCTGGCAAAAAAAAAAAAAAAAAAGAATTAACATATTCAGACAATAACAAGACATTAAAAAAAATGATCATCCAGGTATCAATAGGAGCCAGAGAGAATTTTTAGAAATAAAAATTTAACATTACTAAAACAAAAAAAATGTAATAACTGGGTAAAATAAATTTAAAACCAATATAAAATAAAAATGTCCAGTAAGAACTATCTTTGTATCTACCCAAAGGACAGGAGAACACTCAGTCAGAAAAGCACTTGTACAGCAATGTTTATTGCAGCATTATTCACGATGGCCAAGATGTGGAACCAACCCAAATGTCCACAGATGAGTGGATTGAAAAAGTGTGGCACATATACTCTATGGAATACTACTCAGCCATGAAAAACAACAAGACCCTGGCATTTGATAGAAAGTGGCTGGATATGGAGGATCTATCGCTGAGTGAAGTAAGCCAGGATATGAAAGTAAGATGTTGTATGTATCTACTTAATATATATCAGCTATCTGCACTCTATGGTAGAGACTGATATAGTGGAGGGCATAAACACAGTGATAATAGTGAACAATGATAATAGAGCGTGCAATGGGGCAGGAGAAGAGAAGAGTATGGAGAAAGATAGCAAGAGAACAAATAGAGAGGCCTGACATTAGTGAGACACAGAGATGGTCTATTACTGGTAAATGATGGCGTGTGTAGTATTCTCAACTGGACTGGTCTGAGAAGTATTTCATGTTGGGTAAAGTCTTTTTACAAGCAATGATAAATAGTGATTGTTTAAAAAAATAATAGGAATAATAATAATAATCGGGAAAAGAACGAAAATCTATTGGATGATGAAGATGGGGATTTTAATGTCTCTGTATTGACTGATATGCATGGTATTCCTTCTGGGAAAAGAAATGTAATACACTGTAAAGTTATATGTGATTCAATGTAATATAAGCAAGATTACGATATAAATAAATAAATAAATCATGGCAAATGTTATTTTGTGAGGATACTATGCAGAGGGGCTTTGTGGAAACAGACTAAAAATGAAAGAAAGGCATAACTCATAAGGCACACAGTGGCTGGAACTGAAAAGCTGTAAAGCATAGTACATTTCTGAAATTCTCCTCGTTTTTGCTTAAGCACATGACCTGAAAGTGACTGGGATATTACAGTACTTCTGTGTGTCTGTCTGCCTCTCTCTCTCTCATTGTGTGTCTCAGAATTCGATCTCAACCCAGAAATGATGGTTGACACACAAGGACTGGCTAGGGAGACTTGGAAGGGAGGAACTCACAGATGTGAAAGGAAGGGGCCTTCCAGCTCCTGGTCTGTATGCCTGCAGCAGTCCTGGGTGCATTGTACATGGAGTTTCACTTTAACCCCTCTGGGAGCATGCAAGTCGGATACCACCCACACCCCGTTGCTCAGGTGGAGACACTAAAGCTGAAAGGTGTTAAGTAACTCAGCAAGCCTGGCAGGTTAAAAAAAAAAAAAAATTGGAACAGAGCTCCACCTACGGCCTAATGGACTCAGAAGCCACTGTCCCCTCCATATCACTGTTTCAGTCACATTGTGAGTCACATGGCCACAGACTCCGGTGCAAACATCTGAACTGGTCCTTTCAAAGTAGTCCCCAAGGGGCTGCATGCCTGTCCCATGAGCAAAGGATGCAGGCGACAGTTTACCCTGGCTAAGGCCGCCTGTCATTCTGGAGCCACCCTTTGTTTTCAAATTAAACTCTAGGATCCACCGTGAGAGTTCAACTTGCTTATTAGACTAGGTTCTAATTCCTTCATGTGTCATTTAATATGAAAGTCTCTTTGAAGGATGGATTTTGTGATCAAAGGTCTTCATTTCGAATCAGCTTTATTACCTATTAGCTGTTCCAACATAGGCAAATTAAGCAGTCCCCCTAGCTTACGTTTTCTCAGTTGTAATACAAAGCTAGAGTATAGTCCTGCCTCGTATTATGGGAATCAAAGTAGAGAACTAGGCCAGGGCCCATAAGAGGCATTCTCACTGCTATTTTGCTCATCTATGTTTAAGAAATTTAAAATGTGTTGAGAGGGACAATTCGACCATCACTTTTCCAATGTCATTACTAAATCTGAGGGCAAAATATATTTTCAATAGTGACAATCGTCTTTTCCAAGATGCTGCCACCAATGTGCTTGTTCAAGGGTCACTTGACACTAATACCAAGATTCTGGCTTTTGACACTCATTTCCATCAAAATAAACTACAGCTCCATGAAGAAATAACTTACGAGAGATCTGGACAAGGAATGTACACAACGAACCTAGAAGACAATGTCATTCAAGGAGTAAGGAAGCGATCAAAGACGAGCTAGGCTAGGCTGTGCCAGGAGTGCTCAGATAAAAGAGATATTCAATACCTCACCATAAAACCATGACAAGTGTGTGAGATGATGAATAAATTAACTAATGAAATCTTCCTCTGAGAATGCATTGATAAGGTACGTAGATCAGAAAATCATATTGCATCCCAGAAATATACACAATTATCATGTGCCAACTAAAACAAACAAAATTAAACAGTACTCAGGGTCAACTTGTACAGACTCCTCTCTGCACACCAATTCAAATATCGAAAGGAAGAATGACTGCAATATATTAAAACACATTCGATGCATTTAAATCTATGAGTTCAAATTTATTTATTGATTTTTTTTTTTTTATTGCCAGGGGGATGTGCTCTTCCTAGAGAAAGAGAATGAGAGGGAGAAAGCATGCTACACTGGGCTGTGATCACGCTGCAATCCCTTCTCCCTCATTTCTGCATCTTGTCAGGGCCTGGGACACACACACACACACACACATACACACACACACTTGTGTAATGAGATATTATAGGGCCAGGATTCAAACTGAGTTTGTCCATGTGGGATCTGGCTCTCTTGCTCACTAGTCTACAGAGCTAGGCTTCAAACTTATTCTAAAAACCAACCAACCAAAACAATCTAACTGGTCATCTTTGCAAGATGGTAGGGAGGCAAAGCATTAATGGGACAAAGAAATGAGATATTATATGTTGAAGATAACTTCATAGTATTATCAACTGGATTGGGGAGAAATGTACACATGTTGGAATATTCACTTTGCAAGCTAAATAACATGACTGAATGTATAAAAGAACTTGAAATTAAAAAATAAATAAATAAAAAGAATCGGAGGAAAGGATTCTAGCATTCACAGTTTATCTTCCACCTGTATTGTACCATCAGGTATCCAAATGGTAAATGAGGAACTTTTCTGGCTAAGAAAGAATGAACTAGAACAGCAGCAATTTGCAGTCCTTCGTGCGCTAATTGATGGAGACATTGAACATCAAAGGGTGCAAACATTACAAAGAGACTTCACCAGACCTCCTGTGTCTCCTGATGGCAGAACATACCACCTGCGAAGTCTTCCCAAACATCAAACTGAATCTGATCAAGCCTTGAGGCCTGAGACCCAATTTATAAAAACTACAGAACAGAGGACCATGCTAAAATATTAAATTAGCAAATTCCAGACTGTGGGAAGCCCAACTGGACCAGAAAGGAAGCCTAGTTTCATCACTAAATATAGTGAGTGAGAACAAAAATGGGAAATATAAACTAATAAAAGAAAACCTGGAAATCCCCCCCATTTGCTGTTTATTTAAATCTTGATACAAACAAGAAGAAACTGCAGAAGCTTGATGCTTATGAAACAATTATAAATTTGAATATTAATTGGATATTTGATCATGGCACTAAACTGTTTTAGGGTATGTGATAATTACTTTGTGGTTACCTTTAAAAAGTCCTTAGCTCATAGAAAAATAAAAAAAGAAATCACTGTTTCCCCAGCTAGCCCTAATGGTTAGGGGGCCAAATCCCGCCTGGTCTTACTGAGATAGGAGCCAGACCCCATTTACAGGTACACAGGGTGGCACCCTCCCCACCACGAGAGAGCCATTGTGCTGCTGCTTGGCCCCTGTTAAATCCCTTAATTCGACCTTAAATCCTTTCCCCTCCCAGATACCACATTCCTTTGCCATGTAAATCTGGTTCTTAAAGAATTCAAGGTCCTAAGACCAAAAGGGTTGGAGGATGTAGTCCAGAACAGGCAGATAATGTAAAAAAGTATTATCTGGAAGACAGAATGGGACAAGGCAAGCCCTGATTCCGTAATGAATTCCAAGATATGGATCACCAGGCCCTCAAAGTTAACTAAGATAATGACCTTTTCTAAATTATCAGCCTCTGAACAAGCACTTCCCAATTAGCCACCATTACGGGTCTCACTACGATGAGACCACCCTGAGTTAAGGCATAACCTATAGGACATGTGAGCTCTCAGGAGGGAAACGCATGCACAAGAAGCCTGAACAAAGCCCCTCTGACCCAGATAAAACCCCCTCCCCTCAGTTCCTCCTCAGAAATCCACTTTTCCAGGACCACTCCCTACTTGAAAGTGCTGTTCTTTCTTCCCCCTCTTAAAAATTCCACTTGCTATCCCCTCTCGGTGTCCTTGTCTCTAATTCTTCACGAGTGTGAGACTAGAACCCACATTCCACTGTGGGTGCTGGGCCTGACCACCCTGCACCACTGCAGCCCTGCATTATTACTGTGGTTTGCAGCTTGAAAAGCATGCACTTTTCAGACAAGGTCTCACTGTGTGGGCAAAGATTGCAGGTGTATACTGCCGTGCCAGCCTTTAAGTTGGACCCAGAATCAAACCCAGGCCTCACATGAGGTCCCAGCCTGCAGAACACAGCGTATTAGCAATGCACACCACCATGGCTGGGTTCCACCAGTCTAACTCATAGGACAGTCTGAGGGACTTGGGCTTTTTACAACCACAGAAATTAAATTAAAACAGACACACAAGACATAGGAATATAAAACAACTGGCTAGAAGTGAAAGCCAACCATTCCAGGGTACTATGGTACACAAGACGACAGTGGCCATGGAGACAGGGCACATGGACTTATGTCATCGCTGCCCTCCTGCTGAATAGGCTAACGGTGCTGGCTTGCTGCCATATGCTGTGGGTCCAGTCCTAGCGCTATCCTGCCCTCAGTGTGACTCCAGGGATGTGAGAAAGTCTGCTTCCTCCTTTGTAGAATGAGGAGAGGGGTAGAAAGTGCCTGGCAGGGCTGCAGGATCACAGGAGAGACTGCCCAGGACAGACGACAGACATGGCCCATGCACCAGGTGGCCAGTGTTGGCTGGGGTGGTGTTGTGGTCACCATCTCTATTATTATTTCAGCATTCCTTGGGAGGTGGAGGAATGAAAACAAAAACAAAAACAAAACCTCTCCTGTTAGGACACTTGGAATATTTTACTGCATGTGGTTGGCACCCTGCTTTCTGCCACAACTGGGCTTTGAGGCCACTGGAGGGCAATAGCTAACCCACTCCATGTATACCTTCAAAGCACAGGCTCCCATGAAGCCGGCCACATAACCACCTCCAGACAGGGAGGGTCGGGGGCTCAAAACACGGAGAGTCCTCTCAGGCTGCACAGCTGAGAAAGATGCTGGGGGAAGAGGGTGTTCATGGGACTAGCAGGCAAAGGCAGGGGACCAGGTCCTGTGGCCGACACTGACAGTGAATCCTCCCGACCCTGATGGTACTGCAGAGATTGTTGCACTTGAGTCAGGAGAAAGCCATGGTCAGAGTTGGAAGAAGCGAGTCCTGGGCTCCCTGCTGGTCAGGGGAGCTTTGCCCGACAAACCCAGAGCTCAGGAGTTCATGAGGCTCGTGAGCATCCTGACCTGCCCCAGGGCCCGAGTGTGCTCATCTTAGAAACAATATAAACCTCCCTAAGGAAGCTCAGAGCCAACCAGAAGATTAAAGGGATTTGGGGTTTGTTAATGTCTTGAAGCAGGAAGCCAAACCCTAACAGCTGCCTCAGCAAGCAGCCCCGGTGGATGCCAAGGCCTGATGCCAAGGCCTCGGAGTGTACGCCATGGGGAAGGAAGGGATGAAGCATTTACATCCAGATCCACACTTAATGTGCCTTCTCTGTGGGGATTTAAGCGAAATGAGCAAACCCTGCCCACTCTGCCAACGCCACAGGACAAGGGGATGCAGGGAAAGA
>NW_006159829.1:4177644-4183502 GCF_000334495.1 Tupaia belangeri chinensis | reverse complement strand
GTTTCAGAGCGAGGTGTGCAAAGTGGGTCCGTACCCGGCCCGCCCCAGACGAGTGCTGCGACACGGGCCAAGTCACTCCACCTCTGAACCTCACACTGCTGACGGCGATGCAGCTACCTGCCCTTCCCCTTTCCCTGGACACACGCCAGCCAGCAGCTCCCTCTCCAAGCACCTGCCTGCCTTCTTGTTCCAAAAGAGGACACTTGGCTGAAGCGTGGGACAGGCTGAGTGTTCCTGGAGTCAACTGTCAGGGAGACACGTCTCATGAGGAACAGCAGGAACGGGCCTGTAAACGCCCCTCGTGTGGCTCCTCTGCAGAATGTGGTCACCCAGGCACTCAGTGGAGGAGAGGCCCTTCACCTGCAGGGGCACGCTCTGCCTGAGTACCCTCCTGCTCTCGGTCTCACACTGTCACTTCGGAAATCACCTCCCAAACAGACACCTCACCCTTGAGCCCCTGTTCTCAGAGAAGCTCATGGTAACCCAGTCTTGGCCAGAGCACAAAAGCAACGTCCACGGGACTGCACGAGGTGCTGGATATGGAGACCTTGGGACTCAGCACGTGCACACAGGGCTCTCAGCAGACAGCAACGCTTCTGTGAAGGGACCTGCATCCCAGGTGCACCCGAGACGCTCGCTGCCCCCTTGTCACCTCTTGCACACACCAACCCGGCATATCCTTGAACCCTCCATCCAGATCCCCAGGCCACTAAGGCCTCTGCTGGTGAACAAAAATAGGATTTATGAAAGTTCAATAAGGTTTCGTCTACCACGGAAGCTTTTAGTAAGTCGAAGCAGTAGAAAGACATTCGATTTACAGCCTCTTGGCTAGAGTCAGCCAATTACTTTTCAGGTGGAATCACTTAGGCAGAAACGTATTTCATGGGTGATTTTAGCCGGCTTATAAGTGGGTGGTGGAAGGAACGGTGTCCACCCCTGCTGCCTGGCTCCCTGATTTGGGGGTGGATGCAGTGACTTCTCTGGGAGAAGACTGGACCAGGCAGAAGCCTGCTAAGTGGTGAAGTTCCACGTCCAGTTACTGGTCTGCAGTTTCACTTAGCACCCCAACACCAGCAGAAGGGGCCCTGTTAGCGGGAGATTCTCAGGAAGAAGCATGTCTCCACTGCTATGTGCCTTCACTGCATCTTGTCTTACACGGTCCCTCCCAACTGCCAAAAGATAAAAAACAAAAACAAAACCAAAAAAAAAATAGCCGAAGAAAAAAGACAAAATTGATTTATTAGATTGTCAGAAAACTCATGATGTATTTTTTCTGTTTTTCTATACAAAAGTGCATCATGACTTTTCTGACAACCCAATAATAATAAAGTGAAGGGTTTTGACTGAATGTCTTTGAAGGAAAACAGTTGAACTGAACTAGACATTCCCAAGGGAATCCCCCTTGTCCCCTTCCATGGTTCCTGAGAATCTGGGAAGACAGAGAGCCACTGGCCCTTCCCCACCTTGAGATGAGCCCCTGCCGCTAGCAGGCCCACCAGCAGAAGGGGCCCTGTTAGCGGGAGATTCTCAGGAAGAAGCATGTCTCCACTGCTATGTGCCTTCACTGCATCTTGTCTTACACGGTCCCTCCCAACTGCCAAAAGATAAAAAACAAAAACAAAACCAAAAAAAAAATAGCCGAAGAAAAAAGACAAAATTGATTTATTAGATTGTCAGAAAACTCATGATGTATTTTTTCTGTTTTTCTATACAAAAGTGCATCATGACTTTTCTGACAACCCAATAATAATAAAGTGAAGGGTTTTGACTGAATGTCTTTGAAGGAAAACAGTTGAACTGAACTAGACATTCCCAAGGGAATCCCCCTTGTCCCCTTCCATGGTTCCTGAGAATCTGGGAAGACAGAGAGCCACTGGCCCTTCCCCACCTTGAGATGAGCCCCTGCCGCTAGCAGGCAGGGGTAGAGGCGAGGCGCCCCCTTCTGGTGAATGCAGCAAGGCCCGCTTGAAGGTGGGTGGGCAGAGGGGAGGGTGACCTGGAGGACGCTAGGCAGTGAACCACTCGAGGACATCGAGGACATCGGAGACCACCAAGGATACGACAGGGGACTTGTATTCCCCGAGTGACACTGTGGTTAGTAAGTTGGATCTCCATGCTAATTCTTTTCTTTTTGCATTTTAGTTTATTTTATACGTTTAATCACTATACACCACTTAGGTTGCAAAGCGAATTTACGCAACATAAAATGCACTTCACTTCAGTCCAGTCATTCTTTGAGAGTCATAGATCGAGAACAATTCTGCTTTTAATTGTCTGAGCTGTGGTTTGAATTTCTAGAGGACAGCCGCGCAGAGCCTGGGCCCTGTGCTGCTCCAGTCTGTGTTCGGGTTACATGAGGTGGGGGTAAAGCAGGCTGATGCTTCTGGGTTAAAACAGCATTAGCAGCAAGAACTGCAGAGAGCCTGGAGTCCAACACTTAGCAATAGCACTTGAAAAGGACGGGGCGCTTTAGCCTCTTTTAAATAATAGTAAGTCATGGCTGTTAAGAAAATGGGAAAAGTAAAATAAATGCAATTTTAGGTGCATTAAGAGGGTCTGGTGTCTTTAACGACATGAGAGTAAACAGTACAGGATAAAACCTCAAGATGGAAAACAGGGCTTCCATGTCAAAGGCTATGATTCAATAAAGGAAGACAGAAAAGATGTGCTCTTTGGGGCACCAGGAAGAATTGGAAGTGATGGAAATGCATTTCTGTATTTCAGAGCCAGAAAAACGGGCTTCGAAAGAAATGTGTCCTCTGTCTAGAGGAATCCAGGTGGAGGCTAGGGGAGGAACCTGACGCCATCCTCAATCTGGATTAGGGCCTGGACCTTACTGATCTCTATGGTCCTTCTTAACCTGAAGGTTGTAGCAATTCTTGAAGCTGCACCCTTCAGGGAGTTTACAAACTCACACCTTGTAGACCAATGTGAATGATTCATCGAAACTGCCAACTCCAGAACTATCTCATGGATTTTCTTCTGGAGACCTGATTTCATTTATAGTCTCACCTGTGCTAATTAGAGGACCTCAAGTAATGTTTTTTCTTTGCTTAAAATTCATGAAACCACAGTGTCTCTCCCACGATATCTCTTCTCCAACCAGCCCGATGCCACTGGCTATGACTTAGAACCTCACACTCGGGTCTATCACTTTCTTTTTAGATTCTAGCAAGTTTCGTACTCTTCTCTGAATAAGACAAGTCTCGATCCCTCCATGAGGCTCACTCTGTAAGAGTACACCAAGTTCCACACCCATGCCAGCCACATGAACAAGTCCGCCCCCCACCTAACTTAAGGACTCAGGATACTGAGAAAGGAGTCCTAGCAGGGAGGTCTTCTGGGAAGTCCTCCCCATACAGGAAGCCAGCAGCGAATGGCTGCATGGCCTGAGAGCCAGTGAGTGCTGGCTGGAAAAGGACTCACAGGAGGGCCAGAGACCCCAATGCCGGGGTCGCCACGGTTTCCAGGAGAGCCAGGAATCCCAGGTGCTCCTCGGTCCCCCTAGGAAGAGAGAAAAATAAAATCAAGATATCTGTGCCAGGGAGGAAGGAGAGGGCCAGGGTATGAGAAGACCATGCTGCTTCTGGGATCCTGCTGGCACTCGGCACTTCCTGTCCGGTGCCTCTCCTGCTGCCAGGCCTCTCTGTGCCTCTCCAGCCCAACAAGGAGCCCGTCCTCCCAGTCAGTTCAGCCCTGCATGGACCACAGCCACCAGCTTCCATGATATGCCTTCCAAGGTGGGCCGTTTCCCAACCTTGACCACGGCTCCAGATATGTGTCTCCTTATCCGCAGCTTTGCCTTCCACTGTTTCAGTTATCCTTAGTCTCTTAAAATGGTTAAATGGAAAACTAAAAAAGCAATCCATGAGATTTAAAGGGTGTCCATTCTAAACAGCAGGATGCATTCTCATGCCATCCAGTGCCCTCTTGCCTCAGATGTGACTCCTCCCCTCCTCACACAGAATCATCTTTATGTGCTGCCTGCCCATTGGTCCCTGAGGAGAAGTCTCTGTTATCAAACTGAGCAGAAACAGCACACGCAGGGTTCGTACTATCTGCAGTGTTAGGCATCCTCTGGGGGTCTGGGAACACCCCCCAGAGATACGGAGGGCTATTGGATAACTACACCCTGCTCTCTGTGTGACCGGAGTATGAATCTACTACGCTTTCTCTAAACTTCCCCACCCTCTGACCCAGCCACACGGCAGATCAAGCATGGCCCACATTTCAATTCAGACCTCAGCAAGCCAGTAAATTAATGCGTCCACTCCCCAACACTTTACCAAGTACCTACACTTTACGGGTCACTTTTCTGGGTGTTGGGTGAAGAGCCAACTGAAATAAGACCTTGCATCCAAGCACAGTGGTTCAGGTATGTATTTGAGGATCAGATGCCTGGACTTAAGTTCTGGCTTCAACATTTCTTAACTGTTCATATGATAAAGTGATAATTCCCTGAGCTCAAGTTCCTTCACCTACAAAGGAGCAAAGGACAGAGCTGCGCAGCGAGCAGGCAGCACACCCTCCAGGAGGGTCTGCAAACCCAGCGTGGCACACACTCAGCGCATCAGCTTCTGTTTGCTGTCCTCCTCCAGCCGCCATTGTGAACTTCGATGGGAAAAAAAAAAAAAAAAAGGAAGAAAAGGGAAAAAGGAAAAAATTCTGTTCGCCACTTCCTGTAGAAAGAAACTGAAGCAGGGCTACACTGGGTCCACAATTCTAAACCTCAGCCTCTGAAAATCGGTGTTTATCCTAGCTCAGTCAGCAGCAAACGCAAATTTTCCCGACACAGGCTCCTGACAGTCTTTAGGAATCCCATTTCAGATGAATATTTACACATTTTGTTGTATAAATATTAATGAGTTTGATTAGTGATGCTTCCCCAGACACCACAGAAAATGTGATACACAATGCATATCACTGCCTTTTGAAAATCCAAATTAAATTGGATCCAAAACACACACGGTCTCAACAACTCTGTACACGGGACTGTGCTCCGACTTCATTCGGTCAGCTGAGCTGCAGCCTGGCCTGAGCCAAGGTGTCAGTGAGCACGGTCAAGCCTTTCATCTCTCAGGGAGGAGGTAACTCCTCCGACACATGGAAACGGGTTATGAGGAGCCAGTGAGAGGCTGCAAACGCATTTCAGATGGCACCAGATATCACTAGGCAACATACTGCTTGAGTAAGACTTGCGTGTGCAAGCATTAAAAATACTCATTAATAAGCAGCTATCTTCTACTTGTCATAATAATTGCATTTTGGATATTTAAGAAAAGTAATGCTCCTAATGAGATTTGATTTGTTTTTCCTATAGGATGACTGCTACTTGGATGTGTACATATGTTATATGTTTATTCAGCTAACACTCAATTGCTCATTCATTGCAAGCAGCAATCGAGTCTCTGAGCCCGAGATGACTCGGTGATGAGGTCACCATGTCCATGCCCCTGCTAACCTCCAAAGAGAAGCATCGTCTACGGAGATGAGGAGGAGCAGGGTTCATGAAGCTCACAAAGATATGAATCAGGACCCGACGCTTTCACTGGGCTCCATTGGCTCCATGTCTTCTCCTTAGATGAAGGTGACATTGGAGGTAATCGTGTATATCTGCATTCCTCTTAACACACTGCCCTCCCTCATCCATTCAACTGTTAGGCCCTGACTTCCGTGAAGCAGCTTCAAAGCAGAAGCTCTCCGCTCATTCATTCACTCAACAAGCATTGATCAAGCACCTATCACAAGTCAGTGCGGGTACAGTGTCTGCATCGCTTCACCCAGTGTCCAGCTGTGGCCTGGCACTGGTGGCAGCCTTCAACGCCACTTCCCAAGAGCAGGGATTGCTGGATCCCGCA
>NW_006159829.1:4166878-4177633 GCF_000334495.1 Tupaia belangeri chinensis | reverse complement strand
GGCAGAAATGGCTGACTCCCGCATCAGTCTCATCATGTCAGACACTAAGATAAACCTTTCCAGAGGAGGAAGCAGGACAGAAAGCCTTCCCCAGCTCAGACTGGACGTGCTAAGGCATAACTGCGTTCTTTCTGCACGGTGACTGGATCTGGATCCAGGTGTATGCTCATGGTCCACGGTGATGCTAGCAATCCCTCCAGGAAGCTTAGTGAATGGAAGCTTCTAGAAAACACTGCATGGAGAGCAGCAGAAGACTTTAATGTTCTGTCAGCAAAAGTATGAGACTCTGGATTAAGAAAGAAAGGGGCATGTGAGCTAGAAGCCCTTAACACAGTGCCCAGGGGAGAAGGCAAGAAGACGCTCAGAGAGTGACTCACCGAGCAACGACTGTGCCATGAGGCCATTTATCTCCTGAGGAGCCTTTTTAGGTTAAAGATTCTTCACCGCCGTGTACAGGGAAGAACCAGTCTCAGGACAAAGTCTCTCGCCCATCTTGTTATCTATCTTGCAGGTAGCTGAGCTGGGATTCTAACCTGGGATGAAGCCAAAGCCCATGTGTTCTGCTCGAAGCAAGTCCCACTCAGGAGAAGAAAAAGCGTCCTTAGGAGTTTTCCTGCAGTTACAGGAATTAGGGAGGCCTGGGAGGGCCACGAAAAGCCTCCACATCGCCTTCCCTTAACTCCCTGACAGGCCTCCCTCTCATCAGCCCCTGAAACAGCCCAGGGAGTGTCAGACCAAAGGGTCTCTCTCAGGGATCTCTCTGGCTCTGTCCCCTCCTTTCTTCCTCCACTTCTCCCCTGGTTCTCTCTGAACAAATCTTTCTCCAAATAGAGACATCTCTGAATTCCAAGCTGGCTTCCCAGAGCCAGCTAACTATGGAATCCTTTAACCATTTCCTTAAACCTTTAGAGCCACACTCTAACTTACACATTCCTCTATTGCTGATGCTAGGTTGAGGCTTGTGCTTAAATGTCTCACGTTTGAAATATGAGGAAAAAAATTGGCCAACAGGGCAGTGTGGTTGAACCTGAGTCCCATGGAGTGAAGCTGGTTGGTCCAGTGGAACCAGGGCACCCCAGAGGCTCTGTCTGCCGGTGTCCCCACCCACCAGCCACGTGCTCTCCCACACAGCATGCCTGCAGAGGTGCACATGCTCCTTGAAACCCCCACCTTCTTGCAACAATCCAAGGCAGATCCCCCAGGATGAACTAGCAAAAAGGACCATTTTATTGGTCGAGCATGTACCTGTGACAAGCACTTCTCTAGACAACTGTCCTCATTTGTACAATGCCATTTATTTTCCCTGCAAATTCTGCCTGGGAGAAAAGTAGCAATATACTCTGTGGTTATGTTGCTAAGATCCCAAAGATACAGCTACAGAATAAAAGGAATAAAGCAGGCCCAGCAGGTTGCATGGTGGTTAGGGCACTGGACTCCTACATGACTGATTCCATTGTTTGAATCCAGGACCTGGTGCTTGAAAACCACACTGGATGTGTGCACACATGGCCAAATTCCTAAGAGGAAAATGAGAATGGACTGTGGTGTGGCCATCCCCCCCGGGGGGGGTGATTTCTCACTTTCACTTTTTCTCTCTCTCTTCTGCAAGTACATGTACCAAATAGCAACAATCAAAAAAAAAAAAAAAAAAAAAGGAATAAAGGAGAGAAAAAGGTGTCCTAGCAGAGATGAATGATCTCTGGGGCCTGCAATAAAACTTCCAGTAATAGCAGCATATATGGAGTCCACAAGTGCTGAATCTTACAATACTCAGCCGGATGGATGGTGATATGTGTTGGAAAAGTGCTAGCTGACAGAGAAAGTGGCTTGAATAATGACAAGGCAATGACATCTAAGACACATAAGAAGAATTGTTCTTGTAAACAGATGCAAGTGCATAAGAAGTAATGTAACTTTCCAATGGAAATTTTATGTATGTGATGGCGAACGTGTACAAAAAATAAAATCATAATGAAGTAATTGAGTATTTTATTCAGATTCTTTTTTTAAACTTTAATTTTTTTTTCTGTAGTGTGTGTGCACTTGTCAGAGATGAGAGAGGAGGGAAAGAAAGAGAGAGAGAGAGCCCCTCAGGAGGGAAGGCCACGTCATAGTCCTTTCTCCATCCTCCTCTTAGGATCCCAGGCAAGCACACATGCCCAGAATACTTATTCCAGGCCACTGGGCCCAGGACTTGAACCATGCAGTGGGCCATGTGGAATATAGCCACTTAAACTACCATGCCACTCACTCTCATTCACATTCTTTTTTTATTATTATTTTATTTTATTCATATTTACTAAACTACCATGCCACCCACTCCCATTCACACTCTTTTTATTATTATTTTATTTTATTCATATTTAATCACTGTACATCTTTATTGTGTACAATATGTTTTTTCTAAGCATGCATGCATGTCAACCAAGTAAATATATTACATATATAATTTTCAACAGAAAAATTTACATTCTTTTTTTTTTTGAGAGGTTTTTGCTATGGGGCATGTGCGCTCACCAGAAAGACAGAGAGAGACAGAGAGGTAGAAAGCAAGAAATCACCCCCGCCATGGGGAATGGCCATGCCGCAATCCCTTCTCCTCCTTTCTCCTCTCAGGATCTAGGGCATGCACACCACGTGCCCGGCATGAGTTTAAGGCACTGGGTCCAGGACTTGAACAGTAATCAACTACATGGGAGTCTAGAGACATAGCCATTATGCTAACTGCTGGTCCCAGAAAAATTTACATTCTTATGTCTGTTAAATGTTTTTTTCCCTGTGCCCCTCCTTCTTACTCCCTACTGTCCACTCCTCTCTATACAGTCTCTGGTATATATACCTGTCCTCTCTGCTATTGTATCTTCGAATCACTTAGTTTCTGCCAGACGCTGTAGACAGTTAGTATATATCTAGTGGGAATATACAATATTTGTCTTTCAAGCCCAGCTTGCCTAATTAGCATTAAATTTATATTCATCCACTTTATATCAAATGACTGAGTTTCGCTGTTTTTTTTTTTTTTCCCCTTTATAGTTGAGTAGTATTCCACAGTGTACATGTGCCACATAGGTATTGAGGTTGAGTCTGTCTTAGCAATTGTGACTAATGCTGCAATAAATATGGATGTGCAAGTGTTTTTCTGACTGAGCTTTTGTCTATACTTTGAGTAAATATCCAGGAGAGGTATTGCTGGCCCATATCTTAGTTGTATTTGCAAATTTTTAAAGAAATCTCCGTACTGTTTTCCAAAGTGGCTGTATTCATTTACATTCCCACCAGCAATGCAGGAGGGGCTTCCTTCTCCTTAAAGCCTCACTGCACTTGTCATTCTTTTGTTTTTTAACTTTGGCTATTCTAACTAGTGTTAAGTGGTATCTCATTGTGGTTTTGCTTTGCATTTCCCTTATGATAAGAGATGTTGAGCTTTTTTTTTTTTTTTTGGCCTTTTCTATGCCTGCCCTAGAGAGTTGTCTGTTCAGCTTATTCATCTTGCTTTTTAATTGGATTTTTTTTTTTTTTGCAGATAAACTGCTTCATATGACTCTGTTCCCTACATATTCTGATTATCAATCCTTTACTCGAAGCATAGTTTACAAAAACTTTATCCCATTCTGAGGGTTGTCTCTTCACTCTAATCATGGTTTCTTCTGTTGTGCAAAGTTTTTTAGCTTGATGTAGTCCCACTTGTCTATTTTGGGGATTAATGTCTGTGCTTTAGAGGTCTTATTTACGGAATCTTTCACTGTGCCAATGTCTTTGAGAGTTCCCCCTGTAAAAATTAATGCATTTAGGTTGGTCAAATAATTTCCTCTAGATGTGGGCACATTGTAGTGCATGCTCTTCCTGAACACCTTCTCTCTTGAACCTGCATGTTCCTGCACCTACCAAGGACTCCTTCCTCATCTTTGCCTCCTGCCAAACATCGCGTGTACTTGAAAATCAAGAGAAACATCACCTTTACCAAGAAAGCCACTGATAATCAAACTGGGCTGAGTTAGTTAGGGAGCACCCTTTGCACTCCATATGCTCTGAGCTTCCTGCTCTCCTAACATTTGTCTGTTTTGCCTGCTTTCCCTCGGGCCCGAGCGGCTGGCAGACTGGGAACACACCACATACACTGTTGTCATTCCACTACCACCTGCCTTAAATTTGACACGTGGTGACAAGCCCAGTAGTTGCATAATAAGTTAAATAATAAATGCATTGATAACCAATGCATAAATGAGTAAATGAATGAATGGCTCACTATTAAGCTAAGTACAGAGAACATTCCTGCCTAGCCCCATAGGTTCTCATAAGAACATTCCTCATGAGAACAGCCAGCTTTTCTGAATTACATTTGCAAATGAATTGAGGAAGCAACTGACTGGTATTTACCAAAATGTTTCCCTTTTCCGCCTAAGTGCACTGCCAGATGACTAAGAGGTCAGAAGGAAGGAGTTACCAACTTCTAGGCCTGGCCTGTAAATCTTCCCACCAGTCTTCACTCTCTTTTCTCTTTTACCATTGTACTCCAAGGGTTTGGTAGAAGATGCCAAGATCTTCAACAAAGAAAGAACCACTGGAATAGAATCTCAGTCCCTGGATGTCTGTGTGGATCAGAACTTCCCACACACTAGAACTCTCATTTGACTTAATGTGAAAGAGAAAGAAACCTTTACTGTGTCAAGCCTCAGAAATTTGGGCATCATCTGTTACTATGATTAGACTAACAACATAAGACAGCAAGACCCACTGCAGTAGAAAGCCAGCGTCTCTCACGATTTCATCTAAATAGCAAGTATTTATTAAGCATCAATTGTGTGGCACCTGTATTAACACAAGAGCTAAGAGTCACAGGCTCTGGTTGAATAGAATGTGATAAGCCGAAAAATGTGAAAGGTGATCAGAGTTGCCTACAGTAAAATTCCCCATAGCCCACGGTTTCTAAGTGCCACCCACCACATGAACAAGAACTCACCTTGGTTCCTGGGGGTCCAGGTAACCCCGGTGATCCACGTAGTCCCTGGGGAAATGAACAACACACAAGTAGTTACGATGCCATCAGCGACCCCTGCCCCATCCACCCTGGGCCAGACTCTATGCAGCCTTTGCTGTGGGGTCCAGGCATGGACAGGAGTCTCTCTATGACCTGACTCAGGGCCTCGATTTCTGATGAAGGGCTCAGGCATGGACAGGACTCTCTGACTTGACACAAGGCTTTGGCTTCTGTTGTAGGGTGAGGCATAGACAGAACTCTCTCTGTCCTGACACAAGGCCTGGCTGTGAGCTGAGACCTGACTCTGCACCTGCCGCCTGTGTGTGACCTTGGGCAAGGTCACCTTCTCAACTTGTCCTCTCAGCCTCTCTTAGTTTGCTTTTCTATTTAAGATTTGAATTTTATTTTATCCATATCTTATATCCCACAAGGAAGGGGCAAAGCTAGGATTCAAGGCAGGGCTCACCTGATTCCCAAGTCAGACTGCTATTGAGACACCTTACAGTCTTCCTGTCAGGCTGAAGAATTTTGCTTGATGTGGCACTTGTGGACACAATTAAAATCACTATTCTACTTCTGGAAGTACTGACTGAGTGATCCAGAGAGGACTGAGAGGACCAAGGGGCCCTCCTCGAGGGCACACTCATAGTTGCCGTGCACTAGGGGCACCAATGTGCACAGATTGTGAGCATCTTGGGCAGCCTATCTAATCCATCTCTGTGTCCCAGCTTGCAGCCCAGCCCAACATGCAGCTGGCAACCCACATTGCCCCACATGGGCCTGAAATACACTGGAGTGTGTCATCTGTCCATGCTCTACCTGGCTCCCAACCAGCCTGGGTTCATTGCCTATGACTCAGCTTCTGCAAAATTCAGCAGCCAGTCTTTTGCTTTTCCAGTTTTAGCCTGGTTTCTGCAGGCACAGAAGCCTCTCAATTTGCCACTTACCGGCTCTCCATCCTTCCCTTTTCCAGGAGACCCAGGGAGCCCCGGAGCACCAGGATCACCCCGGGGACCAGCTGGCCCTGAGCTCCCTTCTTCCCCTGCCGTGCCCTGTAAAGAAAAATGGACATTTTCCAGGATTGATGGCAAGCAGAGTTAAGATCTCCAGCTGTGAACCAGTCCCAGTAGACTGGCAGCTTTCCCTAGCAGTTTCCAAAACCCTATCCCTCTAGAAGCCCAGATGGAGCCTCAAATGTGTGTTATATGTTGATTTGTATCCCTAAATCCATACATTGAAGTTCTAACTCCCAGTGCCTCAATGTGGAAATATGATCTTTGCAAATGGAATTATTGGGTTGTTGGAAATGTCATGACACATTTTTGTGCTGAAAAACAGAAAAAAAAGAAGTGACTTTTCTGATGACCCAATAGTTAAATTAGGATGAGGCCATACTGGACCATGGTCCTCCAATAGTCTAATCCAATCTGCTGGTGTCTTTTTAATAAGGGACATTTGCAGGGCTAGCAGTGGCACAATGCTCTGTACACTGGTCCCGCATGGAAAGGTTCTGAGTTTGTATCCAGAAATCACCCTGCACATGCTGGGTGTATGTGGTCTGGGCTGTCTGAGACTGGAGCTGGCTAGTGGCATGGAGACCCTGTTGAGGGTCTCTCTCTCAGAATAAATAAATATATTTTAAGATAAGAAGATAATAAAGAAGAGGACTTTGGACACAGACACACATAGGGGGAGCAAAAGGTAAAGACAGAGAGGAGATGCCGTCAACAGCAAGGAGAAAGCCTGGAACAGCTCCTCCCTCACAGCCTTGGAAGGCCCAGTTCGGCTGATGCCTCTGTGTGGGACTTCCAGCCTCCAGAACTGTGAGAAAATAAGGTTCTATTGTTTAAACCACCATGATTACAGAATTTTGTTACTGCAGCCCTAGCAAGTGCATACAGTGCAGAATATGGAATTGGAAAGGACATTAATGACCACCTAGTCCTGCTGTCCTCCCAGTGCAGAAAACCCATTTATGTGTCTCTTACAGACAGTCCTTCCATTTATTCTTGAACTCCTTGGGGACTCAAGAGCTCACCACCCCTCAAGCCATTCAGTCCTTTATCATTCAGTCAAGACAACCCTCTCTGAAAACTTTCTGACATCTGATGCTCAGCCTATTCCCTAGAAATCTGCAAATAAAATCTAATTTCTCTTCAGACAATAGGTCTTCAATGACAGGAACACAGCTCAGGGATCTATAGGGAAGGGGAAAGAAGGAACAGAGAGAGAGAGAAAGAGAGAGAGAGAAAGAGGTTTGTGCACCAGGGTCTACTGCGAGAGTGGGGCTTTGGACTTAGTCCAGGCCAACACTCACCCTTTCTGACCACAAAGCTAATAGCAGCTCCCTTGTGGTAGTCCTCATTGAAGAACTTTACACTGAATCCCAAGAATCAGGGCATACCTTTCCCCAGGAGTAAGCTATAATCTGTGTGTCTCTAGACATTTCCTGATGGAGAAATGACGTAAGATGAGCCAAGGATGGCCAAAGCAATGTGTGACAAAGGCCCTTTTGCAAACCCAGGGCAGGATCAGCTTTTCCAAACCCCAGGCCAGTCGCTGAACACAGTGACCATGACAGAGAAAGAACATGATTGGAGATTTTCACCACTACTTTGCAGAATCCTGGAGCTTCCTTCCAAATAGTCCAGCCTGCAGTCCTCAGCCAAGGAGAGGAGTTTGCCTCCCTCTAGAGGCTGGATGTGCCAACAGCTCACCGATTTTCTAGTTTTTGAGTGCACAAAACCCCTACCACCATGATCACACCCATCTAGGCCATCAGTGCTCTATCTAGACTGTGCCATCCCTAATACGGGGAATAATCAAGGACTGGCAGAACGGGCCAGGGTTCTTCCCCTTGCTCCATCTGGTACTCCAGTCTTGTTGCTGCTATCTAAGACAGCGTACTCCTTACTAAATAATTGTTTAGCACCTGCATCACATAAGGGTTATCATTAAGCTGATGATCAACTACCACCGCAAATACCCATGCTATTTTCCACGAGCTGATGATCACGTTTATCTGCAATTAATCATGTTTTCTCTAAGAAATTGAGCCTTCCTGCCAAAATATAAACTGTTGGGTCATCGGTTAAGTCATGATGCATTTTTGCATAGAAAAACACGTCATGACTTTCCCGACGGCCTAATATACCTGCTCCTGTTAAATTATACAGAAAATATTAAAAAATAAAATGATCACTTCTTTAAAAGATTCCAGGCCAAGTGGACCTGAAGGAATTTGTAATAAGGATTTTAGACACTTATGTGCTGGGAGGGGGCCTCGGGATGATCCACTGTGACTAGAGGGAATGACAGGCCCTCCCACCCGGGGGTGGGAGTGTGAGCTGCTCACGTGGGGAGGTCAGGACAGAACCACCACTGCTCCCTCCTCACCCAGTCTTGAGTCCTCTGTGGATGGGAGTGTGAGCTGCTCACGTCGGGAGGTCAGGACAGAACCACTACTGCTCCCTCCTCACCCAGTCTTGAGTCCTCCACACACACCTTCCCAACCCCTCAGCTGATCTTCAGTTTGTTTGAATGTCCTGTCACCTACACTTTACAGACAGAACAATCCAGTTGCAAAGAGGGTGCCATTTATTAAGATCAGGGCACCATGGACATTCAGAGTGGATAACTGTGCATTTGTCCTGTGCACTGCTGTTTTTTTTTTTTTTTTTTTTTGGTCAGAATCTCTGGTCTCTACCTACCAGATGCAAGCAGTAGTCCTTCTACCCCAATGATGACCAACAAAATATATCCAGGTACCTCCGTGGGGGGTGGGAACAAAATAGCCCCAGCTGAGAACTACTATTGTCACTCTTGTTCAGATCCACAGAATCAAGGCAATGTGAGTCGGCATTCAGCTGGGTTCTGAACCCACATAGCTCACCCGAACCACTTAAATGAGCACTTCAGACATCCCCAACTCAGTCTCAGAGTCATCAGTAAATGTCAGAGACACTTCTTCTGGTGCTAGGTCAGAGCAATGTGAAGGGGGACTTCATGGTATAAACTTCGTCCTTAGCTTCTGGGATGTCTGATTGATTGTTTTGTTGAAATGGGGGGGTCATCAAGTCTCTATTCTTTCAGATAAATAAAACTCCAGTAGAGGGGTCATCAAGTCTATTCTTTCAGATAAATAAAACTCCAGTAGCTTGGGAAAGTTTAACTGCACAAGCAGAGGTGTGGAAAGGAAAAGTAGTGTACTGAATCAGAGAGGGCAGGATTTGAAGTCAGACAGACCTAGTGCCAGCTCTCAGACGTCACCAGCTCTGAGACAGAAGGGTAAGAAACCTCACAAAGCCTCAGTCTCTGCATCTGTCAAATGGGCCTTCATCTGATCTGTAGGCCTGTTGTGAGGATTAAGTGAGATGACAACAGGCCCAGTCTTCTCTCTTCCCCCTACTTGTAAAGTGTCTTTTGATTCTAGGGCTCCAAGCCAACACCAAGCAGTGCGAGCTCCTCCTTCATTGCCCATGTGTTTAGAATAGATGCCTGTGTGCTGAGAGACTGCAATGGTCTTACCTTCTCACCACGCTCCCCATCTTTCCCAGGGGGTCCTCTCAGGCCAGGAGGGCCCTGAAGAAAGGAAAGGTATTGACATGATGAATTTCAAGGCTAGGTCAACCTTGATGGCTCATAGCCCCCAGGGCAGGGTCCTTGGTCTGCTTCCAGGCACTGCAGCACTGACCTGCCCATTCCCCACCCCTTACTTGCATGTCCCACAGCAGTCACCTCCCTGGATGTGAGCCACTCCTCCCTCAGGTCTGGCCCTACACCATGCACACTGGAGCTCCTAACCGCAGCCGTGTTCAGCCTGATGCTTGCCCTCCCACCTGGGCTCCTGGTCTGAGCTGTGAGCTGCAGGGGGCAGTGCTGGGTAGACTGGACACTCAGGAAGGACAGGGTGCAAGGGTACAGGTTTGAGCACCTGGCATCACAGCAGCTTCCCAGGAGGGTCTCTGGGGTCTACTCTGAGACATGGGTCCCATGACAGTATTTGACAGATAACGTCAGCAAGGAAATGGGAGCAAGAGAGGGGAGATCAGGCAGCCAGAGGTTCTCTGTGAGCAGGTGGAGCACAGTCCTGCTGGGAACACACCCTGGCTCACTGCACTTGAGGGCTAAGAGCCCCTAATACACTCATCAGCTCAGGGCTGCTTCTGGGCCTCTTTCTGGCCTGCCACGAGGCTGGACAGCACACTCTCCAGAGGTCGGGAAAACCCGTAGGCAAAGCACGAGGGGCTGGCTGGGAGGCAGCACACGCACTGCAGTGGCAATGCTGAGGCTACGTGGTAAAGGTCTAGTAGCTCTGCTGCAACTTCTTATGACACGAGTCAGTCTCTGGGCCTTGGTTTCCTCCTGCATAAAGCGGGGGCAATCACCCTGTCCACCTCATGGGGCCGTGGGAGGACTGCCTTAGTTAACACAGGAAATGCACTCAGAACAGCGCCTGGCCAGTATGCAAGTCTGGTAAGAACCTCTAAACGGCGATAGTTTCTACCTGTAAAGGTCTGATGAATGAACGGGGGAGCTAAGTCTACCGTGGAGGGTAAATTCTCTGTTGTCCTTGACCAGAGGTCACTGTGTGCTTACTGAACCACGCTAAAGTCTAAGGTTATGGTGCATCTTACAGCTGGTCCCCCCACCCTGGGCCCCCGCACAGGAAACCCGGCAGATCTCCACATGTCAAGGGAGGCCAGAAATCAGCCCAACCTGCTGTCTCCACTTTGCGGATAAAAAAGCTGAAGCCTCTAAGAATGGCTTTTCAAAGG